>NC_091994.1:112297445-112608896 GCF_044704955.1 Pristiophorus japonicus
AAAACTAGCGCAGTTTTGAGCGCAATTCGCGCCCGGATTACTGATGGCGGCCAAAACACAAACTCTACCTCCGTATCTCTAACCCCTTTCAGTACTTCCCAGGGGTGAGCAATTCAAGAGCCATCATAGTTCTGTCCATCAGAAATCAGGAGGGTTAGGTTGTGAGGAAATTCGACAGCCGTGGCTATGCATGCTGCCAGTTTTAATATTTTACCTTCAGTTTTGTTGGTCACTAATATCTTTTGAGTTCTGAGAGGATTGAACAATTTTTGTATTTTTAAAAAAAAAAGTAATGTTAACTTGGTTTAGTTTAGATGCAATTTTGTCTGAGTCAGAAGAGACTTGTGCAACTTGAGCACATGATCGCGGCAGACACTCCAGTGCAATACTGAGTGGGTGCTGTGATGTCAGAGGTGCTGTCTTTATAAATGACGCTTTAAACTGAGGCCTGTTTATCCGAGTGGTTCAGAAGGTTGTTTATAATCCTGCGGCTATTTGCAGAACAAGAGGTTCAACATTACTCCCTCAGCCAACAACATTTCAAGTAAAGTAGTCATTCACCTCATAGTTCTTGTGGTATAGTGCAGTGCACAAAATGGCGACAGTGCACTCCAAAGTAATTTATTATACGTGAAGTGCTTTGAGACCTTTCTGAGAGATGTGATAAGGCACATATTAAGGCAAGTATTTTCTTTAGAGCTTAAATGTCATCCTGCAGCAAGATTGAAAACATGTTTCAAATACCTAACCACTGTATTCGATTTCCAGAGCTCCCTGCACACTTTATAGGTTTGAAGAAGTGCCTGTCCTACACCCCCCCCTCCCACAATTCGTAAGCATGATCATCTTGTACTAATTGTATATCGTATTAGTAACACAGACCCTGGACTGCCTTGTACATTGTGTTGGTAACTCACAACATGTTGCACGCTCCGGTGAAGCACCTTGAGACGTCAAAGGCCCGATATAACTACAACTTGTTTTTGTTGTTGTCGAACCAGAAAATATTGCGATGAAGGATTCTACAGTAGCACAAAGAGAGACTAAGAACATTGTAATGTACATGGTGTGTGCACTGTGCTGTGGTTCAGTGTTCAGACGAGTTATGTTACAGTAAATCCCATTGCATCATTTATATGATAAGCAGGAATATAAAATAAAATATCTCGTCAATTGTTTTTATTGACAATTGGGCAAAAAGATACGCACAAGTTATCAAGCACCATTGGGTCAGGTTGACTTGTAATATCGTGTAATAAAATGGTTAACACTTTGATCAATAAAAGCTGTGCTCTTTTCCAGCCGCAGTGAAGTATTCTATGCTATTGATCATTTGAAAATGTCAGTTAATATCAGACTTTGTACTTTATGTTGTGAAGATTAAGTGGAGCTCATGTATAC
Source organism: Pristiophorus japonicus (assembly GCF_044704955.1). Taxonomy (NCBI): domain Eukaryota; kingdom Metazoa; phylum Chordata; class Chondrichthyes; family Pristiophoridae; genus Pristiophorus; species Pristiophorus japonicus. The sequence goes on from NC_091994.1 coordinate 112,298,847, forward strand.
TTTAAAATAGATCTATGGAATTAAGAGGCTGTTTCAAGATGTGGCCTGCAACTAGAATTATTAATGGCATAGCATGAAGAATTGAAATACTGTCACTTTTGTTTTTCTTGAAATAGTAGAGTATTTTTGTTCTCTCAGTTGTCAAGAATAAGTTGCGTTTCCAGTGAGTGAACAGACTCGAGGGTTCCTTTGTTGCACAAGGCATGCTGAGTATTACAATGAAATCTTTATCTCTCTCCAAATGTCAGAGAACACCATAATGTGAGGCCTGTGGGGTGAAAGAGAATTCTCTGTTTCATCGTTCCCCAGTGAAGAACAGCTGATGGGAATGGAAAACGCTCAGCAGCTGGAATTTGCAGACTTCAATGGAAAGAGACTTGGAGAGCAAGTGTTATTAATGTAGGCAGTTTCATAATCATAAAATTATTCAACAAAAGGTGTGATCTATTTCAAAGCAAAACATTTATTAGACTGTAGTATTGTCCTCGCAAGTCCTGCGTACCGTGTATAATTGTATACTTCTGAATTATAGAGAACTCTAATTTGTCACATGATCCTGAATATCTGTGTCTTTTCTCATTAAACCCCCCCTCCCTTACGATTCCTGGCCAGTGAGCTTCTTATGAATTTCAAATGACAACCGAGGAACAGCCTTCAAGTAACAATAATTGGAAATATTTCTGCTGTCAGCTCCTGTCTGATGGTGTGCAGAAAAGGCAGAGATACTTCTGTTTGCTTTTGGTAATATTCCAGCCCTAGGATCTTTCAGCTTTACCACATTAATTCAGAAATGGCAAAAATTAGAAAAGGAATGCTTTCATATAAACCGAACCTTCCAAGTTGTTGTACTGATGTCATTCATAAGGTGATGATTTCACTTTATGGGTGAAACCTTTGTAACTTATGTTATTTACGTTAACATTCAATGGGCCTTTTAAGCTGAACTAGGAAATTGAAATCCCTGATTCTGAAAAACACCAATGTGTAAAGCCTTTCTTCACCTTTTACATGTTTTCTCTGCCATTTGATTTGAGGCATTTTTCCACAAATTTAGTTTTGCAGTTACTTCTTTAATTTATAACAACTTTAATCAGTATAGTTAAAGAAAAATCCCATCTGAATTTATAAAAAAAATAAGAATGTACATTTATAGGTAATGTCGCCAGAAGCAGCAGTTACTTTGTGCACAGCAGGGTTCAACAGATAGCAAATGTGATAAATGGCTAGTTAATCTGTTTCGGTGGTGTTGGTTGAGGGAGATCAGTTGGTCAGAACTTTTGGGGAAATTGCCTGCCCTAGTGTCATGATATCTCTGGTTTGTTCTAATAAAGTTGCTGTTATGTACATTGTCTATATAAAGTTGCTGTGCTTTCCTTGCTGAAAGTTATGGCTTGATCCATTATTTCACAGAAACTGGATGGATGAGATGTTAAACCAAGACCCCGTCTGCCTTCCCAGGTGGATGTAAAGGATCCCACGTTACTATCTCAAAGAAGAGCAGGGGAATTCTCCCCTATGTCCTGACCGATATTTATCTCTCAACCAACATCACTAAAACAGATTATGTGGTCATTATCACATTGCTGCTTGTGGGAGCTTGCTGTGCACAAATTGCCACATTTCCAACATTACAACAGTGACTACACTCCAAAAGTGCTTCATTGGTTGTAAAGCGCTCTGGTTTGTGTGTGTTATGTTATACTAGCTGAGGAGTGTCTGTTGAAATTGGGTGGTTCTTGGAGAGTTTCTGCGAACAAACTTGTTCCGTGTCTTCTGACATATTATTGACGAAACTCTACACTCTGCATTTACTTGTTAAACCTTGATTTTTGTTTTCCCGTATTACCAGATGACCTTTTAGGTCGTGTGGTCCAATAAAAAAAATTGAGATCCGCTATCCAAATTAGTCTAATGGACTCAATTAGAGAATTCCACATTTATCAAATAGGTAGACTTTTTATTATATTAACATTTATACCTCTGGTTGTGCTGAATCACTAATGTTAATATGTAGTGGAGGAGTATTTGGAGGGCATTAATAATCTGGCCATTCCCGTTGTTTAAATCCATGAGCCAGTGTAGTGGGAAGGGTCAAGGTGACATTGTGTAAACATTTCGTAGAATTTATCACGTAGTTTGCTTGAATAAACAATAAGGTGATGATCTTCTCAATGACTAACAACCATCCCCCCCCTCGCCCTTTGCGGTCTTTGTTGAAAAGGCCATCTAAATTTTAAACTTCTTTAGTTCAAAATAGGTAATAAAACAACAAATTTCAGACTTTTGGGTGAACCTCAGTGTGCCTACCACAAGTGCCGCAGTTGATGTACTATTGTTTCCTGCTGGGTACTGAACAGCTTCTGTTTACCCTTTTTGATTCATGTGGCGTTTGTTGCGCACACAGGAATAAGAAAGAAGGTAAGGAGAAATCTGAAATACTGAAAAAAAAGAGAGAAGTAAAATGATGGCGGATAAAAACTAAAATATATAATGAGATGGAAAAAAGAACATAAATTCACAAATAGAAAAGAGAAATTTTAATTAGATAATTTTGGTAATCTGGGTTGAACTACAAGAACAAGAATGAAATTTGTGCGAATGTAATTATCAGAACCTTGTTGTAGAGATATTGGGCTCATTTGGCAGATGGAGTATAATGTGGGAAAGTGTGAGGTTATCCACTTTGGCAGTAAAAATAGAAAAGCAAATTACAATTTAAATGGAGAAAAATTGCAAAGTGTTGCAGGCCAGAGGGACCTGGGGGTCCTTGTGCATGAAACACAAAAGTTAGTATGCACAAAAAGCAAGTAATCAGGAAGGCAAATGGAATGTTGGCCTTTATTGCAAGGGGGATAGAGTATAAAAGCAGAGAAGTCCTGCTACAACTGTACAGGGTATTGGTGAGGTCACACCTGGAGTACTGCGTACAGTTTTGGTCTCCGTATTTAAGGAAGGATATACTTGCATTGGAGGCTGTTCAGAGAAGGTTCACTCGGTTGATTCCGGAGATGAGGGGGTTGACTTTTATAAAGATAGGTTGAGTTGGTTGGGCCTATATTCATTGGAGTTCAGAAGAATGAGAGGTGATCTTATTGAAACTTATAAGATAATGAGAGGGCTCGACAAGGTGGATGCAGAGAGGATGTTTCCACTCATAGAGGAATCTAAAACTAGGGGACATAGTCTCAGAATAAGGGGCCGCCCATTTAAAACTGAGATGGAGGAATTTCTTCTCTCTGAGGGTTGTAAATCTGTGGAATTCTCTGCCCCAGAGAGCTGTGCAGGCTGGGTCATTGAATATATTTAAGGCGGAGATGGACAGATTTTTGAGCGATAAGGAAATAAAGGATTATGGGGAGCGGGCAGGGAAGTGGAACTGTCTATGATCAGATCAGCCACGATCTCATTAAATGGCGGAGCAGGCTCGAAGGGTCAAATGGCTCACTCCTGCTCCTATTTCTAGTGTACTTGTCATGCCCCTGCTGCCGGATGTACCTCTCTGATTGTGCACTGATCTGACTTGAGAACAATAATTTGAATATTTTCCTCAAAGTTCCCTCCATTCAATTTCTTAGCATGTCAGAGTCAGACTAGAGATTGGAGCCCCGGGCCTCTATGGCAGTAGTGGGGAACATTGACGAGATAATCTGACTGACTTCTTATATGGCACGGTGGCTGCTGCTGGTTCTACGTAGAGTGCTTACAGGAATGGAAAAGGAGTGCTGGCTTCAAACAGAGGTGTTATTGCAGTATACAATGTCAAGTTGTTGTGCTGCAGGGCATGCCTGTGTGACACTGAGCGCGTGACGGGGTCAGGGCATGCCCGTGTGACACTGAGTGCGTGACGGGGTCAGGGCATGCGCGTGTGACACTGAGCGCGTGACGGGAGCAGGGCATGTCCGTGTGACACTGAGCGCATGACTGGAGCAGGGCATGCCCGTGTGACACTGAGCGCGTGACGAGCAGGGCATGCCTGTGTGACACTGAGTGCGTGACGGGAGCAGGGCATGCCCGTGTGGCACTGAGCGCGTGACGGGAGCAGGTGACGGGAGCAGGGCATGCCCGTGTGACACTGAACGCGTGACGGGGGCAGGGCATACCTGTGTGACACTGAGCGCGTGACGGGGTCAGGGCATGCCTGTATGACACTGAGTGCGTGACGGGGGCAGAACAAATCAGCAGGTGGCATCTCTTCCTTTCAGGGAGCCTTGGCTTTACTCTTCCTCACTTCCCGTACAGTTTTGGTACCCATAGATGGAGCTTAAACACAGGCACAGACTTGTTGGGCCCAATGGCCTGTTTCTGTGCTGTATAGCATAGTGGTAATGTGACTGAACTAATAATCCAGAGACAAGAGTTCAAATCCCACCACGGCAGCTGGGGAATTTAAATTCAGTTAAAATAATTCTGGAATAAAAGGCTAGTATCAATAATGGTGACCCTGAAACTATCAGATTGTGATTAAAAACTCATCTAGTTCACTAATGCCCCTTGGGGAAGGAAATCTGCCGCCCTTACCCGGTCTGGCCTATATGTGACTCCAGACCCACAGCACTGTGGTTGACTCTTAACTGCCCTGAAATGGCCTAGCAGGGCAATTAGGGATGAGTAATAAATGCTGTCTTTGCCAGCACGCCCACATCCCGTGAATGAATAAAAAATATATATTCTGTGTAATTCTATGTAAAAATAGCAAAGTGGCCTCTTCAAATTAACTTTCGTTACCTGTAGTTGCAGTACCCTGGTCCCACCCTCATATATAATTACCTCCAGACATCATCTCCCACACAGCATGGGTTGCTGTTGCATGTGCTCAGACAAGGTACCTGTTTGAAAGAGCAGCTCAACAGATGTTTAACTGAACAGCAGGACTCTTTGTGCCTTTTGCATTATTCTTTGAACATGATTTCTTTGCAGGTTTCAAATTTCTATATGCGCACAAAAGTCGCCTTCGCCTTCTCTTTCAATGGTAGCGACAGCCCTGTAGGAGCCTGCTGCAGCACAGAACTGGCAACGCTCCCTCGGCAGGCTCCTGCTGGCAGGCCCAATACTGGGTAAGCGCTCAATTTGCATTCGGAATGAGGCCAACCGTGGAAGATCTGTTGAGGGCAGCTGCTCCTATTGTGTGTGAGCTAAAACCGCACACCACCCTCGCCCCCTTGGTTCAGCATCAGGGCTGGAATCAGTTAGGCCACAGCTGGAGTACTGCGTGCAGTTCTGGTCACCTCATTGCTGAAAAAATGTGATTGCATTGGCGAGGGTACAGAGGAGATTTACGAGGATGTTCCCTGGACTGGAGAATTATAGCGATGAGGAAAGGTTGTACTGTATTGTTTGTTTTGTTTTCTTTGGAACAGAGGAGGCTGAGGAAAGACCTTATTGAGGTGTATAAAATTATGAGGGGTCTGGATAGAGTGGATAGGAAGGACCTATTTCCCTTAGCAGAGGGGGGTCAAGAACCTGGGGCTTAGATTTAAAGTTATTGGTAGGAGGTTTAGAGAAAATTTGAGGGGAAACTTCTTCACACAGAGGGTGGTGGGGGTCTGGAACCCACTGCCTGAAAGGGTGGTAGAGGCAGAAACCTTCACCACATTGACAAAGTACTTGGATGTGCACCTGAAGTGCTGTAACCTACAGGACAATGGACTAAGAGCTGGAAAGTGGGATTAGGCTGGGTAGCTCTTGGTCGGCCGGTGCGTACATGATGGGCCGAATGGCCTCTTTCCGTGCTGTAAATTTGTATGATTCTATGAAAGCCTACCCAGTTGTATAATTAAGGCTGATCCAAGCTCAAGGTTCTGAATCTATCGCCGTGGCTCACTAGAACGAACTGATCAGTTTGATTTTAATCCTCGACTTCCTTGTGATTGGGTCCAGTAGGATTCTGGGGAGGTCCCAGCAGATTGGAAAACTGCAAATGTAACGCCCCTATTTAAAAAAGGAGGCAGACAAAAAGCAGGAAACTATAGACCAGTTAGCCTAACATCTGTGTGTGGGAAAATGTTGGAGTCCATTATTAAAGAAGCAGTAGCAGGACATTTGGAAAAGCAAAATTCGGTCAGGCAGAGTCAGCATGGATTTATGAAGGGGAAGTCATGTTTGACAAATTTGTTGGAATTCTTTGAGGATGTAACGAACAGGGTGGATAAAGGGGAACCAGTGGATGTGGTGTATTTGGATTTCTAGAAGGCATTCGATAAGGTGCCACACAAAAGGTTACTGCACAAGATAAAAGCTCACGGGGTTGAGGGTAATATATTAGCATGGATAAAGGATTGGCTAACTAACAAAACAGAGAGTCGGGATAAATGAGTCATTTTCAGATTGGCAAACTGTAACTAGTGAGGTGCCGCAGGGATCAGTGCTGGGACATCAACTATTTACAATTTATATCAATGACTTGGATGAAGGAACCGAGTGTAATGTAGTTAAGTTTGCTGATACAAAGATAGGTGAGAAAGCAAGTTGTTAGGAGGACACAAAGAATCTACAAAGGGATATAGATAGGCTCAGTGAGTGGGCAAAAATTTGGCAGATGGACTATAATGTGGGAAAATGTGAGGTTATCCACTTTGGTAGGAAAAATAAAAAAGCAAATTATTTAAATGGGGAGCGATTGCAAAGTGCAGAGGGATCTGGGGGTCCTTGTGCATGAAACGCAAAAAGTTAGCATGCAGGTACAGCAAGAAATCAGGAAGGCAAATGGAATGCTGGTCTTTATTGCAAAGGGGAAGGAGTATAAAAGCAGTGAAGTCCTGCTCCAACTACAGGGCTTTGGTAAGACCACACCTTGAGTACTGTGTACAGTTTTGGTCTCATTTAAGGAAGTATATACTTACATTGGAGGCAATTCGGTGAAGGTTCACGAGATGGTGAAGTTGTGCAGGTTGGGCCTATACTCCTTGGAGTTTAGAAGAATATGGGGTGATCTTATTGAAACGTATAAGATTCTGAGGGGGCTTGACAGGGTAGATGCAGAGAGGATGTTTCCCCTCATGAAGGAATCTAGAACTAGGGGGCTTAGTTTCAGAATAAGGGGTCGCCCATTTAAAACAGAAATGAAGAGGAATTTTTTTGAGGGTCGTGAATCTTTGGAATTCTCTCCCCCAGAGAGCTGTAAAGGCTGGGTCTTTGAACATATTTAAGGTGGAGATCGACGGATTTTTGAATGAGTCGAGGGTTATGGGGAGCGGGCGGGGAAGTGGAGTTGAGGCCAAGATCAGATCAGCCATGATCTTATTGAATGGCGGAGCAGGCTCCAGAGGCCAGATGGCCGACTCCTGCTCCTATTTCTCATGTTATGTTCATATGAACAACTACTCACTTCCTCGTATGGGTCCTAGCTATGCCTGTCTCTTTGTGAAATTTAATTATCTGCCCCACTCTCTCTGACCTCGGACTCCTACGCTGTTCCAGAAGAGCTCAACGTAATCTCGAGGAACAGCACCTCATCTTTCGATTAGGCACTTTACAGCCTTCTGGACTCAGCATCGAGTTCAGCAATTTCAAATCATATCCGTTGTCCCCATTTTTCCGGACGTGAGGTGCTGTTGCCATTTATAGCTTCGGTAGACCCTCCTTTTGTTTTTTCACTTGTCCGATTACCATCCCCTTTTGCCTCGCAACTTCCTCCTTTTTGTCATTCAATCTCTCCTGCCTTTCACCCTATCACCCTTTTGTTCTTTTCTCACCTGCTCCCTTTCCCTGCCCTTGTACTTGCTTAAAGCCTATTACACCGCAAGGTTCACCAAATCTGATGAAGGGTCTTCGACCTGAAACGCTAACTCTGTTTCTCTCTCCACAGACGCTGCCTGACCCGCTGAGTATTTCCACCGTTTTCTGTTTTTATTTCAGATTTCCAGCATCGGCAGTATTTTGCCTTTATTGTATCACAGGACTGACTTCTCCGGTTTGCTAATCCTGGGGGAGATTACTTTTTGTGTATTTGTTTGCCCAGCAGATATCTGACTGTACTAAGAAATAATTGGTGTGCTGATTCAAGTGTCAATAGCTATGACCTGTGCTCTTTAAGAAGCATTTGCTTACTAAGGTCTGAATTTGCCTGCTATTGATTTTAGTAGGATGGTTTGATTTACACAACTGACCTAAGATAAGGCCTCCCATTTTGACTTAAACGCCGTACAATTCCTTCAAAGATACACACATTTTGCACAGCATGATTGTTTTTTTAATAAAACATTTCATTGTGCAGTGTCAGCTCGGAATGGGCTAAAATCTGACGTTGAAACAGATGGAGCATACAGCCAGTGACACATGATATAGCAGGCTCCAAAAATGACAGGCTGAATAAAAAAAATAAAAAATGATTGTGTGTTAGGCAGAGTTCCATAGTCCACAGTCCTCTATTTCAGTCACATTGTACTGTAATATCTCTTGGGAGAGTTCCATCACTAGCTGTGTGATTAAAAGTCACATGGAGTTGCTAGATAAACATTCGTTTGTCAAATAGAGTTGCAGATGACTATTTTTCCCTTGCACGCTATAGTTCAGTTAACCTTTTTCATGTTTTGTCTGACTCTGGATTTTTGAATCCTTGGACTCAATTTTCCGCAAAGCTTTTTTTGGGCGTACTTGAAGAGTTACGCCCGCTTTTTTGGGGGCCCCAAATACGCCAAAATAAATGTTCTAAAGTTTCCCTGTTGGATTTCTTCATTTTGGTCTAACCTGTTCTTTAGTTTTGGGGGTTGAGCCTTGATCTGCGCCAAAAAGATCAGGCTGCCATGGTAACCAGGGACACAATGCCAGCTGAGGCTTCAAAGTGAAACATACAGCCAGCTCCCAACACAGTAAAACACATTGCACCAATTCTCTTCCCCCACCCGCCTCTCTTTCCCCAGCTCTCTCTCCCGCTCGCCGCGCCCCCCCCTCTCTTGCTCGCACCCCCCCTCTCGCTCGCCCCCCCCCTCGCTCGCCCCCCCCATCTCGCTCGCCCCCCCCTCTCTCGCTCGACCCCCCTCCTCTCTCGCTCGCCCCCCCCTCTCTCGCTCGCCCCCCCTCCTCTCTCGCTCGCCCCCCCTCCTCTCTCGCTCGCCCCCCCTCCTCTCTCGCTCGCCCCCCCCTCCTCTCTCGCTCGCCCCCCCCTCCTCTCTCGCTCGCCCCCCCCTCCTCTCTCGCTCGCCCCCCCTCCTCTCTCGCTCGCCCCCCCTCCTCTCTCGCTCGCCCCCCCTCCTCTCTCGCTCGCCCCCCCTCCTCTCTCGCTCGCCCCCCCCTCCTCTCTCGCTCGCCCCCCCTCCTCTCTCGCTCGCCCCCCCTCCTCTCTCGCTCGCCCCCCCTCCTCTCTCGCTCGCCCCCCCTCCTCTCTCGCTCGCCCCCCCTCCTCTCTCGCTCGCCCCCCCTCCTCTCTCGCTCGCCCCCCCCTCCTCTCTCGCTCGCCCCCCCTCCTCTCTCGCTCGCGCCCCCCTCCTCTCTCGCTCGCCCCCCCCTCCTCTCTCGCTCGCCCCCCCCCTCCTCTCTCGCTCGCCCCCCCTCCTCTCTCGCTCGCCCCCCCCCTCCTCTCTCGCTCGCCCCCCCCTCCTCTCTCGCTCGCCCCCCCCTCCTCTCTCGCTCGCCCCCTCCTCCTCTCTCACTTGCCCCCCCCTCTCTCGCTCGCCCCCCCATCTCTCTCGCTCGCATCCCCTCCTCTCTCGCTCGCCCCCCCTCCTCTCTCGCTCGCCCACCGTCCTCTCTCGCTCGCCCCCCTCCTCTCTCGCTCGCCCCCCCTCCTCTCTCGCTCGCCCCCCCTCCTCTCTCGCTCGCCCCCCCTTCCTCTCTCGCTCGCCCCCCCCTCTCTCGCTCGCCCCCCCTCCTCTCTCGCTCGCCCCCCCCTCCTCTCTCGCTCGCCCCCCCTCCTCTCTCGCTCGCCCCCCCCTCCTCTCTCGCTCGCCCCCCCCTCCTCTCTCGCTCGCCCCCCCCTCCTCTCTCGCTCGCCCCCCCCTCCTCTCTCGCTCGCCCCCCCCTCCTCTCTCGCTCGCCCCCCCTCCTCTCTCGCTCGCCCCCCCTCCTCTCTCGCTCGCCCCCCCCTCCTCTCTCGCTCGCCCCCCCTCCTCTCTCGCTCGCCCCCCCATCTCTCTCGCTCGCATCCCCTCCTCTCTCGCTCGCCCCCCCCCTCCTCTCTCGCTCGACCCCCCTCCTCTCTCGCTCGCCCCCCCCTCCTCTCTCGCTCGCCCCCCCCCCCCTCTTGCCAACCTGCTCTCTCTCTCGTTCTCTCTCTTTCCCTCCCTCTTCTCTCTCTTTGTGCCCCCACCCCCTCTTCCGGGCATCTGCGCCGATTTCCTTACCTGTGCCGATTTCTTAAACTCTCCGGAAGGTTTTTCTGCGAGGCCACGTATGCTGGCCTAATCAGAACTGGAGTAACTCTCAGCTGGCCAAACTTGCCTAAATGGCCAGAATTGGCGTGGGTGGCAGGTTACGTCCCCTTCGACTAAAAAAAGACGAACCTAAAAAAATCGTAACTAATCGAGGTACGCTGGGGCAAATTGATCGGGGAAATTGTGTTTTTTTAACTTCGGCCAAAAAAGCGACCTGCTCAAAAAAAGAAAGGGCACACATCACCGGGGAAAATTGAGCCCCATAATTTGAAGGCTTGGCTTTACTTCGATTGTCTGGCACACCTGATGTTGAAGTGCTTTAATCACAATAATATCCTTTAAGCTCAGCAAGGCTAAAATGCAAAGCATTGGAGCCTATAATGTGTAATCCTGCGATATGCACCCCTTTAGCTCAATACTGTTTTAGTGAATCACAGAGTTTGGGAGTGATTCGAAGGATACAGAGTCCCGGGGCCCAGCGTCGGCGCCAGTCAGGAGCAGCGTCGAGGAGGTCCGTTGGTGAGGCCTATAAAAGGCACAGCAGGGAGTCCGGGGCCCAGCGTCGAGGAGGTCCGTTGGTGAGGCCTATAAAAGGCACAGCAGGGAGTCCGGGGCCCAGCGTCGAGGAGGTCCGTTGGTGAGGCCTATAAAAGGCGTGACTTGTGCAGCTACAGGGAGAAGGCAAAAAAGAAGTAGAAAGGAACAGAAAGGTGACGTCACAGCCAAGGGGGTAAGTGATTGGCTGGTGATTGGTGAGTAGTTTTTCTTTTTTCTCTTCTATAACAGCGAGTAAACTTTAGCATTGTTGTTGCTTATCTAAGGGTTAAGTCATGGCAGGACAGCTCGGTCACGTGTTATGCTCCTCCTGTACCATGTGGGAACTCAGGGACGACACCAGTGTCCCTGACGACTACGTGTGCGGAGTTGGAGCTGAGGGTGGATTCACTCTGGAGCACCCACGATGCTGAGAATGACGTGAGTAGCACGTGTAGCGAGTTGGTCGTACCGCAGTGAAAGGGTCCACAGCCAGATAGGGAATGGAAGACCAACAGGAAGAGTAGTGCAAGGAAGGCAGTGCAGGGGTCCCCTGTGGTCACCTCCCTGCAAAACAGATACACTGCTTTGGGTACTGTTGGAGGGATGACTCATCAGGGGAGGGCAGCAGCAGCCAAGTTCATGGCACCGTGGCTGGCTCTGTTGCACAGGAGGGCAGGAAAAAGAGTGGGAGAGCGATAGTGATAGGGGATTCAATTGTAAGGGGAATAGATAGGCGTTTCTGCGGCCGCAACCGAGACTCCAGGATGGTATGTTGCCTCCCTGGTGCAAGGGTCAAGGATGTTTCGGAGTGGGTGCAGGACATTCTAAAAAGGGAGGGAGAACAGCCAGTTGTCGTGGTGCACATTGGTACTAACGATACAGGTAAAAAATGGGATGAGGTCCTACGAAACGAATTTAAGGAGCGAGGAGCTAAATTTAAAAAGTAGGACCTCAAAAGTAGTAATCTCGGGATTGGTACCAGTGCCACGTGCTAGTCAGAGTAGGAATCGCAGGATAGCGCAGATGAATACGTGGCTTGAGCAGTGGTGCAGCAGGGAGGGATTCAAATTCCTGGGGCATTGGAACCGGTTCTGGGGGAGGTGGGACCAGTACAAACCGGACGGTCTGCACCTGGGCAGGACCAGAACCAATGTCCTAGGGGGAGTGTTTGCTAGTGCTGTTGGGGAGGAGTTAAACTAATATGGCAGGGGGATGGGAACCAATGCAGGGAGACAGAGGGAAACAAAAAGGAGACAAAAGCAAAAGACAGAAAGGAGATGAGGAAAAGTGGAGGGCAGAGAAACCCAAGGCAAAGAACAAAAAGGGCCTCTGTACAGCAAAATTCTAAAAGGACAAAGGGTGTTAAAAAAAACAAGCCTGAAGGCTTTGTGTCTTAATGCAAGGAGTATCCGTAATAAGGTGGATGAATTAACTGTGCAAATAGATGTTAACAAATATGATGTGATTGGGATTATAGAGACGTGGCTCCAGGATGATCAGAGCTGGGAACTCAACATCCAAGGGTATTCAACATTCAGGAAGAATAGAATAAAAGGAAAAGGAGGTGGGATAGCATTGCTGGTTAAGGAGGAGATTAATGCAATAGTTAGGAAGGACATTAGCTTGGATGATGTGGAATCTATATGGGTAGAGCTGCAGAATACCAAAGGGCAAAAAACGTTAGTGGGAGTTGTGTACAGACCTCCAAACAGTAGTAGTGATGTTCGGGAGGGCATCAAACAGGAAATTAGGGGTGCATGCAATAAAGGTGCAGCAGTTATAATGGGTGACTTTAATATGCACATAGATTGGGCGAACCAAACTGGAAGCAATACGGTGGAGGAGGATTTCCTGGAGTGCATAAGGGATGGTTTTCTAGACCAATATGTCGAGGAACCAACAAGGGGGGAGGCAATTTTAGACTGGGTGTTGTATAATGAGAGAGGATTAATTAGCAATCTCGTTGTGCGAGGCCCCTTGGGGAAGAGTGGAATTCTGCATTAGGATGGAGAATGAAACAGTTAATTCAGAGACCATGGTCCAGAACTTAAAGAAGGGTAACTTTGAAGGTATGAGGCGTGAATTGGCTAGGATAGATTGGCTAATGATACTTAAGGGGTTGACTGTGGATGGGCAATGGCAGACATTTAGAGACCGCATGGATGAACTACAACAATTGTACATTCCAGTCTGGCGTAAAAATAAAAAAGGGAAGGTGGCTCAACCATGGCTATCAAGGGAAATCAGGGATAGTATTAAAGCCAAGGAAGTGGCATACAAATTGGCCAGAAATAGCAGCGAACCCAGGGACTGGGAGAAATTTAGAACGCAGCAGAGGAGGCCAAAGGGTTTGATTAGGACAGGGAAAATGGAGTACAAGAAGAAGCTTGCAGGGAACATTAAGACGGATTGCAAAAGTTTCCATAGATATGTAAAGAGAAAAAGGTTAGTAAAGACAAACGTAGGTCCTCTGCAGTCAGAATCAGGGGAAGTCATAATGGGGAACAAAGAAATGGCAGACCAATTGAACAAGTACTTTGGTTCGGTATTCACTAAGGAGGACACAAACAACCTTCCGGATATAAAAGGGGTCAGAGGGTCTAGTGAGGAGGAGGAACTGAGGGAAATCCTTATTAGTCGGGAAATTGTGTTGGGGAAATTGATGGGATTGAAGGCCAATAAATCCCCAGGGCCTGATGGACTGCATCCCAGAGTACTTAAGGAGGTGGCCTTGGAAATAGCGGATGCATTGACAGTCATTTTCCAACATTCCATTGACTCTGGATCAGTTCCTATGGAGTGGAGGGTAGCTAATGTAACACCACTTTTTAAAAAAGGAGGGAGAGAGAAAACAGGAAATTATAGACCGGTCAGCCTGACATCAGTAGTGGGTAAAATGATGGAATCAATTATTAAGGATGTCATAGCAGCGCATTTGGAAAGAGGTGACATGATAGGTCCAAGTCAGCATGGATTTGTGAAAGGGAAATCAAGCTTGACAAATCTTCTGGAATTTTTTGAGGATGTTTCCAGTAGAGTGGACAAGGGAGAACCAGTTGATGTGGTATATTTGGACTTTCAGAAGGCTTTCGACAAGGTCCCACACAAGAGATTAATGTGCAAAGTTAAAGCACATGGGATTGGGGGTAGTGTGCTGACATGGATTGAGAACTGGTTGTCAGACAGGAAGCAAAGAGTAGGAGTAAATGGGGACTTTTCAGAATGGCAGGCAGTGACTAGTGGGGTACCGCAAGGTTCTGTGCTGGGGCCCCAGCTGTTTACACTATACATTAGTGATTTAGACGAGGGGATTAAATGTAATATCTCCAAATTTGCGGATGACACTAAGTTGGGTGGCAGTGTGAGCTGCGAGGAGGCTGCAGAGCGACTTGGATAGGTTAGGTGAGTGGGCAAATGCATGGCAGATGAAGTATAATGTGGATAAATGTGAGGCTATCCACTTTGGTGGTAAAAACAGAGACAGACTATTATCTTAATGGTGATAGATTAGGAAAAGGGGAGGTGCAACGAGACCTGGGTGTCATGTACATCAGTCATTGAAGGTTGACATGTAGGTACAGCAGGCGGTTAAGAAAGAAAATGGCATGTTGGCCTTCATAGCGAGGGGATTTGAGTATAGGGGCAGGGAGGTGTTGCTACAGTTGTACAGGGCCTTGGTGAGGCCACACCTGGAGTATTGTGTACAGTTTTGGTCTCCTAACCTGAGGAAGGACTATCTTGCTATTGAGGGAGTGCAGCGAAGATTCACCAGACTGATTCCCGGGATGGCGGGACTGACCTATCAAGAAAGACTGGATCAACTGGGCTTGTATTCACTGGAGTTCAGAAGAATGAGAGGGGACCTCATAGAAACGTTTAAAATTCTGATGGGTTTAGACAGGTTAGATGCAGGAAGAATGTTCCCAATGTTGGGGAAGTCCAGAACCAGGGGTCACAGTCTAAGGATAAGGGGTAAGCCATTTAGGACCGAGATGAGGAGAAACTTCTTCACCCAGAGAGTGGTGAACCTGTGGAATTCTATACCACAGAAAGTTGTTGAGGCCAATTCACTAAATATATTCAAAAAGGAGTTAGATGAAGTCCTTACTACTCGGGGGATCAAGGGGTATGGTGAGAAAGCAGGAATGGGGTACTGAAGTTGCATGTTCAGCCATGAACTCATTGAATGGCGGTGCAGGCTAGAAGGGCCGAATGGCCTACTCCTGCACCTATTTTCTATGTTTCTATGTTTGTATGATACAATACAGAAATATTATAAAAATAAAACCACATTTTTGGGTTTCTTCAGGGCTCGGGACACTCCCAGACTCCCTGCTGGGGACAATTAGTGTTCTTAAAATGAACCAGCTATTATACTTACTTCAGATGCTCCAGAATAGTTCCCCTGTGCCCCGGGCCGGCAACCAAAACCTTTTTCACTGCCGTAGTTCATTTGGAAGATCAAGAAATCCACAATCAACAGCAACATTGGAGATCTCAACCTCCCAAACTGTGTTAGTATTCGTGGCCAGACAATAGCCTCATTGACCATTGCCTCGCCATGTGTTGTTTATGTTTTTGATTGAAAAAAGGCAAGCTATGGTAGCAATGTAATTACATGGAATGTTTAGTAACCCGCCAGTGAGAGGTTGGATAATCGACACACCGATGTCTGGCTGTGTATGGAGGTACCCAGAGTGATCCAGTTTGGAACGAGCCATGGAATGAGTTAGACCATGGAATGAACTTTCCAGAAGTAAAGAAACTGAGCCCAGTCATCCGGTGTGGATGAGCTTGCAAGCTTTTCAAACGGCGTGGGTATTACAGAAGCTCTCCAATATACATTGTCAATCACATCATAGCATAAGAAATAGGAGCAGGGAGTCAGCCATACGGCCCCTCAAGCCTGCTCCGCCATTTAATACGATCATGGCTGATCTGATCATGGACTCAGCTCCACTTCCCTGCCTGCTCCCCATAACTCCTTATCCCCTTATCGTTTAAGAAACTGTCTATCTTTGTCTTAAATTTATTCAATGACCCAGCTTCCACAGCTCTCTGAGGCAGCAAATTCCACAGATCCACAACCCTCTGAGAGAAGAAATTTCTCCTCATCTCAGTTTTAAATGGGCAGCCCCTTATTCTAAGATCATGCCCTCTAGTTCTAGTCTCCCCCAGCAATGGAAACATCCTCTCTGCATCCACCTTGTCAAGCCCCCTCATAATCTTATACATTTTGATAAGATCACATCTCATTCTGAATTCCAATGAGTAGAGGTCCAACCTCCTCAACCTTTCCTCCTAAGTCAACCCCCTCATCTCCGGAATCAACCGAGTGAACCTTCTCTGTACTGCTTCCAAAGCAAGTATATCCTTTTGTAAATATGGAAACCAAAACTGCACGCACATAGCAGGTATGATTTATATCATTACAAACAATGTATGATAGAATCATAGCAGTTTACACTGCGGAGGCGATTAGTGCCAACCCTTGCCAGGGCAATCCCAACCCAATCCCACTGCCTTGCTGTTTCTCCATAGCCGTGTAGCTTCATCTGCTTCAAATGTTTAATGATAATGCAGTGAAACTCGTCAACAGAAAAGATAGTCATTTTATTTGTAGAATATTATTCCCATAAGATAGCAAGTGGGGTGAATACTGCAGTTAGTTCGGAAGGTTTTGTGGCCTAGTTGCATGCTCAGAATCTCTCATTTTTCAGTGCTGCCGTGACAAGACCATTTAAGAAAATGATGGTTTTATGCATCATACCCTGTTCTTAACTTCAGAACAAATGTTTAATTATTAACTGTTATTTCCTTAATGAATGTGGGTCTAATTGGTAGTTTGCCACTTTCTAGTACTGATCAAAACATGCTCTTGCAAACTAAGAGATGCAATTTACAAAACCTGAAATAAAAGTCAATTTTTTTCCTAATGATAAATACTGTCTAAATCACTAGAACATAAGAAATAGAAGCCAGGAGTAGGCCATACAGCCCCTCGAGCCTGCTCTGCCATTCAATAAGATCATGGCTGATCTGATCTTGGCCTCAACTCCACTTGCCCGCCCGCTCCCCATAATCCTTGGCTCCACTTTACAATCTTTACAATTAATTTTTTGGGATGAGGTATATATTTTAAGAACTCGAGTATTATTTTTAAATTTCATTATCAAGTGCTGTGTAATTGGATTTGTATTCGTGTGGATTTTTTTTAAAGTTTGTGAAATTAAAATTAAAATCTCCTTGAAAATCGCAGGTTTTACAGCAGTCTTTGTAACCGCAGATTTATATTTGGTACGCAGTAAAGTCCATGGAGGCTGTAGGCCAAAAGCAGAAAGCTTTGTAATGGTGAAGAACCAAATATTAACTGCCCTTCCAGTTTAAGAAATATTGTTTAGTAAATAAATGTACTGTGATCTCCATAGTTAAGCCTGGAAATTATTGCAAGTGATGTCTATTATGCAAACAGTGTTGGTGACGTTTATTGTGAAAACACTTAAACTGTTCCTATCAAGTTCCTCTCTCCAGCATTTAATGGAAACGTTAACCCATTTAGAGTCACAACTGTGTTAAAGTAGCAGAAGGGGAATTTGATACGACTACATCAAACATTTGTACGATAATATTGCTCACAATAATTTCCAGGCCGAATCTCTCTTGAAACTGACAATATACAGACCTTGCTCAGAGATGATCTTTGGTTGCTGTTTGGGTCCTTTGTGCAATCCTGGACCAATCACAATCAATCAACTGCTTATTATAAAATAATCATTCTGGATTTCTATCCGTAGTCACAGTATTTTATTTTATCACAAATTTATCAATTAAATATTTGGAAGTGGCATAATTTGGTTCTCCGGTTGGAGATAATTGTATGACTTCAGAATTAGGGAAGGAAACAGAAAGGCAAATAATTGCTGCCAATTATCACGTAATTTTATTCTGCAGGTGTGCTTCTAACCATATGGGACATGTACGGCCCTGCTCCTGGTCTGCAGTGCAGTAAATGTTCCACAGTATGGTTAGAAGCAAAACTGTAGCATAAAGTTGGCATTGAGCGGTTGATAACGTTTAATGTACATGTCTTTCCTTGTGACTAAACTTACTTTGACTTCACTATACTGCCATGCCGTGCATCTTGCCTTTACGCCACCAATGATGGGACAGTCTTTAGCCTTTTTGTCGCCTGCAAGTTGAAATGATCATTCTAGCCGCCCCAGCCTTGCACCATACCTGCTACCATCAAAAGCCATCTCTTTTGATCCTGCCTTTGGTCACCTGCTCTAACCGTCTCCCAAAGCCTGTCCCGTTGGGAAATGTTGCTGCGTTGAGGGTACTGTATAACTAGAGTCCTGTGACCTAAACAACAGCTGGCCTCCATTGTTCTGTTACACTTGAGACGCAAGATTTCTTTGGGTCTAATGATCTGCGCTTGGATTATGAATCTCTGCAGTTAACACACAGTGTGTTTGGATATTGACACACACTGTGTTTGGATATTGGCACACAGGTCTGGCTGTGTCTCAGTTGCCAGAACTGCTTTGCTTTTTCTTTTTTTTCTTTTATTTCCTTGGTATCCAGGCTTGCTCTGTAGGTATTCATTAAAATGCTAATTATACTTTTAACTTCCTTTTCTTGTCCAACAGCCATGCATCGTATTGAGCCAGGTAATGGGATTATTGTCGGCTTCTCTGTGAATGTTGGCTCTTTATCAGTTAATGGATGCGCTGTGTGGGGGAGAATGTTTCCCTGCGCTGGACCATGATTCAGCTCCCCAGCATCGTTGGGTATTTGAGACAAACGTCAAAGTCCAGTGTAGGGATAACCAACTTTAATGTCAGTCAAACCTGCTGTATCTGCCTCCTCATATTGAAGTTCTATGCTTTAGACATGCTAGCCCATTCTTCGCTTGTGAAATGTTTGCAAAGCTGGTGAATTTTCATCCATTTGGGATCATTTTTGCTTGGGTTAAAGAAGTATTTTCCATGATCTCTATGAAAACTGGGAAGGAAAAAAACTCTGGCCAGGTCACTGTTTATTTTCAGGATATCTAAGTATTGTAAAGGTCACAGCACAGTTACTTATTCAGTCTGATTGGAGGCATGTGTGGTGTTGTGTATGTGTGTCACTAGATTTGGACTTTGCATGTGAGATTTAAACAAGAAATTCAATGGAAGCTTCTGAATTGCACAGATCGTTTGAAAATCCACAAATTTTATCTATGCTCTGCAAGAGTGGAAACCAACAGTACAGGTTGAAGCTCCTTATCCGGAACTCTCGGGACCTGGCCTGTTCTGGATAAGGGATTTTTCCAGACCAGGGGTGGTAACGTTAAATTGGATGGTACAGGTCCTGAGCAAGGGGATATCGGGGCTGGCTGGCTGGCTTGAAGCTGGGAATGCGGCAGAGAGATCATGGCGGGGCGGGGGGAGGGGATTGGTGGCTGGGGGTGGGGGTGTGGTGGATCGCGGGGTCAGGTCAGCGATTGCGGGAGTCGGCAGTGAGAAAGGACTTCAATGTGTTCATGTCGGAGTTCTGCGCATGAGCCACCTGGTGGCCGGGAATGGTTCTGGACGAGGGGTGGTTCCGGATAAGGGAGTTCTGGATAAGGGAGGTTCAACCCATACTACTTTTAGAATTGTGACTGATCTAGTTTATTACTGTATTGATTTACTGTCTGTCCTGAGTTGATAGAATTTGCAATCTTCTGCTGTCAGTTGGAACTTGGAACATCACATTTTCAGTGTGGAAAAGTACAAACAAGATTAAAGACTCCTGTCTGTGTAGCCGTTGTGACGGCCTTCCAGTGGGACTGATTTACCTAGCTAACGTTATTGTCCTTAGTTTGGGAATTCACCCCAATGGTAGATTGGACTCTCCATGTATCCCATGAGTATTATGGAAAAATTTGGTATCTTTGTTGAAATGGCAACTTCTCACTTGGTATCTTTGTTGAAATGAGACACTGGTATGCATCCTTCATGGCATGGCATGAAGGATGCACACCAGTGTCTCATCATCATAGGCAGTCCCTCAAAACGAGGATGACTTGCTTCCATGCCAAAAAGGATGAGTTCACAGGTGTTTCAATGAAGGACCCGAACTACATGTTGAAGGGTGGAAGATGCCTGTGCGTGGATTTTTTTAACGTGGGGTGGCCGTTGCACACCAGCCACCACACGGGCTTGACAGAGCTAGGTCTTGGTCTAGTGGCAAGGATTATCCAAGACGACTGGAGACCTGCTCTGCTGCTCGGACCAAGTGCGCTCACGTATCGCAGTGTGGGCTGGCCCGTGCTGCCCCCCTGGGCTCCTGGCCCCGAACTCGCGCCTCCCCTGGGCCCCAATCACATCCCTCTACAATCTCTCGCTGCTCCTTTGCCCAACCTCACTGTTCCTGCTCTACCTGCCCACGCTCCAATCACCGACCTGGACTGGTGTCTGGCAACTGACTGAATACACATACCAGTGGTGTATGTGAGTCAATTCTGCCATGCAACATAATTTGCATATTTTCTGTGCAAGCCACTATTTATGTAGTACGTATACATTTTAAGTACATTTTAGGTCGTGCCTGAAACTGGCACTTAAACATTTGGGTCTAGAAATTGGGCCACGGCCATTTTTAGGTGCATAGGTGGGAAGGTTTGTGCGGTTCGAGGCTCTTCAGATTTTGGGCCTAAGGCCTCATTTCAGTGTTGCTGGCGAAACGTGAAGAGGGTTTCAAGCCTGGACTGCTGCTAGCATCGCAGCGGCCCTCGAGTGAGTGATGTCTGGGTATCGGGGACTGGGTTGGGGATCAGGGATTGGCACGAGTCGGGGTTCGGGGTCTGTGTCGGGGATCACGGGGGTCGAGGGTCGGGTCGGGGACAGAGGGTGATCAAGGGTCGGGAGCCAGCGGTGATAGGAGGGTGGTGGCGGGTAGTGATAATTGGGTCCTTTTAACGTGAGGTTGGGTAGAGCACTCTGCTTCTCCTGGCTCTACATTCAGGTAACGTACTTGCCTTCTGTATTGCAGGTAAACCCGAGGGCTGGTTTCTCTGCGTGCAGCCAGCACCGTTCTAGGACTCCGATTAAAATTTGAAGTACAACTAGGTGAAGTATGCACCATGCATGCTCTTGCCCATTTGTACTCGGTGGTGAGCGGCCTAACTAGTTTGTGCTTGAAGGGAGCGGTGATGGCCAGTATTGCTCTCGCCCTTCCCAGGCCCAATTTCCCAGCTAGCTCCGTGTCGGAGTCTGCTGCTTTCTCACCCTCCCACCAATGAAAAGCTGCAGTGGAATGACGGCTGATGTTCACTCGCTGCTTTCAAATAAGGCCCGAATGTAGGCAACGCGGCCACTCCACTGACTGTGCCAGTTTTGGGCTCATGTTGAAGATTAACACCATTACAACTATCTCGATAGCCACTTCTTTCAAAACCCTAGGATGTGGGCCATCAGGTCCAGGGGATTTATCGGCTTTCAGTCCCATTAATTTCTCTCTCATTTTTTTTTACTAATACTAATTTTTTTCAGTTCCTCATTCTCGCTAGACCCTTTGTGTTCTCCTATTTCAGCCATGTTTTTTGCATGTTCCGTGCAGACAGACACAAAGTATGTGTTTAATTTCTCTGCCATTTCCTTCTTCCCCATTATAATTTCTCCTGTCTCAGCCTGTAAGAGACCCACATTTACTTTAGCTAATCTTTTCCTTTTTATATGCCTATACATTTCCCTTCCTCGCTGTGAGAAAGTTCTCTATCCATCTCTGTTGGTGATGGCTACTTGAATTGAATTTTACCCCACACACTGCTGTGCTGAAATTATAAAGAACATTGCTCTGAATTGACAATAGTGGAATCTCCATTATCCACTCTGCTATTATCTGCCAGAATGTTCACAGTACCAAGTCTTGGGTGATGATATTGCCTTAATTTTTGAATTTTTTGGATATTTTACCACCTTTTTGGATAAATAAAACCACACAATATTACCTTTATACCTGCCTTAATTCCTTTGCCTGGGCTATTGCTGCAACATATGAGAGAAAAATTGGGCAAACATTTGATGATTTGTCTATTTCTATTGTCCATCAAGCAGGTTCCTCCATTTTGGTGAATAATGGAGGTTCTAGTGTATTACATGCCATTGCAATATTGGCTGTCATAGAGTAAGCAACAGTAAGTTACAAACTAAACAGCAGAAAGACCCAAAGTGCTCCTTTGAACTGATATGATCTTTTTAATTAATACCCAATACTGGTAGGTGAGAGCAGGATGTTTGTACAGCGGTGTTTGTGAAGCAACTCCTTCAGTATTCCCTTCTAAGTCACAGCACTGGTGGATCTGTCCAGCTTTGAAGAATGATGAAAGGCAGTTTCTAATAATGTATTTCCTTTGAAAATCTAGTATTTATGCAAAGTTATGCTTGCAATAAATTCTATGCGGTTCATTACAGACCCTGTAAATTGTCACGATTTACGGTTTGTTGCAGCTAAGAGGAATATACATGCAGAGTGCAATACATTTATTCTTGATTGATGAAGAATATTTAATTGACATTTTGTTCTTTCCCCTTTCACAGGTGTTCTAGGAGCCTGGAGGTTCTTTGAGGCATCTTTTGTCATTAGAACAGACAGCGTTGCATTTATTTTCTAACGGACTGAAATATCACCAGCCACGATTTGCCGCCATGGAAGTGGGCATGCGTATTGTACGCGGCGTGGACTGGAAATGGGGAAACCAGGACGATGGGGAAGGACACGTCGGCACAGTGGTGGAGATTGGCCGTCAAGGCAGCACGACAACACCAGATAAAACTGTGGTGGTGCAATGGGATTGTGGCACCAGAACAAATTATCGAACCGGTTACCAGGGAGCTCATGATCTGCTTCTCTATGACAACGCACAGATCGGTAGGTTTACAATCCTTCATTTCTGATTGATCTATTTTTCAGCTGTCCATTTTTAGCATCTCCTCCCAACCCCCCAACGGCCATTCAGTCCAAACATCTGTGAACAATTCAGTGGGTCAACTGAAGGAAGTGTATTTATCGCTAGTTCCATAGGATTACATAGAAACGTAGAAAATAGGTGCAGGAGTAGGCCATTCGGCCCTTCGAGCCTGCACCACCATTCAATGTGATCATGGCTGATCATGCAACTTCAGTACCCCATTCCTGCTTTCTCTCCATACCCTTAGATCCCTTTAGCCGTAAGGGCCACATCTAGCTCCCCTTTGAATATATCTAACCAACTGGCCTCAACAACTTTCTATGGTAGAGAATTCCACATGTTCACCACTCTGAGTGAAGACGTTTCTCCTCATCTTGGTCCTAAATGGCTTACCCCTTATCCTTAGACTGTGATCCCTGGTTCTGAACTTCCCCAACATCGGGAATATTCTTCCTGCATCTAACCTGTCCAGTCCCGTCAGAATTTTATATGTTTCTATGAGATCCCCTCTCATTCTTCTAAATTCCAGTGAATATAAGCCTAGTCGATCCAGCCTTTCTTCATATGTCAGTCCTGCCATCCCGGGAATCAGTCTGGTGAACCTTCGCTGCACTCCCTCAATAGCAAGAGCGTCCTTCCTCAGATTAGGAGACCAAAACTATACACAATAGTCAAGGTGTGGCCATACTCTTTACACAGGATATACGGCACAGAAACAGGCCATTCGGCCCAACCAGTCCATGCCGGTGTTTATGCTCCACTCGAGCCTCCTCCTGTCTTTCCTCATCTAAATCTAGCACCATAACCCTCATGTAATGGGATGTCCTGTCAAAATGCCAATCCATGAGATTACAATAATTTGTATTTCTAAAAATATGAAAATGTACATCATAGGGTATCATAATACGAAATAAACCTAAACACAAGTCATGGAATATCTTTCACTGCAGTCAGCTCCACCTAAGTGAATACTTAATTAGCAAACATTTGTTTTCAATGAATAGAAAATGAAAATGCGAAATCACTTTGCCTGCAATCCTGTTAATTGAATCATTTTTGTTGCTTGAATATCTTTTTGCCCAGATTATTTATTTTGCCACGTTTCAATTCCAAGTTGTATTCAATCGCCATCTACAAAAACACAGGAAATTAAAAGCATTAGTTGTTTACACTTTTGAGTCTATTCTACAGTTTAAAAAAAGGAATGTAAACGGTTACTGATATTCTACTCTAAATTCCTGATATGTAGATGCTCCTAAGAAATTAATACAATTTTATGGCAAGTAGGTTATTCACTTTCGTCATCAAGGTTTCATCATTCTGCAAGACTTTATTGAGGCTGTTAACTTATTGACAATTCATCTTGTTGTAATAAGAGCTACTGTAGTTAGAATTCAGCTGCTGTATCAAGGAGTGCTTTAAGAACAGCCACCAAGGTGGAAGTGTCATTCAATCTCTATTAGAGCTGAGCATATCAAATGAATACTAGTTAATCTCTATGTGATTACATAGTGCCTGATCCAACGTGTTGACTCAAATTATGAATAAAACCATCTCTTTCAGTTTATTTGAGTGATTTTCATGCAAAAGTAATACTGTGTTAAATAAGACTTGGTGAAATTGTTAATTTCATTAATTCATGGCATTTTAGTTGGACGTTATAGTTATTTTATCCACCAGTCATGTGCAGAGCTACGAGGCTGCAGATAAAATGCTAAGCACAGGGACGGATCAGACTGTAATATAATTGTACTCTTGGAATAATTAAAAACACTTTGTTGTTCAACAAAAATAATCCAAACTTTGTCACTTGATGAATTGGAGGGATTGACTACAATGGGCCCATATTCTCGAGTTTAGAAAAATGAGAGGTGATCTCACTGAAACATACAAGACTTTGAGGAGGATTGACAGGGTAGATGCTGAGAGGTTGTTTCCCCGGGCTGGATAGTATAGAACTAAGAATCATAGGGCTAGCAGTTCATCAGGCTTGCGCCTGTTTACCGCTGTGGCGGGGCGGAAAAAGTGATTTTTTTTTTTGCGGGGGGTGGGCGCGGTAAACACGGCGCACAACATTTAGCACTGGGCGGAAAATTCGGCAGCGGTTTTGCGCTGGCGGTAAAAATTATTGCCCGCCCGTTTTTTCCCCCCATTTTTATGACATCAATCGGCGTGCAACGACCCCGCTATCGCTGTGGGCGGGAAATTCGTCTTACCTGCCAAGACCCACGACGCACCCGGCACTAACGACGCATCTTGAAAAACGGAGCAGAAGTTTAGTGCATAAAAGGGTTCGGAGGGAAGGCTACATTTCACACATTGAGGTTTTTGTGAGTTTATAGTTCGTTTTTAAGGCTACTTGAAGACATTTGAGAACATTTAAAAGAATGGGGGGCTATAATAACTCTGCCACTAATGCTGGCTGCTTTTTCTATGCAGCAACGAGCTGGAAGAAGGCTTATTCAAGAGCATTTTGAGTGTAATCAAAGAGCTTGCAGACGTATGGGGAGGTGGCCTTACCTCCCACGAGTTTACAGGGAACAGCACTCATATCTGCAGCTGTCTGAGGCACAGTGTTTCCCAAAAGAGGTGGTCACAGAGATATGCCAGCTCACAGGGCCTGGAGGAGCTCTCGACCGAGTTCAACGCTCTCCTTTGACAGTCCCACCATGTCCAGGTGTGTGTCTGCCTGTCTTTCAGCAGACCGGCTTTGCCGACTCAACCTCCAAAGAGACAGCATACGGGGTTCAACCCTGGGGGGGTGCGTTGCTGCACATCACTTGGACCCGCTGCCTCGGATGGGACAAAGCCCGTGAATGTGGCTTCCTCCAAGGAACTTGTGGCCGCAGCTAAAAGATGTACTGACTGCGTCGCCCCCTCCACCTCTCCCCACTCCCCCCTTCCCCCCCCCCCCCCCTCACCCCCACCTTCCCCCCCCCCCCCCCCTCACCCCCACCTTCCCCACAACAGCTTCCTGATCCTGTTCCTCCCGTGCAGGGTCCTCAGTGCGGCCCTCATCTTACTCCTCGACCTACACACGATGGGCTAATGGAGGCTTGCATAGGACGATGTGGCGCCTCAGGATCTTCATCTGCAAAATAGAACACAGCAGACAAGTGGTTAGCAGCAGGGGAGGGGGCATAAGTAAGGTCACATAGCACAGGCTTATTTGAAGGACAACCGCTACTGCATTATATGTTGTCGAGAGACACTGCATCACATTACTCCAAGCCACCCCGGGGATTTTGCAGGACTTGTCGACATGGCTCAGCACCCACATGGGTCGTTCACCTCCCGGAGGCACCAATGAAGCCAGGTCTCCCTCCTCCGGGTCTGTTAAGAGATGCTTTTGAGACAGACCACCGCCTGTCCGTCGCTGCTCGCAGCGATTGTGTGGCAACTTTTCCCTGGAAAAAATGACAAAAGGAATGGTTACCAGAGTGCCCTTCTGCTCTTGTGGCACACACACATAGCCATCAAAGCACTTATACCATATTGTGTGCATTTAATACAGCCGTCTGTTTAATGGTCTTGGTATTTGCTTGTGGTTGATGAGAAAGACATCGACGTGCAGAAACATCTTTTAAGATGTCAAAAAGCAGTCTCAATAATGTGTAACAATCATTCATGGCAAATAAGGTGCAACACTAAGCCTACAGCAATGTGTGTCAGATTTACAATTTAAATAATCAAGGCGTGCATGAATAAAAATATTAATTACTCTCATGACCCTGCAAAGGTCATTCCACCTTTTCCTGCATTGCTGGTGGTCCCTGGGAATGTCATCTACAGAGGGCAGAGAATTCCAGAGATTCACAATCCTCCGAGTGAAGAAATTCCTCCTCACCTCAGTCCTTTATGGCCAACCCCTTTATCCTGAGACTGTGGGTTAGAAACTCCATAATTAGTGAGTGCTATGATCGGCTTTTGGGCGATAATCGCGGCTTTTGATTTTTTTTTAAGTGCCGGAATACCGCTATGGATGGAGGCCACAACATTTGGCAAACAGTGACCAGCGGTAGCGGTAAAATCCAGCCTTGCACAACTGCATTTGTGCACCGGAGCCGAATTCAGCGATCTGAAAAAAAAAACAGACCTTCTGCGCATGCGCAATTTTTTTTTCTTCATAATTTTTTTCTTCTGATATTTTCCCCGCGATTCTGGTCAGGTGTCAGGGTGTGCCCGCGCATGCACAATACACCCCCAGCGCTCAATCCGCCATTTTTCATAGACAAGAGAAGATGCAGCAGGATGATCGCAGCAGGATGATCATAGCAGAGGGCTGTGGATGCTGGGTCGTTGAATATATTCAAGGCTGAGATCGATAGATTTTTAGACTCGAGGGGAATCGAGGGATATGGAGATCGGGCGGGAAAGTGGAGTTGAGGTCGAAGATCAGCCATGATCTTATTGAATGGCAGAGCAGGCTCGAGGGGCCGTATGGTCTACTCCTATTTCTTATATTTTTAGTAAGTTTATTGTAAATTCTCCGGACACAAGAGAAGCTGTGGACTGACAGTGAAACCTGTGGGAGTGTTTAATGCCTGAAATCAGAAGAACATCACTCACATTGATGAGCACAAATGATAAAATGGCAATATATCTATTACGTTGTGGTGATGGAGGGTTACTGGGTCATTTAAACATTCTTCGAGATATGAAGCTGACTGAAATTGCAGTTTATGCACCTGCAAGCTTTTGTTAATCATTGGAAGCGGCAGAGCTGAAATTCACTTCACCTTATTAACAATTCATACGGACCATCTGAGAGGTCACAAAAGCTTAAAGAATTGTTCAGTTACCTTGAACATTTTTAGTCTGAGCTGAATCAGTGCCAATTCTTTTAGTGGTGAAAGACAAAAGCCTGTAATAATTAGAGGTCGTTCAGAAGACTATTCAAACAATGAAATAATGCTTTCCAGGGCTTGTAACGGACCCCTTTCATGTACTTGTGAAGCAGCTGTCCACACACGTACCTAAAAGCCATTCACCCTTTTGATAATTATTTTCATTTGGCTGCTCAATGGTAATGGTACAGTATCATCCAATATGCACTCCCCAAATCGTTGGTTCAATGGTGTAATGGTGAGCACTCTGGACTTTGAATCTAGTGATCGGAGTTCAAATCTTCATTGCGAAAGGGATGGAGTACAAAAGCAGGGAGGTCCTGCTGCAACTGTATAGGGTATTAGTGAGGCTGCACCTGGAGTACTGCGTGCAGTTTTGGTCACCTTACTTTAAGGAAGGATATACTAGCTTTGGAGGGGGTACAGAGACGATTCACTAGGCTGATTCCGGAGATGAGGGGGTTACCTTATGATGATAGATTGAGTAGACTGGGTCTTTACTCGTTGGAGTTCAGAAGGATGAGGGGTGATCTTATAGAAACATTTAAAATAATGAAAGGGATAGTCAAGATAGAGGCAGAGAGGTTGTTTCCACTGGTCGGGGAGACTAGAACTAGGGGGCACAGACTCAAAATACGGGGGAGCCAATTTAAAACCGAGTTGAGAAGGAATTTCTTCTCCCAGAGGGTTGTGAATCTGTGGAATTCTCTGCCCAAGGAAGCAGTTGAGGCTAGCTCATTGAATGTATTCAAGTCACAGATAGATAGATTTTTAACCAATAAGGGAATTAAGGATTACGGGGAGCGGGCGGGTAAGTGGAGCTGAGTCCACGGCCAGATCAGCCATGATCTTGTTGAATGGCGGAGCAGGCTCGAGGGGCTAGATGGCCTACTCCTGTTCCTAATTCTTCTGGTCTTATAATCGTGCATGGGAGTGCTTGTGATCTTGTTCTTGGTGCATTTCCCAGCGCTGGGCGCGCAACGGTGCTTCAGTGACGGACCAACATATCCTCAGTAAAGCAAGGAGCTCTGTGGACATTCTTGGGTTTCTTGAGTGTTGACAGACATTGTTCCCAGAAACTGGCAGATGCATCTTAATCTGCTAATTGGAGCACTCTGTGCTGATCAATGATCCTACTATATAATTACATTGCGACATAACAGATTAAACTAATGGATCTTGCAAAAGAGTATGACAGTGCTATATGGGTTCATTGGGCCCAAGTTTTCCCAGGAGTTGCTCTGTTTTTTTTGGAGCAACTAGATTTTTTGGGAGTATCTTAAAAATCACAATTCTGCCCATTTAATTTGCAGTGTAAATGAGTTAGGTTTTTTTTTAGTTGAGTTTTTTTTTCCAAAAAGGAGCGTTACCAGTCACTTATGCCTGTTTTGGCCAAGTTTCGACAGTAAAGTTACTCCAAACTAACTTAGGCCAGCGTATGTGGCCACTTGTGGCCACACAGGAAAACCTTGCAGTGAGCTAAGAAATCAGCACAGGTAAGTACACTTAAAGCACCAAGCACTAAACAAAGCACAAAAACAAGCATTCAATAACAAATAAAAAATACAAGGAAGCTGAGAGGATCTGCACCTAGCACCAAGACTTATAAAACACTAAACAACTAGATTAAAAAAGGATTGGCAAACTAGCAAATACATTAGAGCAAGTCCTGTAAATTAAAGTTTCAGCCAAACTATTTTCCAGAATTCTTTTTGAAAGCGGAAGAGTAAACTTGAATGTAAATCAAACATTAGGACCACATAATCAATCAATCAATAAATAAATAAACAAATAAAACATAGAAGTCCTACCTTCAGCAAAGTTTTACTGCAGAAAGCCACTAGCAGCTGCCACCGATGAGGGAGCCCATTCGGTCAGGGCTAGGGGCGGTAAGACGCACACCTGGAGGCTAGGCTGAACGTGGCATCGGTAAAGGGGGTGGGGGGGGGAAGGCTAAACATGGCAGGGAACGTGGCCGCTATTAGGGGTGGGGTCTGTATTTAAAAGGTACAATTTTTTCCCCCGGTAAAGGTTGTCTTGCACATGACCTTGGGGGTGAAACCTACCCTCACAATAGATTCTTGTACTGGTCTGCATTTTTACTATAATAACCAACAAAGAGGAATTAAAACATCCCTGTTTTTACAATCTTTAACAGAGTGTTTTTTGGTAAGCTATCGAATGAGATGTTAAACCGAGGGAGCCCATTCGGCCAGGGCTAGGGGCGGCGTGCTTTGGGCCCCTCCCACACAGCCTGCAGAGATTGTGGGGACGAGGAGCTACTGCGCATGCGCGCACACTCTAGCGCGCATGTGCAGAGGTCCCGGCACTGTTTTCAGCGCCGGGACCTGGCTCCGCCCCCCCCCCCCCCACTGCTTGTGCTGCGCGACACGATGCCAAGGGCCTGTGACGTTCCAGCAGCGGGGAGAATACCAAGATAAGTTTTCGGCAAGGTTTTTCTTCTACAATGTCTGTGGAGAGGGGTGTGAAACTGTTGTTTTAAAGGCTGCAGCCTGTGGGTGGAACTTTCAGAACTGTTTTATGTTACAGGCAATGGCAGTAGCCACCGTGCTCTTTGTTTGTCTCTCTGGACTAACCAGCATCATTGCTGCATCGTAACCACCACTAGATCATCCTTATGGTGCTGGCTTTATTTTCCTCAGCAGCGTCTCAGGGTGAGGTCTGCCAGTGTAATTTGAGCTTGTCTTCCTGTTACAAAAGGGTGCTTTCCACTGCAGGACCTAAATGTGCTACCACCCTGCATTTACATTCTATTATAGTGCAGCTGCTCTCCATGTGAGCTGGTTGCGAGATGGATCCAGCTCTTTTGCACATGCACAGACTAGCTTTGACAGTTTAATGAGCGCATTTGTGCAAAGAATTGGTGCATGCTGCCATTTAGAGTGAATTGCCGTGTGCGTCTACGTGCTGATTTCGGCCCAGAATTTGCTGTCGGAGACTTCCCGCGGATGCCTCCGATTGCAAAATGTTCTATGGAAGTATTTGGTGGTCCCGGAAGTTTCGAGATCCGCGGTCCTGGGCCTCTATGCGAATCCCTTCGTAGAGGCCCACGTATCCCAGGAGGGTAAGGGCTTCCCGTACGCAATACTGGGATCATGTGGGCCAGCCCAACCTATCAGAATAGGAGTATCCCATTCATACGTATATACGGAACCACCATAAGTATGACTGGGAATACCCTCAAAACACACACACACTGAAAATAAAATTTTAAAAATCACCTATTTCAAATGAAGCAAAATGGAATTTAATTAATTACTTAAAACAAAAATTACATTTTTTGAAAAAAATGTACATATTTTAAAGGGTCTAAAAATAAACTTACCTTATTTAATAGGATTTTAAATGTTTAAATTATTGAAAAAAATGTATTATTCTGTGCTTTAAAAGTCTTAACAATTTGAAGGACATTCACCGGGTCGGATTTGGGAGCCCAACTCTCTGCCCACTGAGGCCCTTTAGTTTCGGAGGTGTGCGATCTGTAATACCTAAACCCGGAACGTGCGGGGACCCCGCGGGCACGTGCCCGTGACGAGCGCGAATTCAAGCCCATCGTGTCTTTGAGCGTGCTTAGCTTGATGTGCAAGACTGACGCAGAGCGATCCGAGGGCATGAGTGTAATGGAGCCAAGTTTGCTGATGATACAAAGATGGGTGGGAAAGCAAATTGTGA
The DNA here is from genome assembly GCF_044704955.1 of Pristiophorus japonicus. Taxonomy (NCBI): domain Eukaryota; kingdom Metazoa; phylum Chordata; class Chondrichthyes; family Pristiophoridae; genus Pristiophorus; species Pristiophorus japonicus. The sequence goes on from NC_091994.1 coordinate 112,330,169, forward strand.
GGAGGACACAAAAAATCTGCAAAGGGATATAGACAGGCTAAGTGAGTGGGAAAACATTTGGCAGATGGAGTATAATGTGGGAAAATGTGAGGTTAACCACTTAGGCAGAAAAAATAAAAAAGCAAGTTATTATTTAAATGGAGAAAAATTACAAAGTGCTGCAGTACAGAGGGACCTGGGGATCATTGTGCATGAAACACAAAAAGTTAGTATGCAGGTACAGCAAGTAATCAGGAAGGCAAATGGAATGTTGGACTTTATTGCAAGGGGGAGTGAGTATAAAAGCAGAGAAGTCCTGCTACAACTGTGCAGGGTATTGGTGAGGCCACACCTGGAGCACTGCGTATAGTTTTGGTCTTCTTATTTAAGGAAGGATATACTTGCATTGGAGGCAGTTCAGAGAAGGTTCACTAGGTTGATTTTGGAGATGAGGGGGTTGACATATGAAGATAGGTTGAGCAGGATGGGCCTCTACTCATTGGAGTTCAGAAGAATGAGAGGTGATCTTATTGAGACACATAAGATAATGAGGGAGCTCTCAAGGGAGATGCAGAGAGGATGTTTCCCCTCATAGGGGAATCTAGGGGGCGTAGTTTTAGAATAAGGGGTCGCTATTTAAAACTGATGAGAAGGAATTTCTTCTCTGAGGGTCGTAAATCTGCGGAATTCTCTACCCCAGAGAGGTGTAGAGGCTGGGTCATTGAATATATTTAAGGTGGAGATAGACAGATTTTTGAGCGATAAGGGAATGGAGGGTTATGGGGAGCGGGCAGGGAAGTGGATCAGATCAGCCATGATCTTATTGAATGGCGGAGCAGGCTCGAGGGGCCAGGTGGCCTACTCCTGCCCCTATTTCTTATGTTACCTTCTTAAGAATAGCCTCAACACAGTTTTAAGAACACAAAATGAGACCGGGAAGGAATTGCAGGAGGGGAAAGAGGGGAGAATAAAGAAGTCGAGAAGAGAAAATCAGCAAGTGTGACTTAGAATTTTTTTTTAAATGGAGGTAGGAAAAAATAAAGAAAGCAAGTGAGAAAGAAAGAGAAATAGTGGAATGCACAGTTTAGCGGTAAAGTAAAAGAGAAGGCACACCAATTCACATGATGCACTTATAAAAATCAGATTGGTGAACCGACAGACAGTTTGATTTGAGGAAATTGGACAGAGCCACTGATGAAACTGCCCACATAGTTTGAACATTGAGTAGGGCAACGGCGAGGCAAATTGGAAGAAGTGAAGGTTTTAGCAGCCTAAGATATCCTGTCGTGATTGACAGCGTTAGTTAACTGCAAGCTGTCTCTCCTTTACACTGGTATTTTGTGCTGAGGGAATGAGCAGGCATTAAAAAAAAAACTGCATTGATCAAAGTGTAGAATGGATCTGAAATAGAGCCAAAATTGCAGAGTTAGAGGAGAGGCTGTGGAAGATTGATTATTGCCTGCCTTGAAGCAGCGAGAGGTTGTGAACTGATCATAAAAGTCAGTCAATTTGGAAAATCTTTCCAGAAATCACAGTCTCTGCCTAATTGGTTTCCTACAGAAGGTGGAGAGGAAGAATATAATCTGCTTAACCAGGTTATGTCCTTTACCAGGACAACTGGTTTAGCTGTTCACCGCCAGATCTGGCTCGGAACACATAAAGCATTATCGGGGTCCTACTCTCGTCTACATAAACGGCTCACTATTCCAGGATCATTCTGGAATGCAACCACCGGCTACTATTCTCTACTGCTAACCGTCTCCTTAAACCCCAGCCCCTGTCTCCACCACACTCGTCTCCAACAACAAGTGTGAGGAGCTCATGGACGACTTTGTCTCAAACATTGAGACCATCCGATCAGCTGCCTCTGAGTTCCCTTCCTTCCCCTAGCCCACAGGGCCAAACTTCCTCTGAGGCTCCCACCTGCCCTAGCCCTGACCTCACATCTTTCTCCAGTTTCTCTTTGATCTTCCCTCTTGATCTCTCCAAGCTCATCCTGTCCATGAGACCCACTCCCTGCTCCCTTAGCCCTATTCCCACCAAACTGCTGACCACCCAACTTCCTTTTTTGGCTCCCATGCTATCCGACATTGTTAACGGTTCTCTCTCCTCAGGTACTGTTCCCCATTCCTTCAAATCTGTGGTCATCACCCCTCTCCTCAAAAAAAACAACCCTTGACCCCACTGTGCTTGCTAGCTATCGCCCCATCTCCAACCTTCCTTTCCTGTCCAAAGCCCTTGAACCTGTTGTCACCTCCCAAATCCGTGACCATCTTCCCCAGAACTCGATGTTTAAATCCCTCAATCTGGTTCTCGGCCCTGCCGCAGTACCGAAATGACATCTTTTGTGACTGTTACGAAAGGTAAACTATCCCTCCTCATCCTCCTGGACCTGTCTTCAGCCTTTGACACAATTGACCACTCCATCCTCTAACGCCTCTCTATCATTGTCCAGCTAGGTGGGACTTCGCTATCTAATCGTAGCCAGGGAATCGCCTCCAATGGCTTCTCTTCCCACTCCCGCATCGTTACTTCTGGTGTCCCCCAAGGATCTATCCTTGGCCCCCTTCTATTTCTCATCTACATGCTGCCCCTTGGCGATATCATCCGTAAACATGGAACCAGTTTCCACATGTACGCTGACGACACCCAGCTCTACCTCTCCACCACTTCTCTCGACCCCTCCACGGTCTCTAAATTGTCAGACTGCTTGTCCGACATCCAGTACTTGATGAGCAGAAATTTTCTCCTATGGACTGGAGAGTAGCTAATGTAACACCACTTTTTAAAAAGGGAGGGAGAGAGAAAGCGGGTAATTATAGACTGGTTAGCCTGACATCAGTAGTGGGAAAAATGTTGGAATCAATTATTAAGGATGAAATAGCAGCGTATTTGGAAAGCAGTGATAGGATCAGTCCAAGTCAGCATGGATTTATGAAGGGGAAATCATGCTTGGCAAATTTCTGGAATTTTTTGAGGATGTAACTAGTAGAGTGGACAAGGGAGAACCAGTGGATGTGGTGTATTTGGACTTTCAAAAGGCTTTTGACAGGGTCCCACACAAGAGATTGGTGTGCAAAATCAAAGCACATGGTATTGGGGGTAATATAGTGACGTGGATAGAGAACTGGTTGGCAGACAGGAAGCAGAGAGTCAGGATATATGGGTCCTTTTCAGAATGGCAGGTAGTGACTAGTGGAGTGCCGCAGGGCTCAGTGCTGGGACCCCAGCTATTTACAATATACATCAATGATTTAGATGAAGGAATTGAGTGTAATATCTCCAAGTTTGCAGATGACACTAAACTGGGTGGCGGTGTGAGCTGTGAGGGGGACGCTAAGAGGCTGCAGGGTGACTTGGACAGGTTAGGTGAGTGCGCAAGTGCATGGCAGATGCAGTATAATGTGGATAAATGTGAGGTTATCCACTTTGGGGGCAAAAACAGGAAGACAGAATATTATCTGAATGGCGGCAGATTAGGAAAAGGGAGGTGCAACGGGACCTGGTTGTCATGTTACATCAGTCATTGAAAGTTGGCATGCAGGTACAGCAGATGGTGAAGAAGGCAAATGGTATGTTGGCCTTCATAGAAACATAGAAACATAGAAAATAGGAGTAGGCCATTCGGCCCTTCTAGCCTGCACCGCCATTCAATGAGTTCATGGCTGAACATGCAACTTCAGTACCCCATTCCTGCTTTCTCACCATACCCCTTGATTCCCCTAGTAGTAAGGACTATAGCTAGGGGATTTGAGTATAGGAGCAGGGAAGTCTTACTGCAGTTGTACAGGGCCTTGGTGAGGCCTCACCTGGAATATTGTGTTCAGTTTTGGTCTCCTAATCTGAGGAAGGACACTCTTGCTATTGAGGGAGTGCAGCGAAGGTTCACCAGACTGATTCCCGGGATGGCTGGACTGACATATGAGGAAAGACTGGATCAACTGGCCTTTATACATTGGAGCTTAGAAGGATGAGAGGGGATCTCATATAAACATATAAGATTCTGACGGGACGGGACAGGTTAGATGCGGGTAGAATGTTCCCGATGTTGGGGAAGTCCAGAACCAGGGGTCATAGTCTAAGGATAAGGGGTAGGCCATTTAGGACTGAGATGAGGAGAAACTTCTTTACTCAGAGAGCTGTTAACCTGTGGAATTCCCTACTGCAGGGAGTTGTTGATGCCAGTTCATTGGATATTTTCAAGAGGGAATTAGATATGGCCCTTATGGCTAAGGGGATCAAGGGGTATGGAGAGAAAGCAGGAATGGGGTACTGAGGGAATGATCAGCCATGATCATATTGAATGGTGGTGCAGGCTTGAAGGGCCGAATGGCCTACTCCTGCACCTATTTTCTATGATTCTATGTTTCTATGTTTCTAAGAAACTGTCTATTTCTGTCTTAAATTTATTCAATGTTCCAGCTTCCACAGCTCCCTGAGACAGCGAATTCTATCGAAGACTGAAGCCATTGTCTTTGGTCTCCGCCACAAACTGCGTTCCCTAACCACCAACGCCATCTCTCTCCCCAGCATCTATCTGAGGCTAAACCAGACTATTCGCAACTTAGGCGTCATGTTTGACCCTGAAATGAATTTTTGGCCACATATCTGCAGCATAACTAAAACTGCCTATTTTCGCCTCCGGAACATTGCCCGTCTCCGCCCATACCTCAGCTCTTATGCTGCTGAAACCCTCATCCGGCCTTTGTTACCTCTAGACTTGACTACTCCAACGCACTGCTGGCTGGCCTCCCACATTCTGCACTACGTAAACTTGAGGCCATCCAAAACTCAAGTCCATATCCTAACTTGCACCGAGTCCCGCTCACCCATCACCCTCTGTGCTCACTGCCCAGTGTCCTAACTCACACCAAGTCCCGCTCACCCATCACCCTCTGTGCTCGCTGCCCAGTGTCCTAACTCGCACCAAGTCCCGCTCACCCATCACCCTCTGTGCTCGCTGCCCAGTGTCCTAACTCACACCAAGTCCCGCTCACCCATCACCCTCTGTGCTCGCTGCCCAGTGTCCTAACTCGCACCAAGTCCCGCTCACCCATCACCCTCTGTGCTCGCTGCCCAGTGTCCTAACTCACACCAAGTCCCGCTCACCCATCACCCTCTGTGCTCGCTGCCCAGTGTCCTAACTCGCACCAAGTCCCGCTCACCCATCACCCTCTGTGCTCGCTGCCCAGTGTCCTAACTCGCACCAAGTCCCGCTCACCCATCACCCCCTGTGCTCGCTGCCCAGTGTCCTAACTCGCACCAAGTCCCGCTCACCCATCACCCCCTGTGCTCACTGCCCCGTGTCCTAACTCGCACCAAGTCCCACTCACCCATCACCCCCTGTGCTCGCTGCCCAGTGTCCTAACTCGCACCAAGTCCCGCTCACCCATCACCCTCTGTGCTCACTGACCTACATTGGCTTCTGGTTAAGCAACGCCTCGATTTTAAAATTCTCATCCTTGTTTACAAATCCCTCCGTGACCCTCGCCCCTCCCTATCTCTGTAACCCCCTCCAGCCCCACAACCTCCCGAGGTGTCTGCGCTCCTCTAATTCTGCCCTCTCGAGCATCCCTGATTATAATCGCTCAACCATCAGTGGCTGTGCCTTCTGTTGCCTGGGCCCCAAGCTCTGGAACTCCCTCCCTAAACCTCTCCGCCTCTCTACCTCTCTTTCCTCCTTCAAGATGCTCCTTAAAACCTTCCTCTTTGACCAAGCTTTTGGTCATCTGTCATTTCTTGTTATATGGCTTGGTGTCAGATGTATCTGTTTTGTTTTATAGCACTGCTGTGAAGCGCCTTGGGACATTTTACTACGTTAAAGGTGCTATATAAATACAAGTTGTTGTTATGGTATCCAGACTTCTGGGACTATCCAAATTTCTGAAGACGGACTTTGATCCTTGCAGTCGCACCCAACTCCATGTACTTTTAAAATGCTCACATTTCAGGACAAATCGCAGATTCTTGAGGCAACAAAGGAAAAACATAACCAAAAGATGGCAAATGGTCATATAGCTCGGTTTGATAGAATAAAGAGGAATCTTCAGGTTTATGCACTTATTATGGATTTCTTCAGCTGAAAGTTAATGCCGGAGACTCCAGAAGAATTTTTGTCTTCCCTGGAATGAGTATTGGAAACACGGATGGACGATTTCCCTAAAACATATTAGGAAATTTACAAAAGGGCGTAGTCTTTAACTCAGAAGAGGAAGGGTGAAAGAACAGTTTAGATTTAATTACTTTACACAGAGAACATACCAACATAGGAAATAGGGGCAGGAGTAGGCCATACGGCTCAATCCTGCTCCGCCATTCAATAATATCATGGTTGATCATCTCACATTACAACAGTGACTACACTCCAAAAAAGTACTTCATTGACTGTAAAGTGCTTTGAGACATCCAGTGGTCGTGAAAGGCGCTATATAAATCCAAGTCTTTTTTTCTCCATTAACTCCACTTTCTTGCCCAATTCCCATATCCCTTGATTCCCTTAATATCCAAAAATCTATCGATCTCAGCCTTGAATATACTCATCGACTCAGCATTCACAGCCCTCTGGGGTAGAGAATTCCAAAAAATTCGCAACCCTCTGAGTGAAGAAATTTCTCCTCAACTCAGTCCTAAATGGCTGACCCCTTATCCTGAGACTGACCCCGAGTTCCAGACTCTCCAGTCAGGGGAAACTGCCTGAGGGTGTATGGAATGGACTACCCAGGGAAGCTGTGGGGGCTGATTGTACCAGCAGATTCAAGAGGGATTTGGATAACTACTTGATGAAAAATTGGATCATAGGATAACATAGAAACATAGAAAATAGGTGCAGGCGTAGGCCATTCGGCCCTTCTAGCCTGCACCGCCATTCAATGAGTTCATGGCTGAACATTCAACTTCAGTACCCCATTCCTGCTTTCTCGCCATACCCCTTGATCACCCTAGTAGTAAGGACCTCATCTAACTCCTTTTTGAATATATTTAGTGAATTGGCCTCAACAACTTTCTGTGGTAGAGAATTCCACAGGTTCACCACTCTCTGGGTGAAGAAGTTCCTCCGCATCTCGGTCCTAAATGGCTTACCCCTTATCCTTAGACTGTGACCTCTGGTTCTGGACTTCCCCAACATTGGGAACATTCTTCCTGCATCTAACCTGTCTAACCCCGTCAGAATTTTAAATGTTTCTATGAGGTCCCCTCTCATTCTTCTGAACTCCAGTGAATACAAGCCCAGTTGATCCAGTCTTTCTTGATAGGTCAGTCCCGCCATCCCGGGAATCAGTCTGGTGAACCTTCGCTGCACTCCCTCAATAGCAAGAATGTCCTTCCTCAGGTTAGGAGACCAAAACTGTACACAATACTCCAGGTGTGGCCTCACCAATGCCCTGTACAACTGTAGCAACACCTCCCTGCCCCTGTACTCAAATCCCCTTGCTATGAAGGCCAACATGCCATTTGCTTTCTTAACCGCCTGCTGCACCTGCATGCCAACCTTCAATGACTGATGTACCATGACACCCAGGTCTCTTTGCACCTCCCCTTTTCCTAATCTGTCACCATTCAGATAATAGTCTGTCTCTCTGTTTTTACCACCAAAGTGGATAACCTCACATTTATCCACATTATACTTCATCTGCCATGCATTTGCCCACTCACCTAACCTATCCAAGTCGCTCTGCAGCTTCACAGCATCCTCCTCGCAGCGCACACTGCCACCCAACTTAGTGTCATCCGCAAATTTGGAGATACTACATTTAATCCCCTCATCTAAATCATTAATGTACAATGTAAACAGCTGGGGCCCCAGCACAGAACCTTGCGGTACCCCACTAGTCACTGCCTGCCATTCTGAAAAGTACCCATTTACTCCTACTCTTTGCTTCCTGTCTGACAACCAGTTCTCAATCCATGTCAGCACACTACCCCCAATCCCATGTGCTCTAACTTTGCACATCAATCTCTTGTGTGGGACCTTGTCGAAAGCCTTCTGAAAGTCCAAATATACCACATCAACTGGTTCTCCCTTGTCCACTCTACTGGAAACATCCTCAAAAAATTCCAGAAGATTTGTCAAGCATGATTTCCCTTTCACAAATCCATGCTGACTTGGACCTATCATGTCACCTCTTTCCAAATGCACTGCTATGACATCCTTAATAATTGATTCCATCATTTTACCCACTACCGATGTCAAGCTGACCGGTCTATAATTCCCTGTTTTCTCTCTCCCTCCTTTTTTAAAAAGTGGGGTTTCATTGGCTACCTTCCACTCTATAGGAACTGATCCAGAGTCAATGGAATGTTGGAAAATGACTGTCAATGCATCCACTATTTCCAAGGCCACCTCCTTATGTACTCTGGGATGCAGTCCATCAGGCCCTGGGGATTTATCGGCCTTCAATCCCATCAATTTCCCCAACACAATTTCCCGGCTAATAAGGATTTCCCTCAGTTCCTTCTCCTTACTAGACCCCCCGACCCCTTTTATAACCGGAAGGTTGTTTGTGTCCTCCTTCGTGAATACCGAACCAAAGTACTTGTTCAATTGGTCTGCCATTTCTTTGTTCCCCGTTATGACTTCCCCTGATTCTGACTGCAGGGGACCTACGTTTGTCTTTACTAACTTTTTTCTCTTTACATTTTTATAGAAAGTTTTGCAATCCGTCTTAATGTTCCCTGCAAGCTTCTTCTCATACTCCATTTTCCCTGCCCTAATCAAACCCTTTGTCCTCCTCTGCTGAGTTCTAAATTTCTCCCAGTCCCCAGGTTCGCTGCTATTTCTGGCCAATTTGTATGCCACTTCCTTGGCTTTGGTACTATCCCTGATTTCCCTTGAAAGCCACGGTTGAGCCACCTTCCATTTTTTATTTTTATGCCAGACAGGAATGTATAATTGTTGTAGTTCATCCATGCGGTCTCTTAATGTCTGGCATTGCCCATCCACAGTCAACCCCTTAAGTATCATTCGCCAATCCATCCCAGCCAATTCACACCTCATACCTTCAAAGTTAGCCTTCTTTAAGTTCTGGACCATGGTCTCTGAATTAACTGTTTCATTCTCCATCCCAATGCAGAATTCCACCATATTATGGTCACTCTTCCCCAAGGGGCCTCGCACAACGAGATTGCTAATTAATCCTCTCTCATTACATAACACCCAGTCTAAGATGGCCTCCCCCCTAGTTGGTTCCTCGACATATTGGTCTAAAAAACCATCCCTTATGCACTCCAGGAAATCCTCCTCCACCGTATTGCTTCCAGTTTGGTTAGCCCAATCTATGTGCATATTAAAGTCACCCATTATAACTGCTGCACCTTTATTGCATGCACCCCTAATTTCCTGTTTGATGCCCTCCCGAACATCACTACTACTGTTTGGAGGTCTGTACACAACTCCCACTAACGTTTTTTGCCCTTTGGTGTTCTGCAGCTCTACCCATATAGATTCCACATCATCCAAGCTAATGTCCTTCCTAACTATTGCATTAATCTCCTCCTTAACCAGCAATGCTACCCCACCTCCTTTTCCTTTTAATTTATCCTTCCTGAATGTTGAATACCCCTGGATGTTGAGTTCCCAGCCCTGATCATCCTGGAGCCACGTCTCCGTAATCCCAATCACATCATATTTGTTAACATCTATTTGCACAGTTAATTCATCCACATTATTGCGGATACTCCTTGCATTAAGACACAAAGCCTTCAGGCTTGTTTTTTTAACACCCTCTGTCCTTTTAGAATTTTGCTGTACAATGGCCCTTTTTGTTCTTTGCCTTGGGTTTCTCTGCCCTCCACTTGTCCTCATCTCCTTTCTGTCTTTTGCTTTTGCCTCCTTTTTGTTTCCCTCTATCTCCCTGCATTGGTTCCCATCCCCCTGCCATATTAGTTTAACTCCTCCCCAACAGCACTAGCAAACACTCCCCCGAGGACATTGGTTCCGATTCTGCCCAGGTGCAGACCGTCCGGATTGTACTGGTCCCACCTCCCCCAGAAACCGGTTCCAATGCCCCAAAAATTTGAATCCCTCCCTGCTGCACCATTGCTCAAGCCACGTATTCATCTGAGCTATCCTGCGATTCCTACTCTGACTAGCATGTGGCACTGGTAGCAATCCCGAGATTACTACTTTTGAGGTCCTACTTTTTAATTTAGCTCCTAGCTCCTTAAATTCATTTCGTAGGACCTCATCCCTTTTTTTACCTATGTCGTTGGTACCAACGTGCACCACGACAACTGGCTGTTCTCCCTCCCTTTTTAGAATGTCCTGCACCCGCTCCGAGACATCCTTGACCCTTGCACCAGGGAGGCAACATAACATGCTGGAGTCTCGGTTGCGGCCGCAGAAACGCCTATCTATTCCCCTTACAATTGAATCCCCTATCACTATCGCTCTCCCACTCTTTTTCCTGCCCTCCTGTGCAGCAGAGCCTGCCACGGCGCCATGAACTTGGCTGCTGCTGCCCTCTCCTGATGAATCATCCCCCTCAACAGTACTCAAAGCAGTGTATCTGTTTTGCAGTGGGATGACCACAGGGGACCCCTGCACTACCTTCCTTGCACTACTCTTCCTGCTGGTCTTCCATTCCCTCGCTGGAGCAATTTTCCTGATAAAGTGGGTTCAGCGTCAAAGAGGGAGAGACAGGATTTAGGAGTTCTGGTTCGGAGATATTCTGTGAAGCCAATGCCATTAGAAAGCGCACATGAGGGAGATTTATAATATGGAATGAAGTTGTAAGGATTCCAAGTGAGCATCAAGTAGTTTCATGGGTTTCGGGATTAGTTCTATAAAAAGAAGGGAAGAAAGATTCATGTTTTGTAAAGTGACTGGTTTGATGTGTGCCTCATGACATGCATGTTTTGAGTAAAAATGTATAAAGGATGGTGGCAGATGGGGAGGGCTGGTGGCTCACCATAGTAGCCACTTCAAACAGAATCACTGGGCTATAATGGGGTGAAGTATCTCATGACTTCAGGTTGTTGAGGTGGGGAAGAAAGAACACATTGAGAGAGGGAGAGAGATTTTGTGGTGGTGGTATTTCTCTCTTTAATTTGCTTGTCTTATTTTTGCTAAATGTGTTTCCTTTGTTCAGAAGGGGGCTACAGATACCCCCAGGGTATAACTGGAGGTGGCTCAAAGAGATGAAGATTAAAGACTTCTGATGGTGATCAGTAGCAATTGTATAAAGTTAGTCTCCAAAATTATAAAGTAAATCCACGATCCAGTGTGATCTTTATATCCACGAACAGGCTGACCGAGCCTCCGTCTAATGTCTCCTCCAAACGTTGCCATCTCTATCAATGCAGTCTCGGTATATGTGCTCAAGTCCTACATTGGGATTTGAATCTACAACCTTCCGACTTAAAAGCATAAGTGCTACTGCTGGCATTTTGCAATGTAGTAACGATAGAACTGTACTGCCAGATTTGGAAAGCGATGAATGTTTGATTTAACACTTAAGATGTCGAGTTGTGTTAAACTGTAAGAGGAAGATTGCCTACTATGTAGTTACCCAGGACCTGGAGTCAGGGAACAGAAGGGAGCTGTGGGCCTTGAAATTCGGGCTCGCCCATTTGTGGGTGTATGGGAGGGGTGGGGACTGCGGGCAAGGTATAATCCCTGCAACTGAATGGTGAAGCCTGAGGTGCCCTTGATACTGGGCCTTGGGCTTCATTTCTATCTCGTTGGAGAGCTGTGCAGCGCTGCGGCAAAGTGTCATTGAAGATTGGGCTGCTGCTTGAGTTGCAGGAGCTCTGGTGAGGGGTTGGGGAGGACCGGATTGGCAAGGGTGGGCGATCGGGTCCAGAGGTAGCGGTGGCTGGGGGAAGGGTGACCGGTGGCTGGGAGCGGGAGGGAGGTGAATTGACTGCGGGGGGGCCCCATTTGAGTTGGTTAACGTGTTTTGGGCCCCTCGGAAACACAGGCAAGTTTCCAGTGACCCATTGCCATATCAGGCATGCATCAAATGCAGAATTGTTAATTATTTCGATATTCAATATATAATATATATATATATATATTTATACATTTTTTTGATTATGCTGGTTGAACTTCCCTTATCGGGGACTTCCTTATCCGGAACCACCCCTCGTCCGGCACCATTCCCGGCCACCGGGTGGCGCATGCGCAGAACTCCGACATGAACAAATTGAAGTCGGTCCTCGCTGTCAACTCCCGCAATCGCTGGCCTGACCCCACGATCCACCTCCCCTCCCCCTCCCCCCACCCCACCCCCCCCCCCCCCGACCCCCTCCAAGATCTCTCTGCCGCACTTCCAGCCTCAAGCCAGCCAGCCCCGATATCCCATTGCTCAGTACCTGTACCATCCAATTTAAAGTTACCTCCCCTCGTCCGGCAAAATCCTTTATCTGGCACAGGCCAGGTCCCGAGGGTGCGAGTTAAGAGAGATTCAACCTGTAATGATATGGGCTTTGTCTAGAGCTAGCAGTCTGGACAGCATTGCACTGTCAAGGTTCTGTGTGTGCTTTTTGCAAAGCGCAGTGTGGGGAAAATGTATTTTCGGTGTACCCACTTAGCAATTGCATTTTGCTTTGCTTCATTCTTTTCTTCTTCGCTAAAATTAGTCTCCTTCTTGCTATTTTGCCGTGCTTGTGAGCAAGCCACATTATAGTTAGTCTTCTATTGTGTCACAAACAAGTCTCCATAAAATGAAATGGAAAATGAGGTTGGCTGAATTATTTCTTTTCAGCCAGCAGACCGCTAATGCCGATGTCTGACGATGATGAAACACAGCGTATATTCATTCCCAGATTGCTGGGTTCAGTTCAGACAGTAGTAAACGTTCTCCTGTAATCACAAGTACACTGCTGTTTGACTTGATTTTCTTTGAGGCTTCAGTCCTAAATGTGGCACAGCACTGAAGCATTGAACCCACAATGGGCAACGCATGATACCCGTTCCGAAACACTGCAAAGTTGCTGCACTTCACCATGTTGCAAACAAACTGTTTTCCATGATTTAAAATCAAAGATAGTCAGTTAAACATTTTGCTGAGCACAGTAAAGATGCCTGAGAGACTAGCCTAAGCTACCCGATGTACTTTCAAATAACTCAGGCAATTCACAACTTCATTAAAATGCAAATGAGGAATCAAATTAATAAATCCAAGGAAGTGAGATTTAGACAGTGATTTGTTTAATTCGAGGTAAAGGGGTATGACTTTTACAAAGATCCTGTTAAATATTTATTCGAGGTTCAGCGCCTTCACGCATGAAAGTGATCTTTAAATTAATGTTTAAATCAAGGTTTTAACTAACTTTGTAGTGCATGATCCAGCGTTTGTTTGGGGAGTGGTGTTGGTGACTGTTACCCTGCTCAGCACTCAATCCTCGCACAAGGCTCTGAGCCACATACGCAAACTCACTTCATCCGCTGACGCATTTCCAGTTTGGCCATTTACCAACAGTACATTATTTCGTTTTATTGCACAAATATCAGCCCATTCTGAATGTAGGGTGGAAGCTGGTATCTATGTATATGATTTTATGTATATATATAAATTTTTATATACATATTTTGAATGTTCTTCACTGAAGAACTCTGAGCAGTGCCAAAGTGTTTCTTTTTGGATTCTTTGTTAAATCTGCAACTGAAATTTGGATGGAAAAATGTATTAAACAATTAAATATAAACAAAACTTTGTAGAAAAGTAAATCTATACAGTGTGGGTCTGGCACAGATGCAGAGGCACTGGTGGCATGTTAGCAATGATTCACGGGAAATACTTCAAAGCAATATAATCTTCTTCAGCCATGCCCTGTTTTAGGCATTCAAAGGGAGCGTGCACAAAAAAGGTTTATACGGTTTATAAAATATTTCATCCGTCATTGTATAATTAAACAATGTATTAACTATTAATCTGTTAAAAGTCATGCATATATGCACAGTTCCTTTCTGTGAAATGTTTTTCTGCCGTGTTATTTCCATCACACTTTTTCTATCATGCTTAATTTCCCTATTTTTTAATATCTTGGCCAATATTTATCCCTCAATCAACACAATTTTAAAAAAAAACTGATTATCTGGTCATTATCACATTGCTATTTATGGGAGCTTGCTGTGTGCAAATTGGTTGCTGTGTTTCCCACATTATAACAGTGACTACACTCCAAAAGTACTTAATTGGCTGTAAAGCGCTTTAGGACATCCTGAGGTTGTGAAAGGCGCTACATAAATGCAAGTCTTTTTTACCAGCCTATGATGAGAATATCAATTTTTTTATTTTCACTCGTGAAATAATGTTGAGGGGCTGTGAAAATAGCATGTGCTTTATGTTTCTATTTACACAGTGAAAACTTTCTAATGACAAGTTATTTCTGCCAAGCAAAGCCTTCATTTTGTCTTGTCATTTAAAAATGCTATTCTAAGTTTGACTTTCCTCAGAACTAATTTGTTAACAGACCTTTAAAATAGTGTGCACCAGGTGACCGATTGTACACTGGCCCATTTATCTCTTTACAGCTGAACAGTTTGTGAAGGAGCTCTATGCAAAACCTTCCTGATGGTTCTGTTAGCTGAACAAGGTCTGTTTTGGATAATCATGATTTTTATTTTTTGCCAATTTCCTCTTATCACCTCTCCTAAAGGCAGGCTCTTAGACTGCAGGCCACATCGCAGTAAAGCCCAATACAGCCCTCGCCTGACGCCCAGCGCGCACTCTGCAGCGGTCAATTCAAGATTTGGAAAATGGCGAGGGTGCTGTGGTTAATTCTGATGTTTCTGTTGTGAAACCAGCAGACGAGGGGTCATGCCTGTCTCGGGTGCTTGTTGGATAAACTCACCGAGCCACGGGGAGCTGTCTAATAATTGGAGAACGACGTGTGAATGAACAGAATTCTGATCATCACTTTAAAGTACAGTAGTTGCATCGAATAATCCAGCAATGGAGCAGTGCACTCGTGGGCTAAATCACATGTCGAGAAAGGTATAACGGTAGTCGTATCTTTCTGTAAACTCGGTTTTCCTGTTTTGAAAGAAACTCTACCTTAGGAGATGTATTCTTTAAACTCGCCCATTAGATATTCTGTACTTTGTAACCGATGTAATGGGGGCAATTTCAACCTGATACGTAGTATATATGTTAGATGGAGACTAATGGATACAAACAGTGATGGCACTTGAGTTCATGATCTAGCGTTTTCCGGGCACTGTTCTGACACTAAGGCGGGCAGGAGGCTCGCGCACAGTTGTGTCTGGAAGTGCCGTCAACCATCAAATTGGGTAAGGAAAAATATACATGTCCTTTACCCACATCTGAAATGGTCATTGGGGCCTTTGCACTAAGGGGTGTAATACCGGCTAGCGGCCCACACTGGCTGCACTCGGGAACAGGTGGCAGCATCGCCCACAGAGGCCCAACCAAGAAGGCATGGACCTTACCTGAATGTGGAATTGGGAGAAGCAGAATTGCCCACTGACTCCACATTAAAGGAACTGATCTCTACTGCTCGCCCCCCCCCCCCCACCATCGCCACTGCTCCCCCCCGCCCCCCCCACCATCGCCACTGCTCCCCCCCGCCCCCCCATACCAACACCACTGCTCATGCCCCCTCCATCATCGCCACCAATGCCACCGCTCCCTTCCCCCC
Source organism: Pristiophorus japonicus (assembly GCF_044704955.1). Classification (NCBI taxonomy): domain Eukaryota; kingdom Metazoa; phylum Chordata; class Chondrichthyes; family Pristiophoridae; genus Pristiophorus; species Pristiophorus japonicus. The sequence goes on from NC_091994.1 coordinate 112,345,751, forward strand.
CCCCCCCCCCCCACCCACCCCTCCCGCGCCATCGTTGGCCCCGATCCTGGAGCCGAGCCCCGGACCATGCCTGCATGTTACTGCGATACTCGCAGTGGCCCAATCTTACACTCCCCTTCGCTAGCCGGCTCCATTGACATGAGGCCCAAGCCAATATCTGGGGAACTTTAAGACTCAGCATTCAGGCGCAAGGAAAGTGCCCTGTGAGCCCAAACATTTCTGGGCCCATAACTATAAGCAGAACTACAAAACTATATTATATCCATGAAGTTACTCTATATGTACATGCTTTATGAAGGTAGTTATACTCATGATTGGATCTGGTTTTTGGATAACATTGCCTCTGAGTCACTGGATGGTAATTTTCCAAAAAAGAAAAACTTGCATTTATATAGCGCCTTTCATAACCACTGCACGTCCCGACACGCTTTACAGCTAATTAAGTACTTTTTGATGTGTAGTCACAGTTGTAATGCAGGAAACTCTGTTTTAATGATGTTGATTGAGGGATAAATATTGGCCAGGACACCGGGGATAACTCTCCTACTCTTCGAAATAGTGCCATGGGATCTTTTACATCCACCTGAGAGAGCAGACAGGGCTTCAGTTTAACGTCTCATCTGAAAGGTGGCATCTCCGACAGTGCAGAGCTCCCTCAGTACTGCACTGGGAGTGTCAGCCTAGATTTTTGTGCTCAAATCTCCAGAGTGGGACTTGAACCCACAACCTTCTGATCCAGAGGCGAGAGTGCTGCCCACTGAGCCACGGCTGACACTATTTCTATAGGTAGCATAAATACATATTAGGGAATTATGGGAAATGAATATAAATAATATTTTGGAGGCAATCCTTGAGTGTTAAGATACTTAAGTTGAGTAATACAAGAATAAATGATCAGAATCCAGCAGTGTGATGACTCCCTGTTCACTATCCTATTCAGGCCAGGTCTGTGTAGCGGTCAAGGGACATGATTGTGTCCCGTTACTCAGTCTGTTACATACAGTGTGACCTACCTGAACTCGTTGGGCTCGGTCTCCTTGCATTCCCATTGCATTGGGCAATGCCTGCTAGTTCCCTTGATTTATGTTTGAGTTCATATTGGGGTTTGCTTACATTAGAGCTCACAGTGGAAACACACACATTCCTTCTGTAAAATCTTGGCATGGCATAAACATTTTGATAATCCGTACAGCCTCTAGATTGCTGGTTCATATTTCCGTTGGTGCTTTTTTTAAATGACTTACTCGTGTCAGACAAAGACACAGGAGGTTGCGAGACAGTAATGCCAATCTGGGCTCTGCTGCTAACCTGATCACAAACCTATGACAGTGTTAATGCTAATAAAGTTTATGGTCTACAGGGCAGTAGTGATACCCACCCTCCTGTATGGCTCAGAGACATGGACTATATACAGCAGACATCTCAAAGCGCTGGAGAAGTACCACCAGCGCTGCCTCCGCAAGATCCTGCAAATCCCCTGGGAGGACAGATGCACCAATGTCAGTGTTCTCGCTCAGGCCAACATCCCCAGCATCGAAGCACTGACCACACTTGACCAGCTCCACTGGGCGGGGCCACATCGTCTGCATGCCCGACACGAGACTCCCAAAGCAAGCGCTCTACTCGGAACTCCTACACAGCGAGCCCCAGGTGGGCAGGGGAAATGTTTCAAGGACACCCTCAAAGCCTCCCTGATAATGTGCAACATTCCCACCGACACCTGGGAGTCCCTGGCCCAAGACCGCCCTAAGTGGATGAAGAGCATCCGGGAGGGCACTGAGCACCTCGAGTCTGGTCGCCGAGAGCATGCAGAAAACAAGCGCAGGCAGCGGAAGGAGCGTGCGGCAAACCAGACTCCCCACCCACCCTTTCCTTCAACCACTGTTTTGCGGGCACTCAGTTTGTCTTTGATAACCATGGGTGTAAAAGAAAGACTTGCATTTATAGAGTGCCTTTTATGATCACCAGACTTTCCAAAGAGCTTTGCGGTCAATGAAGTAGTTTTGAAGTGTAGTCACTGTTGTAATGTGGGAAACGCGGCAGCCAATTTGCGCACAGCAAGCTCCCACAAACAGCAATGTGAATGGCCAGATAATCTGTTTTAGTGATGGGATTGAGGGATAAATATTGGCCAGGACACCGGGGATAACTCCCCTGCTCTTCAAAATAGTGCCATGGAATCTTTTACGTCCACCCACGTCCCATCCGAAAGATGGCACCTCCGACAGTGTAACCTCTGAGTAATGACAAAATAAATCCCATTACATCATTGTTTGTTGAATGCTTGTTGTGGGAACACTGGTGTGAAGTCTGGTTGCTGTTTGTGCTGTTGTGAAAGCTCTATCCAGCTGTATCTTCAGGGGGCATGTAATTAGTACCACTCTACCCGTGCTGCTTCCTTACTGGTCGAAAGCTGCACGTTCAAGCTGCATGTAAAAATGTTGCATCTCCAAGCTGCCATTCTGACTCAAACACTGCCTGCTGCTGTTTGGATGTGCTGAACAGGGAGCAGATGCTTCCCCATCGGGAGGGGTGTAGACTTGGAGTTAAAAAGAAAGAAAGACTTGTATTTATATAGCGCCTTTAACAACCACCGGACATCTCAAAGCGCTTTACAGCCGAGGGCTTACCCTGGTTCCTGTTGAGGACCTCTTGTTAGCTGACTTCAGAGTCTTGAGGTCTTGAAATAAATTGCTCACCACCTCGACACGTGCTGTGGCAATACCTTAAAATGGGAAATTACTTTCTAAATAAAATCACGGCACCATTTGCGATTGTCTGGCTGCCCTTTGTTTTGTCATACTGGCCAATTTCAGAGAATACTCTTTGCATGTGTCCATCCATCAAGACTTTTATAGTTTTTTTTCTTGAGTCTTTTATAAATTTCAGTATAGGTATATAAAACCGTGAAGGGAACATTGATCTTTAATTTGTTCAATTGTGTGCCAATAGCTAGTACTTAAAACATTTCTGTAAATATTACAGCAGCAATTTAATTTACTAAATGTGCATAAACACAAAGCATTTTTGACGACAGCACATAAGATTGATCTGATATTGGCAAAAAGAAAAAGGGCTCCTATGGGTTTCTGTCTGAGCAGATAATGCACCGTGTTGGGGACACGGGCAGGGTGAATTAGAGAAGAGTCTTTGATGTGTAAAGCGTGTTGCTGTTTCCGATACAGCAGACAACTTTGTTTGATGTGTTTTTTTTCTCTACAGCTATATTCTGGGCAACCTTCCTTTACATTATGAAACATAAGAAATAGGAGCAGGAGTCGGCCATTCGGCCCCTCAAGCCTGCTCCACCATTTAATAAAATCATGGCTGATCTGATCATGGACTCGGCTCCACTTCCCTGCCCGATCCCCATAACCCTTTATTCCCTTAGCGCTCAAAAATCTGTCTATCTCCGCCTTAAATATATTCAGTGACCCAGCCTCCAGAGCTCTCTGGGGCAGAGAATTACACAGATTTACAATCCTCTGAGAAGAAATTCCTCCTCGTCTCAGTTTTAAATGGGCTGCCCCTTATTCTGAGACTATGTCCCCTAGTTTTAGTTTCCCGTATGAGTGGAAATATCCTCTCTGCATCCGCCTTGTCGAGACCCCTCATTATCTTACAAATTTCGATAAGATCACCTCTCATTCTTGTGAACTTCAATGAGTATAGGCCCAACCTACTTAACCTTTCTTCATAAGTCAACCCCCCTCATCTCGGGAATCAACCTCGTGAACCTTCTCTGAACAGCTTCCAATGCAAGTATATCCTTCCTTAAATACGGAGACCAAAACTGTATGCAGTACTCTAGATGTGGCCTCACCAATACCCTGTCCAGTTGTAGCAGGACTTCTCTGCTTTTATACTCCATCCCCCTTGCAATAAAGGCCAACATTCCATTTGCCTACTTGTTGTACCTGCATACTAACTTTTTGTGTTTCCCAAATAGGTCCCTCTGTATTGCAGCACTTTGCAATTTTTCTCCATTTAAAAAATAATTTGCTTTTCTATTTTTTCTGCCAAAGCGAATAACCTCACATTTTCCCACATTATACTCCACCTGCCAAATTTTTGCCCACTCACTTAGCCTGTCTATATCCCTTTGCAGATTTCTTGTGTCCTCCTCACAATTTGCTTTCCCACCCATCTTTGTATCATTGTACAAAGAAAAGTGAATTTAGGGTTTTAAAAAAAAATTGGTGTAATGTTATTTAGCAGCCAGTGTCCAGTATTAAGAGAGTTCTTAAAAATGTATTTGATCAATTTGAATTTTCCGTAAAAAGCAGCTGACTGCTTTATTTATGACCCATATTGGGGGGAATATCCTCTGATCCAAATGTCAGTTTGGCTTCGTTGTTGGAACTCCCACTTCTGAGTCAAAGACCGCCCTAAGTGGAGGAAGAGCATCTGGGAGGGCGCTGAGCACCTTGAGTCTCGTCGCCGACAGCATGCGGAAAGCAAGAACAGGCAGCGGAAGGAGTGTGCAGCAAACCTGTCCCACCCACCCCTTCCCTCAATGGCTGTCTGTCCCACCTGTGGCAAGGCCTGTAATTCCCGTATTGGACTGTTCAGTCACCTGAGAACTCACTTTTAGGGTGGAAACAAGTCTTCCTCGATTTCGAGGGACTGCCTATGATGATGATGATGAGTCAGAATGGTCATGGGTTCCAGTTCCACCCACACACACTCAATCTAGGCCAACACTTTAGTAACGGAGGGCTGTATTGTCAGAGATGGTCTCCTTTGGTTTAGATGTTACGCCAAGGCCTCATCTACCTGTTCGGTTGGACGTAAAAGATCGAATTGCACTGTTCAAAGAAGAGTATAGAATTCTCTCGGGGTCTTAACAGACTTCCTTCGATATTCCAACAGTGGATAGTCAAGGAGCAATGGGGGGAGGAACTTAACACAATCACAATCACTAAGGAGGTGGTACTCAGTAAGATAATGGGACTAAAGGCAGATAAATCCCATGAACCTGATGGCTTGCATCCTAGGGTCTTAAGAGAAGTAGCAGCAGGGATTGTGGATGCATTGGTTGTAATTTACCAAAATTCCCTGGATTCTGGGGAGGTCCCAGCAGATTGGAAAACTGCAAATGTAACGCCCCTTAGGAGGCAGACAAAAAGCAGGAAACTATAGACCAGTTCGCCTAACATCTGTGGTTGGGAAAATGTTGGAGTCCATTATTAAAGAAGCAGTAGCAGGACATTTGGAAAAGCAAAATTTGGTCAGGCAAAGTCAGCATGGATTTATGAAAGGGAAGTCATGTTTCACAAATTTTCTGGAGTTCTTTGAGGATGTAACGAACAGGGTGGATAAAGTGGATGTGGTGTATTTGGACTTCCAGAAGGCATTTGACAAAGTGCCACATAAAAGGTTACTGCACAAGATAAAAGTTCACGGGGTTGGGGGTAATATGGACACAAAAAATCTGCAAAAGGACATAGTCAGGCTAAGTGAGTGGACAAAAATTTGGCAGATGGAGTATAATGTTGGAAAGTGTGAGGGCATGCACTTTGGCAGAAATAATCAAAGAGAAAGTTATTATTTAAATGGAGAAAGATTGCAAAGTGCTGCAGTATAGCTGGACCTGGGGGTACTTGTGCATGAAACACAAAAGGATAGTATACAGGTACAGCAAGTGATCAGGGAGGCCAATGGAATCTTGGCCTTTGTTGCAAAGGGGATGGAGTATAAAAGCAGGGAAGTCTTGCTACAGTTGTACAGGGTATTGGTGAGGCCACACCTGGAGTACTGTGTGCAGTTTTGGTTTCCATATTTATGAAAGGATATACTTGCTTTGGAGGCAGTTCAGAGAAGGTTCACTAGGTTGATTCCGGGGATGAGGGGTTTACTTATGAGGAAAGGTTGAGTAGGTTGGGCCTCTACTCATTGGAATTCAAAAGAATGAGAGGTGATCTTATCGAAACGTATAAGATTATGAGGGGGCTCAACAAGGTGGATGCAGAGAGGATGTTTCCACTGATGGGGGAAGACTAGAATTGGAGGGCATAATCTTAGAATAAGGGGCCGCCCATTTAAAACAGAGATGAGGAGAAATATCTTCTCTCAGAGGGTTATTAACCTGTGGAATTTGCTGCCTCAGAGAGCTGTGGAAGCTGGGACATTGAATAAATTTAAGACAGAAATAGACAGTTTCTTAAACGATAAGGGGTTATGGGGAGCGGGCGGGGAAGTGGAGCTGAGTCCATGATCGGATCAGCCAAGATCGTATTAAATGGCGGAACAGGCTCAAGGGGCCGAATGGCCTACTCCTGTTCCTATTTCTTATGTTATTTATTATCAATATGGTCATAGATTCAAAATCGTTGGCAAAAGATCTAGAGGGGAGATGAGATATTTTTTCACTGAGAGTCCTCAGAATCTGGAACATTCTACCTGAAAATGTGGTGGAAGTTGATTCCATAAATAATTTTAGAAGGGGGTTGGAAGGGAACTTGTGGATGAGGAACTGACAGGTTACCGACAAAAAGGTATGGGACTGAGCGCGATTGCCCTTTCACAGAGCCAGCACAGGCACGACAGGCCGAATGGCTTCCTGCTGTGCTGTATGTGTTCAGCTCATAATAAAGTAAAGCAACTGAGTGCTATAGACAATGAGTAAGTGTGACCTTAGCTCCTTTAATTAAACTCCAGAGTGCAGGTACAGCATGGGAGGCCTGCTATGTACAGTGCTCCCAAGGGATGCTGGGATCCCTTGGGACTCCAACAGGTAAGCCCTCTGGTGGCAGTATGATATAGGTTGCCTAGGGTTGCATACATAACAGTATGTATCTGTGATTCTATGTGATTCACTAAAAAGATTATCTGGCCATTCATTCATTTGCAGTTTGTGGGACATTGTGTGCAAATTGGCTGCAGTGTTTGACTATAAACTGATGACGAGTTCAAAAAGGAATCCATTGGTTGTAAAGTGCTTTAGGATATCCTGCAGACTTAAAAAGGTGCTTTAGAAATACTAGTTCCTTTTCTTTGTATATATCAGTCCAAAAGGTTTTATAAAGTGACTGCGCTTCAGTGATTTTTGTTCCATTGTGTACTTGCTGTTTTATACGGAGGATGTTGGCGCTTGCATTCAGCGAATGAAGGAACCCGGAGTGGATAACTTTCAGTACGTTACATCAGAGAGCTTTGCAAAGGGAAGTGTGAAGGTGAAACTCAATGGTACAAAGTATTTGAGGCAAACTAATTCCTGAAGTTGGAATAATTCTGGGATTTGTAAATTGGTGGTTACTGCAGTGCAAAGAAATTGGATGTATTTGGAACATGTAGTTATTATGAAAGCAGTTAATTTTGGGGGTTATAAAGTAATTGAGAAATTAACGCGCAACATGAATCTTTCTGTTCTCAATGGTTTCACAAATTACCACTTTCAAAGGGTACGTAGCAACCATTTTGGAATTATTCTTACAAACATTCTGAAGATACTGTAAAGGTAATCTTTACAGAGGCTATCATGTGTGAAAGGGAATGTTCCATGTGGGATAGACTGCATAAGTCATTTTCCTACCCAAAGGAAAGTCTCCTGCCTACAGTATATTGTGGACTATTCAGCGGGATGTGAAAAAACATAAGAACATAAGAATTAGGAACAGGAGTAGGCCATCTAGCCATCTAGCCCCTCGAGCCTGCTCCGCCATTCAACAAGATCATTGCTGATCTGGCCGTGGACTCAGCTCCACTTACCCGCCCGCTCCCCATAACCGTTAATTCCCTTATTGGTTTAAAAAGGTCAAACCCAGCACACAAGCTGTGATGCCATGTTAGTAATTTATCTTGTGTTGGGTAGCACTATAGCCATATGGGCAACGGCCACTGCGTTTCTGGCCTAAACCTCAGAAGGTGTTTTTAGATGATAATTGCAGATTGCTGAAACAACGTGTTGCTGCGCTAATGTGCTGTGGCATGGAGTCGTGGGTTACAGGATCATTCTAACAATCCTTCACCCAGTCAGCTGACAGTATCTGCCAGACCATTAAGGGAAGATGCTGAACAATATAAAGGGCTACATTTAACTGAGGCATTATTGAAATTTTCCTGCTCTGCTTTCCCTGAATTGTTTCAAGCATACGTCCAGTTCTCTAGGCACGTCGCTTGTCTCCTCCGTCGGGGAAGGTATGTGACCGCTTTCTCAAAGCAGCAGCAGCCTTTAGCCAGATCACCTGGCCCGCCCTTCAATCACTCTCCCCCCACATTACAACAGTGCCTACACGTCAAAAGTATCTCATTGGGACGTCCTGAAGTTGTGTACCATGCTATAGAAATGCAAGTTCTTTCCTTTCCTTTCCATTCTGTTGCTTTCCTTAATGATCAGAAAACTGTGTGCCGTGTGTCCTCGAATGTTTGATCTGCGCAATCGGTGGACGAGGCTCCTTTCTGGGAGCGCAAGGCCAGAAAATCACCGCCATGGGCTTCTCTTTCTGACTTTTTTACCTTGTACGACACAACTGCAGATTTTGTGCCCGGCTGAGAATATATTGATGGTATTGGAAACGTAACTATTTACCAAGTTTGCTTCTTCGTGAATTTTTTTGTACTTGCGTCCTTTCTGTGTTAGCGTTACACTGGGTTATCAGCCCCTTTTCCCTTGTTAATATTTTACCATTATCATTTTCATTGTCATTATCACATTTCACTATATACACTGGACATTCACATTGGGCTATATACAGCAGACATCTCGAAGCGCTGGGGAAGTACCACCAGCACTGGCTCCGCAAGATCCTGCAAATCCCGTGGGAGGACAGACGCACCAACATCTGTTCTCGTTCAGGCCAGCATCAAAGCACTGACCACACTCGACCAGCTCCGTTGGGTGGGCCACATTGTCCGCATGCCCGATACAAGACTCCCAAAGCAAGCCCTCTACTCGGAGCTCCGACACGGCAAGCGAGCCCCAGGTGGGCAGAGGAACGTTTCAAGGGCACCCTCAAAGCCTCCCTGATAAAGTGCAACATCCCCACTGATACCTGGGAATCCCTGGTCCAAGACCGCCCTAAGTGGAGGAAGAGCATCCGGGAGGGCGCTGAGCACCTCGAGTCTCGTCGCCGAGAGCATGCAGAAATCAAGCACAGGCAGCGGAAGGAGCGTGCGGCAAACCAGACTCCCCACCCACCCTTTCCTTTAACCACTGTCTGTCCCACCTGTGACAGAGACTGTAATTCCCGTATTGGACTGTTCAGTCACCTGAGAACTCACTTTTAGAGTGGAAGCAAGTCTTCCTCGATTTGGAGGGACTGCCTATGATGATGATCACATTTCAATCATCTGAGAAGCAGGAAATGGCGATGGTCTGCCTGTGTATTCGTCGGCCTACGATTTTCCAGGCCGTTTAAACGAATGGGGAGGACAATCCTGGGCTGGTGAGGTGAGTGCGTAAGCAGAAAACCCCAGCCTGTAAATTTAGAACAAAACTACATAAAAGTAAGCAGTTTTTAAAATCCCCTCTGTGACTTCAATAAGAAATATTGAAGAACAGTTCTAAATTTTTTGTTGTGATGGAGTAATTTACTACTCAGGAGACCATTTGTTTATTATAACGTGATGAATGGACAACTGGAGAGATATCGAGTAACTGAATTCTGTTCCTTTATAATTTGCAGGAAAGGCTCCGATTTATGACCTTTATTGCTGGCTGCTGGCAGAGGAATGTCATAAAAAATTAATTTTGATGCAAGCAATCTTTTTATTGTATTCTGTGCATTGTTTCTTCAAATTAGCTATTCTGATAGAATTGTCTTTTTGTAAAATGTCGCAGTCAGAATGGTGTGTCAGCTCATTTTTAGTTCCAATCATTTAGTTGATTTACACTCTCCCATCCCCATCTTCACTCCCTCAAGTCCAAGGGGTCACACAACTGGTTTAGCCATCCATCACCAAATCTGCCTGGACTACACCAAGCACTATCGGGCTTCACTCTCCTTTGCCAAAACCACCCACTACACCTGGAGAGCAAAGATAATCTCCGGCTTCTTTTCTCCACGGCCAACTTTCCCCCTGAGCCTTCCTCCTCTGCCCTTTCCACATGCGAGGAGCTCATGGAGTTATTTATCATTTCTCAAAAAACCAACATTCGATCTCCCTCTGTCATTGCAAACTACCGCCCCATCTTCAACCTGCCGTTCCTCTCCAAACTTCCTCACTGTATTGTTCTCGTCCAAATCTGTATCTGTCTTGCCACAATTCCATGTTTGAATCTGTCCAATCAGCACCTGCCACAGTACCAAAGTGGTATAATCACGAATGGTATCTTACGTGACCGTGACTATGACCAAGGTGCATTATCCATCCTTGTCCTCCTTGAACTCTTTGCTGCCTTGGGCCTGGTTAATCATACCATCATCTTCTAATGCCTTTCTTCCATTGACCAGCTCAATTGGATTGCCCTTGCTTGGTTCCACTCTTGCCTATCCAATCATAGCCAGCGCATCTCCAGCAATGGCTTCTCTTCCTGTTCCCACACCAGTGCCTCTCGCATGCCCTAAGGATCTATCCTTGGCCCCTTCCTCATCCACAAACTTCAGAGCCGGGCTGTTAACCTCTTTTTACACTTCCTTCTCCTGCTTTTTCTCTCTTTCCCTCAATGGTCAATATCTAACGTGTTGTAAAATGGTTGTGAGGTGCCTTGGGACATTTTACTATGTTAAAGGCACTATATAAATAAAGGTTGTTGTTATTAGATACTGCCCTTTGATAACATCATTGGCAGACTTGGGGTTGGCTTCCACATGCACGATGATGACACCTAACTCTACCATCTCTCAACCCCTCCACTGTCTCTGTGTGGTCACACTGCTTCTTCGATATCCCGTCTTGGGTGAACTGCAATTTTCTCCCGTTAAACATTGGGAAGACCAATGCCACCATGGACTGTATGCTCAACCTGTATAGCTCACTGAAATAAACTCTCCATCATGAAGTTTGTGTGTATCAAGAATTAGTGAGGTGAAGTGAGATAGATGTGATCTGCCACCATTATTCTTCTTGTGTTTCATAACATTCCTGAAGGTGAGGTGTGTGGCAGATCATTCGGTGATGCTGCAAGCTTACATCTCACATTGTTCATTGTGTAGGGAGCAGAGAAGAACAAAAACCCTGGTACAGTAATCCAGTGTCCTGTTATCTGGGTGTGGTGGAGTAGGAGGGGGTCTAAGATGATGCAAAGTCTTGTGTGGTGGGGTAAGAGCATATGCCGTCTTCTGCTATAAGTAGCTTGTTGGGCTGAACACCGGTTCTACGTCTCGTACTGTGTTCTTGCGTCTCCTCTCTGAAGGTGCGGACTGCTGGCCTCCCTCTGGTTCTTCACCCAAGTAGGCATTCTTAATGTATGAGTGTAGACAGTAAGTGTTGGCAGACTAGCTTAATCCTGATCTCCGATGTTAGCACACATGCACTTTCCTGCAGGACTTGCTGGATAACAAGAGAGAGAAAACTGGCATTTTTTTCTTAACTCCCCAAAAGTGGGTACTGAGGCCAACTGTGCAACCAACCTGGTGGAGATCGGCTAAACCAACAGGGATTGAATTGGGAGCGATCCTGGAGTGTAACTCACGAACACACCAGGTGGTTACTTAATAAGCCATCCAATACTTCTGTTTCTTCGCATCGAGAAATACTCCATTAAAGGTGAAGCATAAAGTAAATGTTCTTTCCTTCTCTAATAAGTTAGGCATACAGTTGTGGTGCTGGAAAGTTGTATAATCTTGGTCATTTGTTAAATAGAAGATAAATCACGAAAGGACAAATCATGCTGTCCAACTAAAGTAAACGTTTGAGGAACTGGGTGTATGGATAAAGGCAACGCGGTGGGTGTTCTGCTCGTGAATACCCTGTGGCCTTGCTCGTGGTCGGTCAGAGGGAATGGTCTGTTTTTCCAGCTGCGTTTGTTGTAAGAGGCTGAGGGGAGACGGCTCCAACCCTTCGAGCAAGTACGAATAACCGGTGTTACTGTTGCAGAAATACTCATTGATTTCACTAGACTGGGGATGTGACGGTGTTACCAGCTCAAGGATTTTACATTATATGGCTAGATTTTCAGAAGGTGTTCGATAAGGTGCCACATAAAGGGTGACGTTTCTGTGCTTTACTTTCAGGCGTGCGTCACCCCAACATCATCTGCGATTGCTGCAAGAAGCACGGGATCATGGGCATGCGATGGAAGTGTAAAGTGTGTTTTGACTATGATCTGTGTACACAGTGCTACATGATCAACAAACATGATCTTACTCATTCATTTGAGCGCCACGAGACTGCGCATTCACAACCGTAAGTAACTGCTCTCTCTTGTTCCCACCGTGTCACTTAGAGTTTGTTCTACATTATAGCAGTAGTGAATCCAGTGGCTGGCTGAAGATAGTTCATGCATTCTCTCTAATGTTCCCCCTTGCTTGAGTTGTGCACAGGTAACGTGTAGGTGCTGAAAAGCAGAAAGCACTTGTTTTCTAGTTCCATAGCACATAGAAACATAGAAACATAGAAAATAGGTGCAGGAGTAGGCCATTCGGCCCTTCTAGCCTGCACCGCCATTCAATGAGTTCATGGCTGAACATTCAACTTCAGTACCCCATTCCTGCTTTCTCGCCATACCCCTTGATCCCCCTAGCAGTAAGGACCTCATCTAACTCCTTTTTGAATATATTTAGTGAATTGGCCTCAACAACTTTCTGTGGTAGAGAATTCCACAGGTTCACCACTCTCTGGGTGAAGAAGTTCCTCCGCATCTCGGTCCTAAATGGCTTACCCCTTATCCTTAGACTGTGACCCCTGGTTCTGGACTTCCCCAACATTGGGAACATTCTTCCTGCATCTAACCTGTCTAACCCCGTCAGAATTTTATATGTTTCTATGAGGTCCCCTCTCATTCTTCTGAACTCCAGTGAATACAAGCCCAGTTGATCCAGTCTTTCTTGATAGGTCAGTCCCGCCATCCCGGGAATCAGTCTGGTGAACCTTCGCTGCACTCCCTCAATAGCAAGAATGTCCTTCCTCAGGTTAGGAGACCAAAACTGTACACAATACACCAGGTGTGGCCTCACCAATGCCCTGTACAACTGTAGCAACACCTCCCTGCCCCTGTACTCAAATCCCCTTGCTATGAAGGCCAACATGCCATTTGCTTTCTTAACCGCCTGCTGCACCTGCATGCCAACCTTCAATGACTGATGTACCATGACACCCAGGTCTCTTTGCACCTCCCCTTTTCCTAATCTGTCACCATTCAGATAATAGTCTGTCTCTCTGTTTTTACCACCAAAGTGGATAACCTCACATTTATCCACATTATACTTCATCTGCCATGCATTTGCCCACTCACCTAACCTATCCAAGTCGCTCTGCAGCTTCACAGCATCCTCCTCGCAGCTCACACTGCCACCCAACTTAGTGTCATCCGCAAACTTGGAGATACTACACTCAATCCCCTCATCTAAATCATTAATGTACAGTGTAAACAGCTGGGGCCCCAGCACAGAACCCTGCGGTACCCCACTAGTCACTGCCTGCCATTCTGAAAAGTACCCATTTACTCCTACTCTTTGCTTCCTGTCTGACAACCAGTTCTCAATCCATGTCAGTACACTACCCCCAATCCCATGTGCTCTAACTTTGCACATCAATCTCTTGTGTGGGACCTTGTCGAACGCCTTCTGAAAGTCCAAATATACCACATCAACTGGTTCTCCCTTATCCACTCTACTGGAAACATCCTCAAAAAATTCCAGAAGATTTGTCAAGCATGATTTCCCTTTCACAAATCCATGCTGACTTGGACCTATCATGTCACCTCTTTCCAAATGCACTGCTATGACATCCTTAATAATTGATTCCATCATTTTACCCACTACCGATGTCAGGCTGACCGGTCTATAATTCCCTGTTTTCTCTCTCCCTCCTTTTTTCACACGTTGTCATTGAGGGGCGAACAGCTGTACCTTGGTTTTAATACCACACACTGTATCTGCCAAATTCTTCGAGAAGATAATTTAGAGACTGGATCCTGAGCTCTCGAAGTACTTTGCCTAATGGGGAGGTAACTGAGCCATGCAGATCACGAAGGTCTCCGATTCATTCCTTGGTCTGTGGGTGGGTCAAGGAGATGGAAAATCGACAAAGGTTTCCCATTCCTGACCCCTATCCTGTGTTTCCTGTCAGAAAGTAAACATGAGGGCAGGATCAACATTGATTCCTCCATCATGATTAAGTAGTCCGCCAACACGCGATCTGTAGACTTGGATTCGAATATTTGACCGAGGTTTCAGAGGGTAGACGATGTGGATGGGAGGGGCAGAACAAAACATTGTGTACATTTACCATTACTTAGAACACTCCATAAAATAAAGAATAGAAGATACCTGGTTCCCAGTGCAAGCCTCTGTTCCAATAAAGTAAAGTTTTGAATGATCTGTGACTGTCATCTGAAGCCCTAAAGCCGGTGTCGTTCTATCGTAATACCCTGTGGCCCATCCTGCCTGAGTTTGAGCCTGTTCTGTTTGGTTATTGTTCCATCCTGATTGAAGAGTTAGTTACCTCCATCCCTTCCCCATCCAACTCTGACCACTTCAACTATCTTTCCTCCCTCCATTGATTGCTGACATTGTAGATAGTTGAATTGGTATCACACCCACTTTTTAAAAAAAAACCTTTAGACTTTTGTGTTCTCAAACTATCACCTCAAATCTGATCAGCCTCTCCTCTCCAAGGCCCTTGAATGCATTGTTGGCACCCATCTCCATTCTCCATTCTTTGTCAGTTCCCTGTTTGAATCCCTTCAGTCAGATATTTTCCCAGCTTGCAGTGATGCACTATCCCTCCTTGACCCATCGGCAGTGTGTGGCATGGCAGACCGCTCCATCACCGCCTCCGCTGTGATCTGCAGGGCGGCCCTTGTGTTTTCACAACCTTATCTGTTCTGATGCAGCCAGCATGCCTCTAGCAATAGCTTCTCCTTCCACTTCTGCGCAGTCGCACACTGAGTATCCACTCCATTTCTTCATTAACATGTTGCCCCTCATTATCTGCAGTTTCCATAACTACACTTGCAGGATGGTGAGGTATAGGATAGATAATGTAAGACATCTTTAGTCTACTTTGTAAATTCCAGAATCACCTTTTTTTAAATCCTAGTGTCACATCTGATAGTTTAAAAATGCATGGAATCGAGACCTAATGGATAATTTTGGTCTCTAGAAAGGCATTCAATGATGGGATGTGATGTGAACATCCTAAATGACTCATTTTTGTGTAGCCATAATGGTCAGCTGTGGAAGGATTATAATACGGAAAAATTAAACTTATAATGTCTGAAAGCTGAAAGAAAAGTCCAGATGCTTTAATTCCAATGGGTTCATCTAACTAACCCAGATAACAGACGGCAGTTTTGACAATTTAACATGTTTTTGTTCCAAATGATATGCAGCCAAGATTTTTGATCTAAAAAAAATGTCGTCATAATGTTGGCACTGCTTTTGAAATTATATTTCATGCTGTAACCTTCCTGCTAATTAAACCTGCAAATCAGAAATACCAGTGATCAAGCAGATTGTAGTTTGCTTATTAACTGTCTTTAATCCTACTTTTATTAAAATATTAAATTTTAATTGAAGGATAAATACTGCATAAAGAACAAACATTGTCTCAAAGGGTGTGCATCTTATGATTGACTAATTCATTTTCATGAGGTCCTTTCATTGGGTAAGGTTGTGTTTTGAGAACTAAAGTCAATAGACAAATGTAGAGATGGCGCAGTAAACAGTTAGACTAACCACAATGTCTCAGATGTCTCACCTCCGGACTCCCCAAAGCCTTTCCACCATCTACAAGCCACAAGTCAGGAGTGTGATGGAATACTCTCCACTTGCCTGGATGAGTGCAGCTCTAACAACACTCCAGCAGCTCGACACCATCCAGGACAAAGCAGCCGCTTGATTGGCCCCCCATCCACCACCTTCAACACTCACTCCCTCCACCACTGGCGCACCGTGGCTGCAGTGTGCACCATCTACAAGATGCACTGCAGCAACTCGCCAAGGCTTCTTCGGCAGCACCTCCCAAACCCGCGACCTCTACCACCTAGAAGGACAAGGGCAGCAGGCGCGTGGGAACACCACCACCTCCACGTTCCCCTCCCAGTCACACACCATCCTGACTTGGAAATATATCGGCCGTTCCTTCATCGTCGCTGGGTCACAATCCTGGAACTCCCTCTATAACAGCACTGTGGGAGCACCTTCACCACACGGACTGCAGCGGTTCAAGAAGGCGGCTCACCACCACCTTCTCAAGGGGCAATTAGGGATGGGCAATAAATGCCGGCCTTGCCAGCGATGCCCACATCCCGTGAATTAATTTTTAAAAAGGTTAATGCTGAGCTAACGAACCTCAGAGGGGCATCGGTTTGGTGCTACATTTGGCTTATGAGCCCCTGGACTAGCGAGGGTTCCCCTCCTGATTGATATTCAATGATCCCCTGCTGGAAAGTGCATGTATGAAGATCGGGTAAGAAGGGGATCAGGGTGTAATATACTCCACTGTTGTAAAGCCTGCAGACACTTGCTGTGAAGGCTCATGCACGAATGGTACCCCAGCAGCACTGTGCATTCTGGAGAAGACCTAAGTATCGAAGGTCTCCCACATGCCTTTGATTTACTTCAATAAAATTGAGGGACCCTATGATGAATAATTGATGCAATACAATAATTTGCAGTACCGTACTATCTTGACGATCCTGATCCCAGTACTTGCCTCCAATGTAAGGGTTGTAATATAATTCTCAATGAGTAGATGGGCTAGACAGACTAGAAAGGTCTCAGTTTTAATCTTCAGTCTCTGCTGAGTTAGTTCTGTTTGAGCAGCGGCAGCAGCTGTATATAATCGGCCCTGGGTTGGCGAGGGGAACTCGTGCTGCAATTCGGGAAAGTGCGTCTGTGGACAGCTTCGGTCCTGTGGCTCGCACATGATTAATCAGCATGTCTTTCCTTCTTTGTTGTCAGCTGTGGCTCAGTGGGCAGCGCACTTGCCTCTGAGTCAGAAGGTTGTGGGTTCAAGTCCCACTCCAGGGACTTGAGCACAAAAATCTAGGCTGACACTCCCAGTGCAGTGCTGAGGGAGTGCTGCACTGTCGGAGGTGCCATCTTTCAGATGAGACGTTAAACCGAGGCCCCGTCTGCCCCCTCAGGTGGATGTAAAAGATCCCGTGGCACTATTTTGAGGACGAGCAGGGGAGTTATCCCAGGTATCCTGGCGCAATATTTATCCCTCAATCAACATAACAAAAAAAAACAACAGATTATCTGGTCATTATCACATTGCTGTGTGTGGGAGCTTGCTCTGTGCAAATTGGCTGCTGCGTTTCCCACATTACTACCACATTGCAGTGTCTACACTCCAAAAAGTATGTAATTCTCTGTAAAGCGCTTTGAGACATCCGGTGGTCATGAAAGGTGCTATACAAATGTACATCCTTTTTTTTTCTTTTCTTTGTTAAATCATCCAGTCATGTGTCTTAACGTTCTGATCCTGTATAATGGCTGAAGCATATACTAGTTTGGCTGTTGTTGCAGCAAATACCTTTGTTTATGGATAATCTTTGAAGTATAGTCATAGATAAGTGTGACCTCAGGCGAGGTTTGTTTCCCAATGTTGAATGTCTTCATTTTTTAAAAATTAAATAGGCGTGAAGCTTTCTGATGTCGCATCATTTCAAAACTAAAGGTAAATGGCAGGACAAATTGCAGCTTATCTGTGTGCTGTTAATAAGTAGTCCATGTGTGGGTGAAAATCTTTCTGGCACCATGTATTGCTCTTGACTAAGTAGCTGACTTAGAATATTGGTGTGTGTGTAATTAGTAACCCTACCAGTAACCCACATGGTTTGGGGAGGGGGTGGAGAGTATATGTTGTGATACACAAGGTATTGGGATTGTGTGGGACAGGCTGGATGGACCAGGTGTCCGTCATTGTTCATATGTACTATCTCCATTTTGAACCAAGCCAGCGCCTACAGCTTACACGTGGAGAATGAAATAGTCCTTTATTGTGATGAGCAGAAGCTACGGATTCAACAATTTTTTGTAAAGCCTGTTTAATACTGGCAGTGTTTATAATGTTTCCCAATAACGTACACTTCTCCTTCAGCCTGTCCACTGTCAATATTGCTGTGTGTTGGTCAATGGGACCAGCACTTTACTGGAGTCTTTTCACACTTGTACCAAAAATTTTCCTCTCTAAGTCGCAGAGACCTGGTATTTCGCACCCCCTCCCCCCCCCCCCCCCCCCAGAGTGAGCACGACTGGGACTTCAGCCTGACCCTGCTCTCTGCCATGACCCCCAACTCCTTCCCCTGGCTTGGAGTCAGTTACACATGTCGGGCAGGCTCTCAGTGGTGTCTCTATGCTGCAGAAGGGGATGCTGAGCTGCAGCAGCGGAGCGATGGAGGGAGCACCCGAGATGGAGGGAGCATGTTTAAAGAGGCAGGAAGCCCACAAACCTGCCACAAAGGTCACGTTTTCATGGCTCTGACTGAGCCATTGTTGGATCAAAATAAACAGTTAAATGGAATAGGCGCACAAATCCTTGTCTCTCCTGTGGATGCCTCATTTCAACCAATCGGGTTTTTTGGCCAGTGAATTTGAGGCAGGGAGGTGAAAAATTGGCCGGTGCCCAAAGCCTTCCTCACCATCATCCAAAAGAGGCAAGCCGGCAAAGGCAGGCAAGATCCCGCTAGTGCAGGTGAAACCAAAACATTGGAGGGCGCGTCGAGGGGGTGGGAGATTGGTAAGTCTCCCCCTACCGAGCTGGTGATATTGTGGGCTTCTCATTTGTTTGGGGTTCCAAGAACATAATACAGACATGGGCGATAAGAGACCCACATCAGACTGGGACATGGAAAGTGAAACACTCTGCCTCTACTTCTGCTTTGCAACAAGCAAAAGCCCTTTTCTGAAGTAAGAATTTATGGTGCTGAATCCTTTCTGTTTGGCATTTTTTAGAATGGTTAGTTGGCAAATTATGGGGCATGTTTTTACTAAATTCCTTTTTAATTAAATATCTAGAACTAATTACAAAGCGAAAAGCTACTTCTTATATGTTTTGTCCATTGTTCCAAATTGCATTTTAAGTTCAACTCAAAGGAAAACAGAGGGAGTTACAGAAGGAGGTAGGGCTGGCACAGTGCTGAACTTTGAAGCTAATCCACAGTGCCGTGGGCTAGGAGGATGTGTGGGTCAGATATGAGTTTCACACGCATGCTTATCAACTGTTCCGGATTATCTGGGTTACTTTATCCCAGCGATGGTGGAAAAGCTGCTTGTCTTGTGCAGCCTGTGATGGTTAATCACACTTTTGTAGACAAGCCGTTTATCTGTCACTGAAGAGAAAGAAAACAAACTGTGTGGGACTGGCAATTCTCATAGGCAGGTGAGCGGAGAGAGAGAGACAAAGATACATTAATGCCACATTTAGGCTGCACTGGCTCCGTATTCGCACGATTAAAGTAGGGAGCCTAGCATTCATTGCCTGCTGATCGCATCATGAAGTTAGGATAGGCATTACTCTGTTCATGCATACTGGAACATGAGCCTGCTTCCTGCTCCCAGTGTGATATTTTCAATGATTTGAAAAGAGCTGACAGGATAGTCCTGTCCAATTGTTAAAATGCGATTGGAGGGAGTGTAGGCTACAAAGGTTTGTTTCATTTATTTCTTTACATTCGGCTTAGCATACCCCAGCCAATGCCCATTCGTGGCACGATAAGATGACCTCTTCCAACTGGCTTCACGAAAAGGGCACTAATGTGCATTTGTCTTTTTTATGCTGTGTGTTTGGTCTCGGGGTCACATCTGCGGGCCATGCACCAACAGCAAAGGTGCAGCATAGATAGATAGATAGAAACAGCAGAACTGGTGCAATAAAGCTTCAGCTCCCAGAAAGGAGCTATGGGCCGAGTTTCCGGCTGTACAGAAATGTGCACGTTGGGGTTCAAGGCAGTTTTGAAGTGGCAAGCTCAGTGAAAAGTGATGTTTGGTTCCCTGTCTCCGAGCTTTGCTGCGATTGATGGTCTCTGAGGTTGATCGATGTGGCACTGAGCAGGGCTGTTGGCAGCAAGTGAAGAGAGAAGAAAAGCACAGCCAGGTTGACTGGAGTCTGAAGGAGAAAGATAGGTGAGCGTATTTGGCATAACGCCCCAGCAGAATATTAACTTGTCATTCACCCTCGCTGCTGATCACCCTGGGATGTATATCCAGCATTTTCTGTTTTATTTACGTCTCCCTGACTGCACCAAAAAAGTCAACAACTGCTGCACTTACAATTCGATTCTAAACACAAGGAAAAAATGCTAAAACCAGACATTCTTAGTCCGATGGACATGGGAAGAGAAACCTGCTGATTAATGATGTAAATCTTCACTCATTAATATTTTTAGTATATTCTCGAAATTTGGTCTTCAGTACCTGGTTTGGTTGTAAAGCGCTTTGGGACATCTGGTGTTCGTGAAAGGCGCTATATAAATGCAGGTTTTCTTTCTTTCCTTCTCACGCACTCACTCGCACTCACTCGCTCGCACTCACTCGCTCACTCACTAACTCGCACACATTCACTCACTCACTAACTCGCACACATTCACTCACTCACTCCTTAACTAGTTAGAATGATGTAGTCGGAGAACCATAAAGGATTCGATACAATACACAAAGGCTGACGTGTCTGATGTGAATGTCACATGCACATCATTTGGGAGCAGAGCAACATTTGCACAGAAGGCATTTGTTCCAAGCATGAAAGCTCGGAGTGTTTTCTTTTTCTGTAGCCGTTTCTCAATCCCCTCCTCTCATGATGCAACTCCACTCGGGAGGGAGAATGAGCAGAGTTGAGTACTTTCCCATTTCTTCGGGGCCTTTAACAGTTTGTGATGTTGCTGGCTGGAGCAGCATGAAATGGCAGGAGCTGGAGTGGAGGAAGTGTGACCAGAAAGCACCATGGCTGAAATGCTAATAACTTATTGCTCATGGTGGTTGGGTTACATTGCTTATCACCCTCTTCTGGGGCTTGAACCACAGCTTACAGGCCATGAGTCGTCTTCATCATCATAGGCAGTACCTCAGAATCGAGGAAGACTTGCTTCCACACTTAGAATATGTCCTTAGGTGGCTGAACAGTCCAATACGCGAACCACAGTCCCTGTCACAGATGGGACAGACAGTGGTTGAGGGAAGGGGTGGGTGGGACAGGTTTGCCGCTCGCTCCTTCCGCTGCCTGCGCTTGATTTCTGCATGCTCTCGGCAACGAGACTCGAGGTGCTCAGCGCCCTCCCAGATGCACTTCCTCCACTTAGGGCGGTCTTTGGCCAGGGACTCCCAGGTGTCGGTGGGGATGTTGCACTTTATCAGGGAGGCTTTGAGGGTGTCCTTGTAACGTTTCCTCTGCCGACCTTTGGCTCGTTTGCCGTGAAGGAGTTCTGAGTAGAGCGCTTGTTTTGGGAATCTCGTGTCTGGCAAACGAACATGTGGCCTGCCCAGCGGAGCTGATCAAGTGTGGTCAGTGCTTCAATGCTGGGGATGTTGACCTGGACAAGGATGCTAATGTTGGTGCATCTGTCCTCCCAGGGGATTTGTAGGATCTTGCGGAGACACCGTTGGTGGTATTTCTCCAGCGACTTGAGGTGTCTACTGTACATGGTCCATGTCTCTGAGCCATACAGGAGGGCGGGTATTATTATGGCCCTGTAGACCATGAGCTTGGTGGCAGTTTGGAGGGCCTGGTCTTCAAACACTCTTTTCCTCAGGCGGCCAAAGGCTGCACTGGCGCACTGGAGGTGGTGTTGGACCATGAGTATTGTATTTGTTACTGTCAATCTGTTACAACCTGTGCCATAATGTCTGAAGAAGATTATTCTAGTAATAAAAATAAGAACAATTTTCTGAAATACATTTATTGAGGCAGATTGTTGCACGAGAGAGAAATTTACATTGAATCTATAGAACAGAGCCGGGCCATTCAGCCCAACTGGTCCTTGCCAATGTTTCAGCTCCACACCAGCCTCTCACTGTATCAGCACCACCTCCTATTCCTTTGTCCCTTATGTAGCTTCCCTTTAAATGCATCAATGCTCGTCGCCTCAACCTGCAGAATGAATCGTTATTAGGTTTCCTAAATCAGCTTATCCCGAGCATTTAAGATTTTTATTTCCCTCCATGATCACTATAAGCCAACCATTCTCTTTCAGTTTACTGTCTCGAGCATTCGAACCAAACTTGGTCAAAGCATCGCTGCTCTTTCTTTTAAAAGAGAACAGAGGCTGTTTTATTGAGGTGCTTTATTTGTCTGTTCTGACATTTAAAAATGCAATTGATATCCATTCCTCAAATTACTTCAGTCTCCTGTCATCTGCCACCCTCAGGTTTTCATGCACTGTCTCCTGTATCAGTGATAAAATGTCCATTTTTATTATCTTCTTTGATGCAACCTCTGTGACTTCACTTTAGAAATGTCCTTATTGCCAGCGTAATGACTTAGTGAATGTTTCTAACACACTGTGATCTCTCCATCACTGGATGGTGACATCAGGGCACCTCTTTTCTTCATCTCCTATTGTACATTTCCTCTGACAAAGCTTAGTGCCCTTTTTCACATTCTCTTTCTCTTTCCCCCTCTCCACCCACTCCCATCAAAACATCATGACCAACATCTTTGGATCACAAAGTCTTGCAGGGTCCACTCGTATCAGACAACTGCTGTTTGGTTAAATTAGGAATGGTGAGATTGGGACGAAGGAGTGGCAAGAGACTGTAGAGGGAATGTGCTCGGGGGCCCAGGAGAGTCGTGAGTTCGGGGCCAGGAGCCCAGGGGCAGCACGGACCCAGCCCACACTGCGATGTGTGCGCGCACTGGGTCCGTGCAGCAGAGCTGGTCTCCAGTCGTCCTGGTTAATCCTTGCCACTGGACCAAGACCTCGCTCTGTCAAGCCCCGTGTGGTGGCTGGTGTGCAACGGCCACCCCACGTTAAAAAAAATCCACGCACAGGCATCTTCCACCCTTCAACATGTAGTTCGGGTCCTTCATTGAAACACCTGTGAATTCATCCTTTTTTGACGTGGAAGCAAGTCATCCTCATTTCGAGGAACCGCCTGTGATAAAACATAGAAAATAGGTGCAGGAGTAGGCCATTCGGCCCTTCGAGCCTGCACCGCCAGTCAGTATGATCATGGCTGATCATTCACTTCAATACCCCATTCCTGCTTTTTCTCCATACCCCTTGATCCCTTTAGCCGTAAGAGCCACATCTAACTCCCTTTTGAATATATCAAACAAACTGGCCTCAACAACTTTCTGTGGTAGAGAATTCCACAGGTTCACCACTCTCTGAGTGAAGAAGTTTCTCCTCATCTCGGTCCTAAATGGCTTACCCCTTATCCTTAGACTGTGACCCCTGGTTCTGGACTTCCCCAACATCGGGAACATTCTTCCTGCATCTAACATGTCGAATCCCGTCAGAATTTTATATGTTTCCATGAGATCCCCTCTCGTTCTTCTAAATTCCAGTGAATATAAGCCTAGTCGATCCAGTCTCTCCTCATATGTCAGTCCTGTCATCCTGGGAATCAGTCTGGTGAACCTTCGCTGCACTCCCTCAATAGCAAGAATGTCCTTCCTCAGATTAGGAGACCAAAACTACACACATTCAATTTGTGGCCCCACCAAGGCCCTGTACAACTGCAGTAAGACCTCCCTGCTCCTATACTCAACTCCTCTCGCTATGAAGGCCAACATGCCATTTGCCGCCTTCACCGCCTGTTGTACCTGTATGCCAACTTTCAATGACATAGAAACATAGAAAATAGGTGCAGGAGTAGGCCATTCGGCCCTTCGAGCCTGCACCACCATTCAATAAGATCATGGCTGATCATTCACCTCAGTACCCCTTTCCTGCTTTCTCTCCATACCCCTTGATCCCTTTAGCCGTAAGGGCCATATCTAACTCCGTCTTGAATATATCCAATGAACTGGCATCAACAACTCTCTGCGGTAGGGAATTCCTCAGGTTAACAACTCTGAGTGAAGAAGTTTCTCCTCATCTCAGTCCTAAATGGCTTACCCCTTATCCTTAGACTATGTCCCCTGGTCCTAGACTGCCCCAACATCGGGAACATTCTTCCTGCATCTAACTTGTCCAGTCCCGTCAGAATTTTATATGTTTCTATGAGATCTCCTCTCATCCTTCTAAACTCCAGTGAATACAGGCCCAGTCAATCCAGTCTCTCCTCATAGGTCAGTCCTGCCATCCCGGGAATCAGTCTGGTGAACCTTCGCTACACTCCCTCAATAGCAAGAACGTCCTTCCTCAGATTAGGAGACCAAAACTAAACACAATATTCCAGGTGAGGTCTCACTAAGGCCCTGTACAACTGCAGTAAGACTTCCCTGCTCCTATACCCAAATCCCCTAGCTATGAAGGCCGACATACCATTTGCCTTCTTCATCACCTGCTGTACCTGCATGCCAACTTTCAATGACTGATGTACCATGACACCCAGGTCTCGTTGCACCTCCCCTTTTCCTAATCTGCCGCCATTCAGATAATATTCTACCTTTGTGTTTTTGCCACCAAAGTGGATAACCTCACATTTATCCACATTATACTGCATCTGCCATGTGTTTGCCCACTCACCTAACCTGTCCAAGTCACCTTGCAGCCTTTTAGTGTCCTCCTCACAGCTCACACCACCACCCAGCTTAGTGTCATCTGCAAACTTGGAGATATTACACTCAATTCCCTCATCC
The DNA here is from genome assembly GCF_044704955.1 of Pristiophorus japonicus. NCBI lineage: Eukaryota > Metazoa > Chordata > Chondrichthyes > Pristiophoridae > Pristiophorus > Pristiophorus japonicus. The sequence continues at coordinate 112,370,546 of NC_091994.1, forward strand.
AAATTATTAATGTATATTGTAAATAGCTGGTGTCCCAGCACGGAGCTCTGCGGCACCCCACTAGTCACTGCCTGCCATTTTGAAAAGGACCCGTTTATCCCAACTCTCTGCTTCCTGTCTGCCAACCAGTTCTCTATCCACATCAGTACATTACCCCCAATACCATGTGCTTTAATTTTGCACACCAATCTCTTGTGTGGGACCTTGTCAAAAGCCTTTTGAAAGTCCAAATACACCACATCCACTGGTTCTCCCTTGTCCACACTACCAGTTACATCCTCAAAAAATTCTAGAAGATTTGTCAAGCAGGATTTCCCTTTCATAAATCCATGCTGACTTGGACCGATCCTGTCACTACTTTCCAAATGTGCTGCAACTACATCTTTAATAATTGGTTCCAACATTTTCCCCACTACTGATGTCAGGCTAACCGGTCTATAATTACCCACTTTCTCTCTCCTTTCTTAAAAAGTGGTGTTACATTAGCTACCCTCCAGTCCAAAGGAAACAATCCAGAGTCGATAGACTGTTGGAAAATGATCACCAATGCATCCACTATTTCTAGGGCTACTTCCTTAAGTATTCTGGGATGCAGACTATCAGGCCCGGGGATTTATTGGCCTTCAATCCCATCAATTTCCCGAACACAATTTCCCGCCTAATGATTTCCTTCAGTTCCTCCTTCCCACTAGACCCTCGGTCCCCTAGTATTTCCGGAAGGTTATTCGTGTCTTCCTTCGTGAACTCAGAACCAAAGTATTTGTTCAATTGGTCTACCATTTCTTTGTTCCCCATTATAAATTCACCTGAATCTGACTGCAAGGGACCTACGTTTGTCTTCACTAATCTTTTTTTCTTCACATATCTATAGAAGCTTTTGCAGTTAGTTTTTATGTTCCCAGCAAGCTTCCTCATACTCTATTTTCCCCCTCCTAATTAAACCCTTTGTCCTCTTCTGCTGTATTACAAAATTCTCCCAGTCCTCAGATTTGCTGCTTTTTCTGGCCAATTTATATGCCTCTTCCTTGGCTTTAACACTATCCTTAATTTCCCTTGTTAGCCACAGTTGAGCCACCTTCCCCGTTTTATTTTTACTCCAGACAGGGATGTACAATTGTTGAAGTTCATCCATGTGATCTTTAAATGTTTGCTATTGCCTATCCACCGTCAACCCTTTAAGTATAATTCGCCAGTCCATTCTAGCCAATTCATGTCTCATACCATTGAAGTTACCTTTCCTTAAGTTCAGGACCCTAGTCTCTGAATTAACTGTGTCACTCTCCATTTTAATAAAGAATTCTACCATATTCTGGTCTCTCTTCTCCAAGGGGCCTCGCACAACAAGATTGTTAATTAGTCCTTGACTGATGTACCATGACACCCAGGTCTTGTTGCACCTCCCCTTTTACTAATCTGTCACTGTTCAGATAATCTGCCGCCTTATTTTTACTACCAAAGTGGATAACCTCACATTTATCTACATTATACCGCATCTGCCACTCACCACAACCCAAGTCATCCTGTAGCCTCTTGGCATCCTCCTGACAGCTCAAACTGCCACCCAGCTTAGTGTCATCTGCAAACTTAGAGATATTACATTCAGTTCCTTCGTCTGAATCATTAATGTATATTGTAAATAGCACTGAACCTTGTGATACCCCACTAGTCACTGCCTGCCATTCTGAAAAGGACCCGTTTATCCCGACACTCTGCTTCCTGTCTGCCAACCAGTTCTCTATCCACGTCAGTACATTACCCTGAATACCATGTGCTTTCATTTTGCACACTAATCTCTTGTATGGGACCTTGTCAAAAACCTTTTGAAAGTCTAAATACACCACATCCACTGGCTCCCCCTTGTTCACTCGACTAGTTATTCTGGAAGATTTGTCGAGCATGATTTCCCTTTCATAAATCCATTACGATGATGGTTAAATTAGCCTAATGCAGTATAATAATACGGCTCTGAAACACTTGATAGCCAGTGGCAGGGTCAATTGCTTTGGTTAGTGACCCACTCAACAGAGGCTGTTGCTATGGAAAATGTAAATCCATCTTTTGTAGTCAATGGAAAACGATATTAACAATGCATGCGACCTGCAAATGGCTGTGTAGTTGTGAGCCACGTTATGTCCCACAAGTAATTGTCCTAATGAGATCCTAGTTTTGTTATTAGCAAATTCATTCTTGTGCTCATTTATAATTTGTACATTGTTCTGAGGCAATAGAACTAAATATTAGTGTTGTGTGATTTATACAGAATGGAAAGGATTTACCAGTGAGCGTTGGGTCTTTCTGACAACTGTTAGCTTTTCCATTCCTTGACCAGAGTAGATGCAGCATTTTTGTCTCCGAGGCAGTTGGTCATGTAATTTGATTACAGGTTATAGCAAAACCTAAAGTGGGTTTGTGTTTAATATTTTTGTACGGATACACCGAGGCTGCTGCTGCTTCTCTTTCATTCTATCCCTCGATTGCCTGCCTACAAGGGTAGACCGTTTAACCCAGCTTTCCAGAGTCATGCAAACATGTCTATGCTGCTCGCTGACATGTCAAGAAAAGTAAATCAAGCGATTTCATTTTTTTTTAAAAAGGCTCAGAATTCTGTTTAAGAATTGAAGCCGGATATTGAGCTGGAGGCTGACGCCAGGGCTGGTAATGTGTGACCCCACTAAGACGACCAGATCCGTTACACTGCAGCAGTACAGCAGACCCCTGCTGCTTAGGTCAGGAATACAGTTCTGCACATGTGTCGTACCAGCAAAGGTCCACCCTGCCCAGGTTCCGGGACGCTGTTGAATCCTGACAAATTTTCTGATGGCATCTATTTTTGGATGAGACTTTGAACCGAAGCCCCACCTGCCCCCTCAGGTGGACGTAAAAGATCCTGTGGCACAGCAAGGGAGTTATCTCCAGTGTCCTGGGGCCAATATCTATCCCTCAGTCAACATCACAAAAACAGATTATTTGGTCATTATCTCGATGCTGTTTGTGGGAGCTTGCTGTGCGCAAATTGGCTGCCGCGTTTCCCACATTACAACAGTGACTACACTTCAAAAAGTACTTCATTGGCTGTAAAGTGCTTTGGGATGTCCGGTGGTTGTGAAAGGCGCTATATAAATGCAAGTTAATTTTTGTTGCAAATACTATCGGAGCTGTCAAAATTGGGGGAAGTATTGAGCGTTACATTAAAACGCTTGCATTTTTAAACCAAACGAACAGAATCTCACACCAAATAAGGGATCGATCTGATTATGTGTCTAACAAATCTTGAACCCTATTGAGTGGCATGTAGAAATAAAATAGACAGGGAATTGATGGAATATTTCGAATAACTTTGGCTTCACTGTCCACATTTACATTGAAACAGCGAAATCCCTTTCTAACATTGTGATAGCCTGTTTAGTATTTATGAATGCTTCGAACACCATGGGACCACCTTCAAAAATAATTATTAACAATTTTTATCAGCTTATGTCCATAGTGAGCTGCAAAACTGCAGGCAGCCTTTGCTTTTATCATTATTCGACAACTCTAAGTCCCAGAAGTGTGAGATAAAACAACAGAGCGCTCGGTACCAAATAAATGGATAAAATTTTGTGAAAAAGCTATAGCAAGAATATGGATGCTGTTGGACAGCACTGCAGCAGTGTGTGCATTTAGGGAGCAGCATTAGATCAAATAGAGGTGAAAGTAGTCTTTTTTAAATGTTTTTTAACTGCGTCACTTAACCCTCATTCTTTAACACAATTAACTGATCACAGGCTGGTGAACCGTTCTGAAGGCTTATCATTAGCAGGATTGTAGAATGAAACAGCATTAAAAGAGGCTATCCAATTACTCCACTCCCCTGCTCTGTCCCCATGGAACTCGCTGCCACAGGGAGGGGTTGAAGCGAATAGTATCGATGCATTTAAGGGGCGGTTAGATGAGCATATGAGGGAGAAGGGAATAGAGGGTTATGGTGATAGATTTAGATGAGGAAAGACGGGAGGAGGCTCGAGTGGGGTATAAACACCGGCCATGGACTGGTTGGGCCAAATGGCCTGTTTCTGTGCCGTATATCCCATGTAAACCAAAATTATCTTTCATAGTGGCCCTCATCTGTTCCTAATTAATCCATTTGTTCTTTTTCTTGCCATAGTGCCATAGACTTAATTTTATCTGCCAATTTTTTACCTGTTTTTTGACCCTCTTGTGACTCTTTACTCAGTTTTATTTGTAATGAATTCTTCCTGTTTTAATGTCTTAAATTTTCCTTTCACTAGTTTGCTTTGTTAATTGTTTCTCTGCAGTGATTGAGTACATTAAGCACCAAGCCTACTAATTCACCTAGATCTCTTTCGGCCTTGCCCTTAGCATAGTTGTTTAAAAGCTCTAGTTGCAACTTTCATCTATGACACTGGCTCTTCCCTCAACAATGGAAGGTCCCAACAGAGTAGCCAAGATGAAAGAATGAAGTGGCTGGGTGTGACCTAATATCGGTCTTCAAAATGTTTGTGTCAGCCGTGACTCAGTGGGCAGCACCTTCGCCTCTGAGTCAGAAGGTTGTGGGTTCAAGTCCCACTCCAGGGACTTGAGCACAAAAATCTAGGCTGACACTCCCAGTGCAGTGCTGAGGGAGTGCTGCACTGTCTGAGGTGCCGTCTTTCAGATGAGACGTTAAACCGAGGCCCTTTCAGGTGGACGTAAAAGATACCATGGCACTATTTCGAAGAAGAGCAGGGGAGTTATCCCTGGTGTCCTGGCTGATATTTATCCTTCAACCAACGTCACTAAAACAGATTGGTCATTATCACATTGCTGTTTGTGGGAGCTTGCTGTGCACAAATTGGCTGCCGCGCTTCCCACATTGAAAAGGTGACTGCACTTTTTTTTTTTAAAAGTACTTCATTGGCTGTAAAGTGCTTTTTAGATGTCCGGTGGTCATCTTGGCCTTTATTGCAAAGGGGATGGAGTATAAAAGCAGGGAAGTCTTGCTACAGTTATACAGGGTATTGGTGAGGCCACACCTGGAATACTGCGTGCAATATTGGTTTCCATATTTACAAAAGGATATACTTGCTTTGGAGGCAGTTCAGAGAAGGTTCACTAGGTTGATTCCAGGGATGAGGGGGTTGACTTTTGAGGAAAGGTTGAGGAGGTTGGATCTCTACTCATTGGAATTCATAAGAATGAGAGGTGATCTTATCGAAACGTGTAAGATTATGAGGGGGCTTGACAAGGTGGATGCAGAGAGGATGTTTCCACTGATGGGGGAGACTAGAACTAGGGGGCATGATCTTAGAATAAGGGGCCGCCCATTTAAAACAGAGATGAGGAGAAATTTCTTCTGAGGATTGTGAATCTGTGGAATTCGCTGCCTCAGAGAGCTGTGGAAGCTGGGACATTGAATAAATTTAAGACAGAGATAGACAGTTTCTTAAACGATAAGGGGTTATGGGGAGCGGGTGGGGAAGTGGAGCTGAGTCCATGATCGGATCAGCCATGATCTTATTGAATGGCGGAGCAGGCTCGAGGGGCTGTATGGCCGCCTCCTGCTCCTATTTCTTATGTTCTTATATAAATGCAATTTTTTCTTTAAGGGTTTGATGGAGTAGGCATAGAGAAGTTGTTTCCACGTATGGAGGCATCCAAAACTTGGGGTCATCAATATAAGATACTAATAAATCAATTAAGGAATTCAGGAGAAACTTCTTTACCCAGAGAGTGGTGAGAATGTAGAACTCGCTGCCACAGGGAGTGGTTGATGCGAATAGTATCGATGCATTTAAGGGGAAGCTGGATAAACACATGTGGGAGAAAGGAATAGAAGGTTATGCTGATAGTGTTAGATGAAGTAGAGTAGAGGGAAGCTCTTGTAGAGCATTAATGCCGGTATAGACCAGTTGGGCTGAATGGCCTGTGTCTGTGCTGTAAATTCTATTGTGAATGTCACATCGCTGGGCGATAGATGTGAGCTGAGCACTACGCGCTATGCCCACCCACAGCCTGCCATTATCCAGTGCTGCCGCTGGTCTGGGGTGGAGCTACATCTTGCTATAAAAGAGGCACGCAGTTGTTCTGTACCACTGCAGGTAATGCAGTGCCTTATTTGTATTACAGCAATGCTGCCAAAATTGAGGCTGCCGTTGACAGCAAAGATGTAATATATATGCAGCATTAACGTCCTATTCTCTCTTGCATTCTGGAACCAATTATCATTTCATGGAAATGATCAGTTTGAGAGTGCACCATCAGAATTTCTGCAGAACTGCAGGGGGTAGCACCATTTAATATGGAGGCACATAGGTAGTCGGGCAGGTCCCTTCAAAGCTTCCCTGATAAAGTGCAACATCCCCACCAACACCTGGGAGTCCCTGGCCAAAGACCGCCCTAAGTGGAGGAAATGCATCTGGGAGGGCGCTGAGCACCTCGAGTCTCGTTGCTGAGAGCATACAGAAAACAATCGGAAGGAGCGTGCGGCAAACCAGTCCCACCCTCCCTTTCCTTCAATACTATCTGTCCCACCTGTGACAGAGACTGTAATTCTCGTATCGGACTGTTCAGTCACCTAAGGACTCACTTTTAGAGTGGAAGCAAGTCTTCCTCGATTTCGAGGGACTGCCTATGATGATGATGACATAGGTAGTCGAGCAGGGCAGTTGGGAGTGGATGAGGGGAATTGGAGGCATGTTAAGTCCACAGAAAAGTGGGAGGCAGATCACAGACTGATTCACTCAATTGTAGTGTTCGAGAGGAATTTACCTTCAGTCTGAAACCCTGTTATCTGAATTCAATTGAATGGAAACACCTGTAGATATATCCAGTTGTGAAAGTCCCAAAAAAAGGAAAAAGCATATGTTTCACAATGGCTTGTATTTATATCGTGTCTTCTACGTAGTAAAACATCTCAAGACTCTTACGAGTGTTATCAAAACAAATTTGACACCAAGCTACAGGAGGAGCTATTAGGACAGCTGACCAAAAGCTTGGTCAAAGAGGTCGGTTTTAAGGAACATCTTAAAGGAAGAAAGAGAGGTGGAGAGGTTTAGGGAGAGAATTCTGGAGCCTACGCACCAGTGGTGGAGTGATTAAAATCGGCGATGCCCAAGAGGCCAGAATTCGAGGAGTAAAGAATTGTGAGCTCCTTTGAAAAGTAAAGCGCTCACAGTTAAGAAAGTTGTTGCCGTAGATTTATTCATGCCATCCATGACCTGTAATTATATCAATAACTCTTGCTGCAATATTATCTCTGGTTTCATCTTTAAAGATAACCAATTTAATCAATTGGTTATTAAATATGTCAAGCCTGTTAATGGATTACTGTGAAAGAAGATATATCATTTTGATAGAAACTTCCTTGTGTTGACATGCATTGAACTTGTCTTTAATGTATTCGAATTGTATTTCATTACTAGTTTAAGGTTCACTATTTAGTTCTCAGCTCCCTCGACCACAATTGAAGTTAAAAGCTATTTGCTTCAGGGTTAAAGAGCTACACAGCTTAAAATAATTTTGAACCTACAATATTGGAGAGTTTTTTTATCCAGTTGGTCTATAATAATTATATGCCGGTTAGCATGTTTATTTTCCAGCTGTGTTGTCTTCGATTTTCTTCCCTGTATTTCCACCTTCAGTGTCCTCAAGCTAACCATCGACTGTGCCTTAACTGTGAGGTAAGCTGCCCCCAAGCGTCCATTAATGCCATTGTTGGATTAACCAAAAGGAGATGTGCAGCAGCTCAGTAATGACTCGCCTTCAATGTATCCTCCCGCTGTGGGGAAGCGTTGTGCTTGCTCGCAATGTGCGTCTTCTGGCCTGAATAAAACGTCCTCAATTCTTGTGTTTTATTTGAACCTGATATTAAAAAAAATTTAAATCGTCACATCATGGGAAAAACATTCATTTCTGGTGTGCAGTATTTTTTAAATTGATAGAATCATAGAATCCTCTGATAGTCTTGTCAACTGTGGCTCAGTGGGCAGCACTCTTGCCTTTGAGCCAGAAGGTTGTGTGTTCAAGTCCCACTCCAGAGACTTGAGCACATTAATCTAAGCTGACACTCCAGCGCAGTGCTGAGCGAGTGCTGCACAGTCGAAGGTGCCGTCTTTTGGATGAGATGTTAAACTGAGGCCCCTCTCAGGTGGACGTAAAAGATCCCATGGCACTATTTCTAGGAAGAGCAGGGGAGTTATCCCCGGCGTCCTGGCCAATATTTATCCCTCAATCGACATCACTAAATTATCTGGTCATTATCACATTGCAGTTTGTGGGAGCTTGCTGTGCACAAATTTGGCTGCTGTGTTTCCCACATTATAACAGTGACTACACTCAAAGTACTGCATTGGCTGTAAAGCGCTTCGAGACATCCAGTGGTCATGAAAGGTGCTATATAAATGTAAGTCTTTCTTTCCTTCTTTATCCCCAAGAGACTTGGGAAGTGGACTTTGGTCTTCTGAACCTGGACAGTAATCTGGCACCCGTCCTTTATAGCACCTGCCTGATTTTTAATTCCATTGATTTGAGCGAATGAATGTCAGACAGATTCTATAAAGAACAGGTAATCCACTCTATCAGATTACCGCCTCGAGGATGAAGTCCATCTCTTGGGAGTTCAGAACAAAATTCAGCAATCACTCAACTTCATACACTATGGCTACCAGACCACTCATTTTTTGAGTACAGTATGTTTTATATTTAATGCGTCAATAGGAAGTAACCTGTGCCTCGTTGTGGGATTAGTTGCATACTTAGTAAAGCGTTTGGCTTTGTTTAGATATCCCAGAAAGAATCTTCTGCAGACATGAAACACATTTTAAGGATTTGTGGAAATACTGGAGTTCTTGTGCATAGTTCTGTTCAAAACAAAATAACTGGGCTATGAAATCTGGAGAACAGCACGACTCAGTAAACTTGCCAGCTGCCACTCCACTTGTCTGCCTGCAGCATATTTAACTGGAATACTTAACCGAATGTGAGATTCTTTCGAACACAGAAAGGTCAGTTCATGGCAATTACCAGATAACAGTGATTGTTCATAGTTTTTGGAACTCGTTAAATTTGAGTCATAATTACAATTTTTCGATTGTTAATTCTGAAAACAAAATATTTTTCCACATCTGGAAATGTTCTATTTGAGGATTGTAAAGATTAGAATAAATGGAAGCCTTGTGATTATCTGGTGATTATATTATTATAGGTGTGATTAATTGTATATTGCATGGAGACATGTTTTTGGTGTAGGTAGCAGGTGAGAATTGTGAAATTTCAGTGACAAAGATGCAAACCATTCACCTTTTGTGCGAACATTAGCTGTGCAATCCACACATCAGCATATGCTGATGATAACTCCGCTTCTTTTAATTTCTCCAGCCGTAGTTTAGGCCGAGTTGTAGCAGAATGCACCATTTGGGTAAAGTATCAGGATAATAGTGGGAAGTGTCTTGGAGAAGGGACATTAGCCGGAGAGCTTTGTTGCATATTTCCCTGGCCTCCACTCAGTGTTTGGATCCTGCTCTGTTTCAGCGTTCGCTTATAAACATCAGCACGATATTGAAACTTCTCGTGCTGTGCTGGAACGGCCCCACAATACACTTCTGCAACGGGTTTCTGGCCACAAGTGGCCCTGTCGGGTTTGTGCGCTCGGGAAGCGGCATCTGTTGGACATTCTCACCGCAGAAATAATGGTACAGCCCTGTTTAGCACTGGGCAGTGTTTTTAAATAGTAAAAAATAAATATTCTAGCTGTTCTGCAATAGCTTTAGGCTGAACATTACAGAGTGCAGAGCCAGTAAAGGAATGGAAAATGAGCTTCCCGATTTGATGTGGCGTATACAGGCCGCACTGTATCGGTGGGAGGTGTCTGGGGGAGATTTATACAGTATAGAGATTGCAGCATTGGATACCACTGGCACAGTGCAGGGTTGGGGGCATCTGGGTAAAGAAGAAAATATATTGAAGCATTAGCTGATCAATACTTCAATATGTAAAGCGAACGGTAAATGATTTAAAACGTAACAGTGGATTTAAAAACAAGAATTAACAGCAGGAGTCGGCCATTCGGCCCCTCGAGCCTGCTCCGCCATTCAATAAGATCATGGCTGATCTTTGACCTCAACTCCACTTTCCCGCCCGATCCCCATATCCCTTGATTCCCCGAGAGGCCAAAAATCTGTCGATCTCAGCCTTGAATATATTCAACAACTCAGCATCCACAGATCTTTGGGGGTAACGAATTCCAAAGATTCATCAGAGAGAAATAACTGGTGAGAATTAGCAGATGATGGAATGCAGAAATTTGCCCTGCTCTTCTGACTAAGGGAGGTGCGTGTCACGGAAGAGATGAGTTTGGACAGAGCGAAAGAGCGGATGGGAGGGAAACTCCAAAATAATGAGGGTTCAGGGCTGAATGTTTGGGATGCTGGGGAAGGTTGGGGCAGAGGGAGGGGAACATTGTACATTGTATTTTGTTGAGTTGTCAGCTGTTTCAAGGTTCTGAGCTTTGTGGGTTAGCACGTATGCAGTAACAGAAAGGCTTTGTGTGAATCCCAGCCAACATCCATTGGGACGGACACCCCAGGCTGCTGAGGGCTACACTTTACTCACCGTACAAGCACAAGGGAAACGAGAACCGGGATGACAGAGAAATTAGAGACAGATTGAGTAAACACATAGGCAAGGAATAATGCAGAAACTGTAAACCAAAAAAGGAAAAAAAGCAAAAAGGAAATTTAAAAAAAAAAATGTGAATGAAAAGTGTTTTATTTAGACTTGTAAAAATATGACCAAAAGGTCAGAGGTGGTTCCAAACCTTTTGGAGTTAGTGAGCAGTGATGATGAGCATAAATATTTAGAAATGGAGCCTGGCACAGAAACATGAATTTATGTCTATCTCTTGCATTTTATTTTTTAAAGAAATATGAGTTAAAATGGAAGCTGTCCATTCCTAAGACTCAAAATGGAGGGCTGCAGGCCTGTTCGGAGAGAAACATGGGTCTGTGTTCAGAAACCATCAACGTTCCAGTTACTCGGGCGACTGAAACAACCTATTTGAGATGTTAATAAAATGCAGATTGACAACTGGAGCTGTGATTTCTGGTTGTGATCAGGTGTGAAGAGCAGTCTGTTTAGGGGTGTTGAATTGTGCGCTTTCAAGCTGTTCCCAACTCTTCACAAGTTCTAAAGACCATTAACATATCTGTATATTTGCTTCACATGTAATGGCTGTAATGTGAAAGAAGCTTCTGGTTGGAAGAGCTCACCTCTGGCTGCTAGTTTTCAGTTCTGGCATAAGATCAAAGACGCAGTACGTGAACTGAAACACTTGGAACTCCTCATTTTAAAGATCTACAAAAGAGACAATCTTGATGGTTCTATCCAAAGAATGTTTGTTGAAGTCGAAAATGAGCATCTTTCTGAGCAGCGTAGTTAATCATAGAGTGTTTCCGCTCTATTGTGATTAAGTACTGTGCTGTTTTCATATCTCTCCTATATATTTCACCAGTAAATACATTTGGTCAAATAGTTTTAACCTGTATGCGTTGGTCTGGTGGCGAGTTATTTTCCACCTTTGACGGTGACGGGAGAATGTGGTACATCGAGGTCTGGTGTGAGGTCTTGGATGCTATATGGTATCGGGGTAGGGTAGAAACAGGAGCTCTAATTTATAACAGCTTATATTAAAATATGTCACCCTCGACATGAGGGACTGCCCAATATTACTATACTTATGATCCCACATGCTCTTTAGTAAGCAGTTTACCAGAATTAGAGATTAATTGTTAAACCTGGAATGTTATCCTGTGCAGTGCTGATTAAAGACACCACTTTCAGCTCAAGGCACATGGTCTGCTTATGGAAACTACTGTCAAGCCATAAACATGAGCGAGTGTTAGCCAAAGGACTGAAACTTAATAGAGCTGATCGAGGAGTTAACTAATGCAGAGACTGGTTTCAGTTGGTTTGATTCATAGAGAAACGTTTTGTACTTTTTGTGACAGGGTAGATGCTGAGAGGTTGTTCCCCCGGGGCTGGAGAGTCTAAAACTAGGGGGCACAGTCTCAGGATAAGGGGTCGGCCATTTAAGACTGAGATGAGGAGAAGTTTCTTCACTCAGAGGGTTGTGAATCTTTGGAATTCTCTACCCCAGAGGGCCTGTATATTCAAGACTGAGATATATAGATTTTTGGACTCTAGGGGAATAGGGAATAAAGAGATATGGGGATCGGGCGGGAAAGTGCAGCCATGATATTGAATAGCAGAGTAGGCTCGAGGGTCCATATGGCCTACTGCTGCTCCTAATTCTTATGTACTTATGTGATAGAATCATAGAAATTTACAGCACGGAAGGAAGCCATTTCGGCCCATTGTGTCCACGCCGGCCCACAAAGAGCCACTTAATCCCACTTTCCAGCTCTTGGTCCGTAGCCCTATAGGTTACGGCACTGCAAGTGCACACCCAAGTCAATGTCTGCCCTTGTTGACAATAGGCTCCCGAGGTATGGAAAATGGTCCACGTTGTCCAAGGCCTCGCTGTGGATTTTGATAATCGGGGGGCAGTGCTGTGTGACGGGGGCAGGTTGGTGGAGCACCTTTGTCTTACGGATGTTTAGTGTAAGGCCCATGCTCTCGTACGCTTCAGTGAGGGTGTTGACGATGGCTTGGAGTTTGGCCTCAGAGTGTGCACATACTGTAATTCAGCGACAGAGGATGGGGCGACCTTGGTCTGACCTGGAGGCGGCAGAGGTTGAATAGATTCCCGTTTGTTCTGTAAATTAGCTCCACTCCAATGGGGAGCTTAATGAGGGTGTGATGGAGCATTGCAGCAAGGAAGGTATGAAGCATTGACCACGCTCGGTCAGCTCCGTTGGACGGGCCACATCGTCCACATGCCTGACATGATACTCCCGAAACAAGCTCTCTACCCGGAGCTTCGACACGGCAAGCGAGCCCCAGTTGGGCAGAGGGAACGCTTCACAGGCACCCTCAAAGCCTCCCTGATAAAGGGCAACATTCCCACCGACACCTGGGAGTCCCTGGGCCAAGGCCGCTCAAAGTGGAGGAAGAGCATCCGGGAAGGTGCCGAACTCGGGAAGGTTGGCATGCAGGTGCAGCAGGCAGTTAAGAAAGCAAATGGCATGTTGGCCTTCATAGCGTGGGGATTTGAGTACAGGGGCAGGGAGGTGTTGCTACAGTTGTACAGGGCCTTGGTGAGGCCACACCTGGAGTATTGTGTACAGTTTTGGTCTCCTAATCTGAGGAAGGACATTCTTGCTATTGAGGGAGTGCAGCGAAGGTTCACCAGACTGATTCCCAGGATGGCGGGACTGACATATCAAGAAAGACTGGATCAACTGGGCTTGTATTCACTGGAGTTCAGAAGAATGAGAGGGGATCTCATAGAAACGTTTAAAATTCTGACGGGGTTAGACAGGTTAGATGCAGGAAGAATGTTCCCAATGTTGGGGAAGTCCAGAACCAGGGGTCACAGTCTAAGGATAAGGGGAAAGCCATTTAGGACCGAGATGAGGAGAAACATCTTCACCCAGAGAGTGGTGAACCTGTGGAATTCTCTACCACAGAAAGTTGTTGAGGCTAATTCACTAAATATATTCAAAAAGGAGTTAGATGTAGTCCTTACTACTCGGGGGATCAAGGGGTATGGCGAGAAAGCAGGAATGGGGTACTGAAGTTGAATGTTCAGCCATGAACTTATTGAATGGCGGTGCAGGCTAGAAGGGCCGAATGGCCTACTCCTGCACCTATTTTCTATGTTTCTATGAACTCGAGTCTCTTTGCCGGGAGCACGCGCAAGCCAAGCACAAACAGCGTTAGGAGTGCACGACAACCCAAGCCCCCCACCCACATGTCCCTCCAACCACCGTCTGCCCCACCTGTGACAGAGTCTGTCGGTCCCGCATTGGACTCATCTTAGTGTGGAAGGAAATCATCCTTGACTCCCAGGGGCTGCCTCAGTAGACGAAGCACGTCCAAGTACTTTTTAAATGTGGTGAGGGTTTCTGCCTCTACCACCCTTTCAGGTAGCGAGTTCCAGACCCCCACCCCCCTCTGAGTGTAAAAAGTTCCCCTCAAATCCCCTCTAAACCTCCTACCAATTACCTTAAATCTATGCCCCCTGGTTATTGATCTCTCTGCTAAGGGGAACAGGTCCTTCCTATCCACTCTATCCAGGCCCCTCATAATTTTAGACACCTCAATCAGGTCTCCCCTCAGCCTCCTCTGTTCCCAAGAAAACAGACCCAGCCTATCCAATCTTTCCTCGTCGTTAAAATTCTCCAGTCCAGACAACATCCTTGTAAATCTCCTCTGTACCCACTTTAGTGCAATCACATCCTTCCTGTAATGTGGTGACCAGAACTGCACGCAGTACTCCAGCTGTGGCCTAACCAGTGTTTTACACAGTTCAAGCATAACCTTTTTTTAAAATTTCAAAATATACTTTATTCAAATGAAAAATTTGTACAGTACATTCAAAAGCAGTTCAGTACATTTAGCTGCGGTCAGCAATCCCATACACTACATTTGGATGCTGACGGCAGTTCCGTTCGTTACATTTCCTTGTTTTCCAGTTCAAGTGCAATTCGGTCCAATATGGGATACATTGTAGTACATTCAAACAAATTACATTTCATGTGTCACTATACAGTACACGGAATGGGTGACGGTACATTTACATTTTTCTTTTCAACATGCATTACGAAACAGACCTTGCATTGTCCATGGCACTACATAGGTGTTTACAGATCATGGTGCTCCATGTACACAAAAAGTAAATTACAAGTACGGCCCGAGGGGAGTTTTGTACTGATTCCTGCCCCCGGGTTTACCGTGGCAGAAGGGCTTTAAACTGTGGCCCTTCCCCACCGTGCCTTTGTGGCGACTGCACCAATTTTAAGTGCGTCCCTCAGCACGTAATCCTGGATCTTGGATTGCGCCAGTCTGCAACACGCAGACGTGGACATCTCCTTGCTCTGGAGAACCAGCAAGTTTCGGCAAAACCAAAGAGCGTCTTTGACCGAGTTGATGGCCCTCCAGCAGCAGGTGATGTCTGTCTCGGTGTGTGTCCCTGGGAACAGCCCGTAGAGCACAGAGTCCTGTGTTACAGAGCTGCTTGGGATGAACCTCGACAGCAACCACTGCATCTCTTTCCAAACCTGCCTTGCGAAGGCGCAATCCTGAAGGAGATGGGTGACAGTCTCGTCCGCCCTGCAGCCGACTCGGGGGCACCGTGCCGTATTGATGAGACGTCAGCTGTGCATGAACGCTCTGACAGGTAAGGCCCTCCTCACCGCCAACCAAGCTACATCTTGGTGCTTGTGTGAAAGCTCTGGCGATGAGACATTCTGCCAAACAAGTTCGACAGTCTGCTCAGGGAACCACCCGACAGGGTCCACCCTCTCCTTCTTTCGTAGGGCGTCCAGGACCTTACGTGCTGACCACTGTTTTATGGCCTTGTGGTCAAAGGGGTTTTTTGTGAAAAACTTTTCCACGAAGGACAGGTGGACAGGCATGGTCCAACTGGTGGGGCCGTTTCGCGGCAGCATGGCCAGGCCCATCCTTCGCAACACTGGGGACAGGTAGAACCTCAGCACGTAGTGACACTTGGTGTTTGTGTACCGGGGGTCTGTGCATAGCTTGATGCGGCCGCACACAAAGGTGGCCATCAGGATGAGGGCCACGTTCGGAACATCCTTTCCTCCACTGTCCAGAGATTTGTACATCGTGTCTCTGCGGACATGGTCCAGTTTGGACCTCCAGACAAAGAGGAAGACGGCCCGGGTGACTGCCGCGGCACAGGAGCGAGGGATGGGCCAGACCTGTGCCACGTGCAGCAACCCCGAGAGCACCTCACTCCTGATGACCAGGTTCTTTCCTGCCATGGAGAGGAAGCGCAGCTTCCACCATCCCAGTTTTTGTTTCACTTTGGCGATACGCTCTTCCCAGTTTTTGGCGCACGCCCCGTCCGCTCCGAACCATATTCCCAACATCTTCAGGTAATCTGGCTTAACGGTGAAGGGAATAAAGGATCGGTCGGCCCAGTTGCCAAAGTGCATGGCCTCGCTCTTGCTGCGATTGACCTTTGCTCCCGTGGCCAGTTCAAACTGGTCGCAGATTGTGAGCAATCTGCGGACCGACTGCGGATCCGAGCAAAAGATGGCGACGTCGTCCATGTACAGGGAGGTCTTGACCTGAGCACCTCCGCTGCCTGGGATCGTCACCCCTCTAATGCCCGCATCCTTCCTGATGGACCCGGCAAAGGGTTCGATACAACACACAAACAAGACAGAGGAGAGGGGACAGCCTTGCCTAACTCCAGAGCTGATTTGGAAAGCTTTCAGTTTCCCACCCGTTGATTAGAACTGCACTACTGATGTCTGTGTAGAGCAGTTGGATCCAATTGCGGATACCCTCCCCAAACCCCATTTTGGAGAGCACGTCCATCAGGTACGTGTGCGATATCCTGTCAAAGGCCTTCTCCTGGTCTAAGCTGATTAAACAGGTGTCCACCCCCCTGTCCCGCACGTAGGCGATCGTATCCCTGAGTAGCGCCAGGCTATCCGAGATCTTCCTGCCGGGGACAGCGCAGGTCTGGTCCGGGTGAATCACCAGCTCAAGAGCAGACTTGACCCTGTTGGCGATGACCTTTGACAGGATCTTGTAGTCCGCATTGAGCAGCGAAATGGGCTGCCAGTTTTTGATTTCCTCCCTCTCCCCCTTCTGCTTGTAGATGAGGGTGATGATGCCTTTCCTGATCGATTCTGACATGTTGCCGGCCAGAAGCATACCTCCGTACACTTCCAGCAGGTCTGGGCCCATCCAGTCCCACAGAGCGAATACAACTCAACCGGTAAGCCGTCGCTTCCGGGAGTTTTATTCGTCTCGAAGGACCGGACGGCCTTTGTCAGCTCGTCCAGAGTTAGCGGGTGGTCCAGACTCTCCCGCTTGCTGTCGTCTAGGACATCCGAAATAGACGACAGGAAAGACTGGGAGGCCGCGCTGTCTGTGGGCTTGACGTCGTACAGCCTGGCATAGAAGGATTTGCTGATCCTCTGCATGTCAGGCTGTGAAGACGTCACAGAACCGTCTTCTTCCTTTAGGCTGGTGATCACAGAGCTCCCCCTGTGTACCTTTTGGAAGAAGAAACGCGAACACGTCTCATCCTGCCCGACGGAGCGGACTCTGGAGCGGAAGATGATCTTGGAGGACTCTGAGGCAAAGAGCGAGGCTTGCTGGCCCTTCACCTCTTCGAGTTCCTCCGCGACATCGACCCCCATCGACTGCAGCAGGAGCAGGTTTTGCATATTCGTCTGGAGTTGGGACAATTCCCTCTGTCTCCCTCTTGCCTCCTGAACATCTTTGAGGATGAAGAACCTCTTGATGTTAGTCTTGATTGTTTCCCACCAGTGCATCGGGGAATCGCAGAGGGGCTTTACGGTTCTCCAACCTTTGTAATCCCTCTTGAGTTCCTCAACGTTTTCCGGAGTCAACAGTTTCACGTTCAGCTTCCATATCCCTCTGCCAACTTTCTGGTTTTCCTGTGGGCGACAGTTGGCCAGTAGGAGGCAGTGGTCAGAGAAGAACACCGGCGTGACGTCGGTGGATCTGACCTTGAGCGTGTGGGACACAAACAGGAAGTCTATTCTGGAACGGACGGACCCGTCTGGTCTCGACCAGGTGTATCTGAGCGGTGCTCCGTCTGCAGGGTTGCTGAAGACGTCGCACAGCTTGGCGTCTTTTACCGCGTCCATCAGGAGTCTGGACGTGGTGTCCAGTTTGCTGTCGGCTCTGCTGGATCGTCCAGCCGCATCGATGATGCAGTTGAAGTCACCGCCCAGAATGACCGGTCTGGACGTTGCATTGGGAGCTGCTGGAAGAGGGCCAGCCTCTTGTTCTTGTGAGCTGAGAAGGGAGTTTTTGTACATTACGAATGCTACGAGGAGGCGGCCGCCCACCACCTCCTTAACTTCGGTGATGGTGAACATAAGAACATAAGATAAGAATTAGGAACAGGAGTAGGCCATCTAGCCCCTCGAGCCTGCTCTGCCATTCAACAAGATCATGGCTGATCTGGCCGTGGACTCAGCTCCACTTACCCGCCCGCTCCCCGTAACCCTTAATTCCCTTATTGGTTAAAAATCTATCTATCTGTGACTTGAATACATTCAATGAGCTAGCCTCAACTGCTTCCTTGGACAGAGAATTCCACAGATTCACAACCCTCTGGGAGAAGAAATTCCTTCTCAACTCGGTTTTAAATTGGCTCCCCCGTATTTTGAGGCTGTGCCCCCTAGTTCTAGTCTCCCCGACCAGTGGAAACAACCTCTCTGCCTCTATCTTGTCTATCTCTTTCATTATTTTAAATGTTTCTATAAGATCACCCCTCATCCTTCTGAACTCAAACGAGTAAAGACCTAGTCTACTCAATCAGCCTAGTGAATCGTCTCTGTACCCCCTCCAAAGCCAGTATATCGTTCCTTAAGTAAGGTGCGGCCTTACCAATACCCTGTACAGTTGCAGCAGGACCTCCCTGCTTTTGTACTCCATCCCTCTCGCAATGAAGGCCAACATTCCATTCGCCTTCCTGATTACCTGCAAACTAACTTTTTGGGATTCATGCACAAGGACCCCCAGGTCCCTCTGCACCTCAGCATGTTGTTGTAATTTCTCCCCATTCAAATAATATTCCCTTTTATTGTTTTTTTTCCCCAAGGTGGATGACCTCACACTTTCCGACATTGTATTCCATCTGCCAAACCTTAGCCCATTCGCTTAACCTACCCAAATCTCTTTGCAGCCTCTCTGTGTTCTCTACACAACCCGCTTTCCCACTAATCTTTGTTTCATCTGCAAATTTTGTTGCACTACACTCTGTCCCCTCTTCCAGGTCATCTATGTATATTGTAAACAGCTTTGGTCCCAGCACCGATCCCTGTGGCACACCACTAACCACCGATTTCCAACCCGAAAAGGACCCATTTATCCCGACTCTCTGCTTTCTGTTAGCCAGCCAATTCTCTATCCATGCTAGTACATTTCCTCTGACTCCGCGTACCTCTATCTTCTGCAGTAACCTTTTGTGTGGCACCTTATCGAGTGCCTTTTGGAAATCTAAATACACCACATCCATCGGTACACCTCTATCCACCATGCTCGTTATATCCTCAAAGAATTCCAGTAAATTAGTTAAACATGATTTCCCTTTCATGAATCCATGTTGCGTCTGCTTGATTGCACTATTCCTATCTAGATGTCCTATTTCTTCCTTAATGATAGCTTCAAGCATTTTCCCCACTACAGATGTTAAACTAACCAGCCTATAGTTACCTGCCTTTTGTCTGCCCCCTTTTTTAAACAGAGGCGTTACATTAGCTGCTTTCCAATCCGCTGGTACCTCCCCAGAGTCCAGAGAATTTTGGTAGATTATAACGAATGCATCTGCTATAACTTCTGCCATCTCTTTTAATACCCTGGGATGCATTTCATCAGGACCAGGGGACTTGTCTACCTTGAGTCCCATTAGCCTGTCCAGCAGTACCCCCCTATTGATAGTGATTGTCTCCAGGTCCTCCCTTCCCACATTCCTGTGACCAGCAATTTTTGGCATGGTTTTTGTGTCTTCCACTGTGAAGACCGAAGCAAAATAATTGTTTAAAGTCTCAGCCATTTCCACATTTCCCATTATTAAATCCCCCTTCTCATCTTCTAAGGGACCAACATTTACTTTAGTCACTCTTTTCCGTTTTATATATGTGTAAAAGCTTTTACTATCTGTTTTTATGTTTTGCGCAAGTTTACCTTCGTAATCTATCTTTCCTTTCTTTATTGCTTTTTTAGTCATTCTTTGCTGTTGTTTAAAATTTTCCCAATCTTCTAGTTTCCCACTAACCTTGGCCACCTTATACGCATTGGTCTTTGATTTGATACTCTCCTTTATTTCCTTGGTTATCCACGGCTGGTTATCCCTTCTCTTACCACCCTTCTTTTACCACCCTTCTTTTTCACTGGAATATATTTTTGTTGCGCACTATGAAAGAGCTCCTTAAAAGTCCTCCACTGTTCCTCAATTGTGCCACCGTTTAGTCTGTGTTTCCAGTCTACTTTAGCCAACTCTGCCCTCATCCCATTGTAGTCCCCTTTGTTTAAGCATAGTACGCTCGTTTCTGACACAACTTCCTCACCCTCAATCTGTATTACAAATTCAACCATACTGTGATCACTCATTCCGAGAGGATCTTTTACTCGGAGATTGTTTATTTTTCCTGTCTCATTACACAGGACCAGATGTAAGATAGCTTGCTCCCTTGTAGGTTCTGTAACATACTGTTCTAAGAAACTATTCCATATGCATTCTATGAATTCCTCCTCCAGGCTACCCCGTGCGATTTGAGTTGACCAATCGATATGTAGGTTAAAATCCCCCATGACTACTGCCGTTCCTTTTTCACATGCCTCCATTATTCCCTTGATTATTGTCCGCCCCACCGTGAAGTTATTATTTGGGGGTCTATAAACTACGCCCACCAGTGACTTTTTCCCCTTACTATCTCTAATCTCCACCCACAATGATTCAACATTTTGTTCATTAGAGCCAATATCGTCTCTCACAACTGCCCTGATATCATCCTTTATTAACAGAGCTACCCCACCTCCTTTCCCTTCTTGTCTATCTTTGCGAATCGTCAGATACCCCTGTATGTTTAATTCCCAGTCTTGGCCACCCTGCAACCACGGTTCTGTAATGGCCACCAAATCATACCCATTTGTAATCATTTGTGTCGTCAACTCATTTACTTTATTGCGAATGCTGCATGCGTTTCGGTAGAGTGTTTTAATCCTAGTTTTTAAATCATGATTTCTAGTTTTGACCCCTCCTGCAGCCCCTTTATATTCAGTGGCCCTTTTTGGTTTTTGCCTTGGGTTTCTCTGCCCTCCACTTTTACTCATCTCCTTTCTGTCTTTTGCTTTTGTCTCCTTTTTGTTTCCTTCTGTCTCCCTGCATTGTTTCCCATCCCCCTGCCATATAAGTTTAACTCCTCCCCAACAGCACTAGCAAACACTCCCCCTAGGACATTGGTTCCGGTCCTGCCCAGGCGCAGACTGTCCGGTTTGTACTGGTCCCACCTCTCCCAGAACCTGTTCCAATGCCCCAGGAATTTGAATCCCTCCCTGCTGCACCACTGCTCAAGCCACGTATTCATCTGTGCTATCCTGCGATTCTACTCTGACTAGCACGTGGCACTGGTAGCAATCCCGAGATTACTACTTTTGAGGTCCTACTTTTTAATTTAGCTCCTAGTTCCTTAAATTCGTCTTGTAGGTCCTCATCCCTTTTTTTACCTATGTCGTTGGTACCAATGTGCAGCACGACAACTGGCTGTTCTCCCTCCCTTTTCAGAATGTCCTGCACCCGCTCCGAGACATTCTTGACCCTTGCACCAGGGAGGCAACATACCATCCTGGAGTCTCGGTTGCGGCCACGTGAAGTGGCCTCCCCGCAGCAGAATGCACAGGCCGGAAGACCGGCTGTCGTTGCCTCCTGACCATATAGATGGTCCATGGGCCCACCATCGTGACCACTGCTGGAGTGCGGCAGACCGCACTCCTGCAAGAACAGCAGGTCCGCTTTGACCTTGGCGAGGTACCCCAAGGTGGAAACACATCGCGCAGTAGATTTTACACTATGCACGTTAATAGTAGCAATTTTTAAATCCATTTTAAAGCTATTGTTTACAGTTACAAACATTACACTTCAGATAAATCGTCCTTTAAGTCTGAGATCTGCTCAATGTCCAGTTCCAGCATGCGTAGGTTATTATTATAAAAGTCTACTGCACCTGGGCTGGTGTGGTCGTCATCCTCTGCCGTGGGAGTGTTTTGACCAGGGGACTGCTGCAGTTCTGTCATTAAGTCCGATATGTCCTCTGCACTGTCCTCGCCTGGTGTTGGTGGTTCCCTCTTTTCATCAGTCGCGGCGATCTCGAGCTGGTGTGCTTCGATCGCTGTGTCGCTCCCCGTATTCCGGAGGTGGGGTGTGCTGGGCACTTTGTTGCTCCCGTTATCCCGGAGCTGGTCTGCGTTGGTCGCTTCTTTGCTCCCGGTATTCCGGAGGTGGGGTGTGCTGGGCACTTTGCTGCTCCCGTTATCCCGGAGCTGGTCTGCGTTGGTCGCTTCTTCGCTCCCGGTGTTCCGGAGCTCGTGTGCGCTGGGTGCTTCGCTGCTCGCAGTCGCCTGTGGCTGAGGGTTGGCGTATTGCCTCTTTTTTTGGTGGCGATAGTGAGCATAACCTCCCTGCTCTTGTATTCCATGTCTCAGCTAATAAAGGCAAGTATTCCGTATGCCTTCTTAACCACCTGATCTACCTGGCCTGCTACCTTCAGGGATCTGTAGACCTGCACTCCCAGGTCCCTTTGTTCCTCTACACTTCTCAGTCTCCGAGGCACTGAGACAGAAGAATGACTGATTAGTCGATCACCAGCAGAGCCTCCGCAGATGGTAGCAACAACCTGACTGTCTCGAGTGACAGCAATGGAATGAAGCCAGAGTTGAGTCCCATTATTGTAGCAAAATATTCATGAAGGGTAATTTGCAGCAGCATGTTTTGCCTTATTGGTGCCAATCCCAAGTATAGTTGCGCAATCTGGTGGCGCAGTGCATGGGACATCAAATGTGCGTCTATTGAATGATAGAATTGGGATACATCTCTGATTCTCCATTGGAGGAAGTTACCAATCTCAGCCATGCCATCATTGGGAGGCACTGGCAGAAGTCAGATGCTTGCCCACATTGAGCAGAGGAGAAGTCGAGAAGAGACACTCTGATGTGAACTTTCAGCTCTGGTTGCAGGCAGCCTGGGGAGAGGTCTGGAGCCACGGGCACTGTAGTGTATGAATAAAGAGTCTGACCAGATAGTGAGCTCAAAATAAAGTGTGACCGTAGTCTTTTATTGCAGGTCTCCAGAGTGCCTCTCCAGCCTGTGAGACTTCCTTAAGTACAGATGCTCCCAAGGGATTGTGGGATCCGTTGGGACTCCAGGGGATGAACCCTCTGGTGGTTAAACAAGGTATTTACAGGTTTACATATATAACAACATCCCGCCCCCCCCCGCCCCCAAAGTCAACAGTGTAACTATTTACAAGGTGAGTCGATCTGGGGTCTTCCTTTCCCTGGTTGATCATCTCGGTGCAAATGCTGGTTTTGGTGAGTCGTTTGGGCTCTCGCTGGACTGCTGTGCAGCTGGCCTTGCTGGGCTGCCTGGTGTGGTGAGTCCTGCTGGGCTGCTGCGCGTGATGGGTTCTGCTTCTGCTTCATGGTCAACCGCTGTGTCGGTTGCCACTGGTGTGTGTGTTGGGGATCAAAAAAGGTAGAGTCTAAAGTGGGTTGCTCAGGGTAGTCCGTGAATCTGAGTTTGATTTGGTCCAAGTGTTTTCTGTAGATGAGTCCATTTGAAAGTTTGACCCAAAATACCCTACTCCCCTCTTTGGCCGCGACAGTGCCGGGAAGCCACTTGGGACCTTGTCCATAGTTCAACGCAAATACAGGATCATTAATCTCAATTTCGCGTGACACATTTGCGCTATCATGATATGTACTTTGTTGAAGCCGCCTGCTCTCTACCTGTTCATGTAGATCAGGGTGGGCTAACAAGGGCCTTGTCTTAAGTGCCCTTTTCATGAGCAGTTCAGCGGGTGGAATCCCAGTGAGCAAGTGAGGTCTCGTGCAGTAGCTAAGCAGAACTTGGGATAGGCGAGTCTGCAGTGAGCCTTCAGTTACCCTCTTCAAGCTCTGCTTGATTGTTTGCACTGCTCTCTCTGCCTGACCATTGGATGCTGGTTTGAACGGGGCAGATGTGACATGTTTGATCCCATTGCGGGTCATGAACTCTTTGAACATGGCACTGGTGAAACATGGCCCATTGTCGCTCACAAGGACATCAGGCAGGCCGTGTGTGGCAAACATGGCCCGCAGGCTTTCAGTGATGGCAGCGGACGTGCTTGCCAACATTATCTCACATTCAATCCATTTGGAGTATGCATCTACAACCACTAGGAACATTTTACCCAAGAATGGGCCTGCATAGTCGATGTGTACCCTAGACCACGGTTTGGAGGGCCAAGACCATAAACCTCCCTGGATACATTGCTTAACTGTGAACACGTGTTACATTTGTGCACACAGAACTCTAAGTCTGCATCGATGCCAGGCCACCACATGTGGGATCTGGCTATCGCTTTCATCATTACAATGCCTGGGTGGGTGCTGTGGAAAGTGTCCCTGCTCTTTTTTGGCACCACTACCCGATTACCCCGCAGGAGGCAGTCTGCCTGTATAGACATTTCATCTCTGCGCCGCTGGTACGACTTTATTTCTTCCTGCATCGCTAACGGGACACAGGACCAACTCCCGTGGAGCACAGTTTTTTTTACTAAGGACAGTAAGGGGTCCTGGCTCGTCCAGGTTCTAATCTGTCGGGCGGTAACGGGTGATTGCTCACCATATGGTATGGTGCTTCCATTACCATAACTAAATCTGCGGGCTGTGCCATTTCCATCCCCGTGGTGGGCAATAGCAGCCTACTGAGAGCATCGGCACAGTTTTCTGTGCCTGGCCTGTGGCGGATGGTGTAGTTGTATGCGGACAACGTGAGCGCCAATCTCTGGATGTGGGCCGATGCGTTCGTATTTATTCCCTTCCTTTCAGGAAAGAGGCTATCAGTGGCTTATGGTCAGTTTCCAATTCAAATTTGAGCCCAAACAGATGAATTTTCTTTACCCATAAACACACGCTAACACTTCTTTTCCAATCATGCTGTCGGCCCTCTCAGCTTTAGACAGACTTTTGGATGCATAAACAACCGGTTGCAATTTCTCAGATTCATTAGCTTGTTACAATACATACCCGACGCCATATGATGGTGCATCACATCCTAGTACCAAACGCTTCCATGGATCATACAGCATAAACAATTTGTTTAAGCATAATAGTTTTCTAACTTTTACAAAGGCATTTTCTTGGCTTTTGCCCCATACTTTTACGCAGGAAGATGTACAGTGGTTCTAACGGTGTGCTGAGACCCGGTAAGAAGTTACCAAAGTAGTTCAGGAGTCCTAGCAACAACCGCAGCTCCATCATGTTCTGTGGTCTCGGTGCATTTTTGATTGCCTCCGTCTTCGAATCGGTGAGCCTGATGCCGTCCGCCGCGATTCTTCTCCCCAGGAACTCCAATTCAGGCAGCAGGAAGACGCACTTCGAGCATTTTAAACTGAGCCCCACGCGATTAAGCCGACTAAGAACCTCCTCCAGGTTCTGCAGGTGCTCGACTGTATCCCGACCTGTAACCAAGATGTCGTCCTGGCAGATCACGGCGCGCGGGACCGACTTCAGCAAGTTTTCCATGTTTCTCTGGAATATCGTCGTGGCTAATCGAATCCCAAACGGGCATCTGTTGTAAATGAAGAGACCTTTGTGCGTGTTGATGCAGGTGAGGCCCTTAGATGATTCCTCCAGCTCCTGCGTCATGTAGGCCAAGGTCAAGTCCAGCATCGTGAACGTCTTTCCTCCTGCCAACGTCGCAAAAAGGTCGTCTGCCTTTGGTAGTGGATATTGTTCCCGCAGGGAGAAACGATTGATAGTTACTTTGTAACCACCACAGATTCTGATGGTGCCGTCTCCCTTGAGGACTGGAACAATCGGACTGGCCCATTCGTTGAACTCGATCGGCGAAATGATGCCCTCACGTTGCAGCCGGTCCAGCTCGATCTCCACCCTCTCTCTCATCATGTACGGTACTGCTCTCGCCTTGTGATGGATGGGTCGCGCCCCCGGAATTAGGTGGATCTGCACTTTTGCTCCTTGGAACTTCCCGATGCCTGGTTCAAACAGCGAAGGGAACTTGTTTAGGACCTGGGCACATGAAGTGCCGTCGACGGGCCTGAGCGCTCGGACGTCATCCTAATTCCAGCACATCTTCCCTAGCCAGCTCCTGCCGAGCAGCGTGGGACCATCGCCCGTTACCACCCAGAGTGGTAACTTGTGCACCGCTCCATCGTAGGAGACCTTTACAGTAGCACTGCTGATTATGGGAATCAGTTCCTATGTGTAAGTTCTCAGTTTATTGTGAATGGGAGTCAGGGATTGGCCTTGAGGCCTTGCTGCACCACAATTTATCGAAAGTCTTTTTTCTCATAATGGACTGGCTCGCAGCCGTGTCCAGCTCCATTGACACCGGGAGTCCATTTAATTCAACCTTCAGCATTATCGAGGGAAACTTTGTGGTAAATATGTGCACCCCATATGTTGTGTATCTGTAAAGCATGCACTCCCATGTTCCGTTACCAGGGAGTGCATCCCCTGAAGTCCCAAGGGATCCCAGCATCCCTTGGGAGCACTGTATATAAGCCGGCCCCTGAGGCCTGTTCCTCACTCTGGAGTGTCTTAATAAAGACTTGAGGTTATTGTTACTTTAACATCCCTGTGTGCTGTCTCATCTGTGTTTGGAACACAATACCATATACCTCTGCCTCCTCGGTCTGAGGCTCTGGTTCGTCGTGATCCGCTGTGGATCTGTCCTCCCCTGCAACATGGTGGTTTGCAGCTCGCCTGCACCTACGTTGGAGATGTCCCATTGTCCCAGTGTCCCATTGTTCCACAGCCCTTGCAAACGTACTCTTTGAATCGGCATGAATGGAAACGATGATCACCCCGCAGCGCCAACAAAGTGTTAATGGCCTAGCATTCATCACCCTTGATGGTGGACTCTGAGACACCTGCGGACGTGCAGCTTCAGGTATGTGAAGCCTGCCCTGTACGTTACGATTCGAAAACAACGTTACTTTGTTCACAGTACTTGTAGCAGCACTTGTGTGCTGAGAGATTTGCTTGGTATTGTCACTGGTGGTGATGAACGCCTGGGCTATCGCTATGGCTTTACTCAAGGTTGGGGTCTCTACAGTCAAAAGTTTGTAAAGTATTACTTCATGGCCAATGCCAAGTACAAAGAAGTCCCTGAGCATGTGCTCCAAATGTCCTTCAAATTCGCAATGCCCTGCAAGGCGTCTTAGCTCGGCAACATAGCTCGTCACTTCCTGGCCTTCAGACCTCTTGCACATGGAGAACTGGTACCTCGCCATCAGAACGCTTTCCTTCGGGTTCAAATGCTCTCGGACCAGTGTGCACAAATCATCATTTCTCTGTGGGTTTCGCTGGAGCAAGCAGGTTTTTCATGAGGTCATACGTTGGTGCCCTGCAAACGGTGAGGAGAATCGCCCTCGTTTGGCAGCGTTCGCTTCTCCTTCCAGCTCGGCCATGAAATATTGGTCAAGTCGCCCCACGAAGGTTTCCCAATCATCTCCCTCCGAAAACTTCTCCAGGATGCCCACTGTTCTCTGCATCATTGCAGTGGGGTTCAATATCTGTATCTCGTCGCCAGTTGTAGTGTATGAATAAAGAGTTTGACCAGATACTGTGAGCTCAAAGTAAAGTGTGACCTTAGTCTTTAATTGCAGGTCTCCAGAATGCCTCTCCAGCCTAAAAGGCCTCCTTAAATACAGGTGCTCCCAAAAGATTGTGGGATCCCTTGGGACTCCAGGGGATGAGCCCTCTGGTGGTTAAACAAGGTATTTACAGGTTTACATATATAACAGGCACAATCAGGCAAAATCTTGTTTTGTACCATGAGTGTTACATTCTCCCAGGGTAGTTCTAAATCCGTTTGCCACTCTACCAATCGGGAGCGATGTTCATAACAACAACTTGTATTTATATAGCGCCTTTAACGTAGTAAAACGTCCCAAGGCGCTTCACAGCGGTGTTATAAGACAAAACAGATAAATTTGACACTGAGCCACATAAGAAGAAATTACGGCAGAGGGTTAAAGAGGGAGGTTTTAAGGAGTGTCTTAAAGGAGGAAGGAGAGGTTTAGGGAGGGAGTTCCAGAGCTTGGGGCCCAGACATCTGAAGGCACGGCCACCGATGGTTGAGCAATTATAATCAGGGATGCTCAAAAGGGGCCAGAATTAGAGGAGCGCAGACATCTTGTGGGGTAGTGAGGCTGAAATCGATTACAGAGATAGGGAGGAGCGAGGCCATGGAGGGATTTGTAAACAAGGCAAGGCCCTGGAGGGATTTTAAAATATAACAGTGTACAGAGACTACAGCGCAGTGTTGGCTGGAACATGAACTTTCCTATTTCTCAGCAAACTCTCGATAATGGTTCACTTTCCCAACAAACCCACCGCATCATAGATCCCCATGAGAAATGGTAAAAGGTGCATCAAAGTACAGGCTAGCTATAACGCACGGGTTCCTGCTGACGGTACCTGTTCCCCAGTTGGCTATTTTAATGCAAGTTATCATACCCCATTTTGTATAAAATTAAACAGCAGTTTTTTGACGTTGTGGTCATGACTGCATTAATCTGGGCTCATGGTCACAGAGATGAGATTCTCATCGTTGGCCTGAACTGGGCTCAGTCCCAGAATAAGGAAGGTAATAAAAAATGGTTTCTGCCTCGTGGCACTGCCCAATTGATACATGCTCACTAACTCTTTGTGTCATTTTAACCCAAATGGGAACAATATTCACAAATGCCAGAATACACACTGTGTAGTATTGAGCTGTCTGTAACATATGCCTGCAATTGAAGAGCTGTCATCATTATAATAAGGACCATGGGGCTTTGCAAAATTGTATAAAAGACACAACTTGAAGGATTTAAGAAAATGGAAGAATAACTTGCATAGTTCATAGTTTAAATCAGAATTTTATTCACAAGTTTTTTGTTTGTTTGTGGAAACATCAACAATTTCAGTTTTTAAAATCTATATTGACACTTCAACTACATTTTTTTTAAATTGTATTTTTTTTAGAAACCTACCCATAGTCCTAGTTGACCCAAATTTGAACGGCGAGTGTATCAACATTCACCTTCCAAAATGTTTTAATCTGTAGGGAGATAAAAATATTCCCCAAGGAATTTACAGTTGGACAATTGAAGTTTCAACAAAAAACCTCTTTACTGTCAGTTCATTGAACCCTGAAATAATAATATTCACTGCACAAGAATATATTTGGATGATTATGGCACAATGTGAAAAGTTGGATCAGCAATGAAAGAAAAGGGCAGAATTTTAGATTGAATACATTGGTGATCATCCGAAACAGACACGGCTATTGTTGGGCTGGGTGCAGAACTCCTCCGAGCTTTCTGGTTATAGTAAATGTCAAAATGTCATCCACGCCAAAAAAAACTGTTTATAAGAGTGCATCTTATTTTTGTCCCTGTCAAACTATCCTTATTGTTTTCTGGAGCTGTGTACACCAGCAGCTTGAGCAACTGTTTTCAATTGAAATGGTAATGTTTCCCTAGATTACAGGAGCTTTTTGTATCTGCGGTATGACGGAGGAGATTACTCCATTTAACATAAGTAGTAAACTGTGCAGCAGCAAATTGATATTAAATTTAACAATGTCAAAACAGAATCCATTGTCCTTGGTCTTGAATCCATCTCTTGCAGAACCTGTGTGCTACATTGAACTATTTTCTTCTAAGGTAGACTGGATGTATCCTTTTTTTAAAAAAAAAAGAAATCTATATAATGTGTATTTCTGAGTTAGAAATCAACTGCTTTGAATATTGCATCCCAGAGTACGAGAGCCTGCATTCAAATCGTGGCTGCTGTTGGTATTTGTATTGTGGGTGAGTTGTTCCATTTTGGCTGAATAATGCCTGCTGGTCTGGTCAAAGCAGCACTGCCAGAATTCCTGGAGGGATTGAGAAGCCGGACTGGGACACCTAACTCTCTGGGCAAGGCAGGGGCGCAGGGGTACTTTACTCCAAGTAAATTTACCTCCAGTGATCTGAGCAAAAAGCGGCGGCGGTGGTGAAGTTGTGTCCTATTTAGCTGAAGGCTGCTGCACACAGAGAGCTCGGAAGGCAAAGAGCACTGAAACTGCTGTAAAGCAGGTTTCAGCCCGTACCTGGAGTTCGTGACTTGGTTGCGGCTAGAAAGAGAGATGAAGGCTGCTTTGCCAAAGTGCTGGGGAAATTGATCATCAGTCTCTCCCTTCGACAGACCTGTCTTATGACCTTATGATATGTGTCGGAGGCAGTACCCCTGAACAAAGGAATCTGTTGCAAACTGTTACGCAAATGTGTTATTAGGGTTAAATATTACCAGTGATTTAAGACATTGATTCAGTCATGGCGTGTTGTGCTGCAAGTTTCAGAATAAAATATGTGCATCATCAAAGAGGGACAATATGATGCAGCAGAACAGATTAATTATGCAAATAAATTTGAGCGTTCAAATCCACCTCTGCAGTATCAGAGATGCAGTTTCATTTATCAGCTTTACTGACATTGATTGGAAGGTTTCATTCTTCGCTTGTACTTGGGAGATTGTAAATGCTTCAATGCTGTCAGTTGTTTTTCATGATTTTATTTTGGGCTCCTTGTGAAATGATTACTGTCGTGTTGAATTGAAAGCACGAGAGATGCCATTATCCTCTGATGCATAGCACAGTACCGTCTGCTGCAAGCCCAACCTAGTCAGAATGTACGAGGTGCTTTGATATACCGTCATCATAGGCAGTCCCTTGGAATTGAGGAAGACTTGCTTCCACTCCTGAAGTGAGTTCTTTGGTGGCTGAACAGTCCAATACGAGAGCCACAGACTCTGTCACAGGTGGGACAGACAGTTGCCGAGGGAAGGGGTGGGTGGGACTGGTTGGCCGCACGCTCCTTCTGCTGCCTGCGCTTGACCAGGGTCTCCCAAGTGTCAGTGGTGATGTCGCACTGCACCAGGGAGGCTTTGAGGGTGTCCTTGTAACGTTTCCGCTGCCCACCTTTGGCTCATTTGCCGTGAAGGAGCTCCGCATAGAGCATTTGCTTAGGGAGTCTCATGTCTGGCATGCAAGCCATGTGCCCTGCCCAGCGAAGCTGATCGATTGTGGTCACTGCTTCAATTGTGGGGATGTTGGCCTAGACGAGGACGCTAATGTTTGTGCACCTGTCCGCCCAGGGGATTTGCAGGATCTTGAGGCATCGTTGGTGGTATATCTCTAGCGACTTGAGGTGTCTTCTGTACATCGTCCATGCCTCTGATCCATACAGGGCGGTGGGTATTATTACAGCCCTGTAGACCATGAGCTTGGTGGTAGATTTGAGGGCCTGGTGTTCGAACACTCTTTTCTTCAGGTGGCCGAAGGCTGCACTGGCGCACTGGAGGCGGTGTTGAATCTCCACATCAATGTCTGCTTTTGTTGACGAGGCTCCCGAGGTATGGAAAATGGTCCATGTTGTCCAGGGCCGCGACGTTGATCTTGATGACTGGGGGGCAGTGCTGTGCGGCCAGGACAGGCTGGTGGAGGACCTTTGTCTTACGGATGTTAAGCGTAAGGCCCATGCTTTCATACACCTCATTAAATGCCTCGACTATATCCTGGAGTTCAGCCTCAGAATGTGCGCAGACGCAGGCGTCGCCCGCGTACTGCAGCTTGCGGTTGGGGTGGTCTTGGACCTGGCCTGGAGACGGCGTAGGTTAAACAGTTTCCCACTGGTTCTGTAGTTTAGTTCCATTCCAGCGGGGAGCTTGTTGACTAGATATACCAAGTCCTTGCTGAATAAGCAGACCCCCACCCCCCTAGTTGCTACAAGGATTCAGGGTTTTTTTTTTTACAGAAAATGATTTGTAGAAAGAAAAATAAGAAAGCTGGTAATCTACAGGGAAACGAGAGGGAGAAAGGATCGGCGTGTTGGAGTTCAATGGAGTTACTGATTTTTTAAAACTAGGACATTATGGGGCACTTGAAATGGACTTGGCAGAACACATGCATCCTCCACGGGGATATAAAATATCACTAAGCTATCTCAGTCAATAAAGGCATTTTTCCTGCCAATTTTCTGTCTCTCTCCTTTGCTGAAGGTGATGGCCCCTTTCCAAGATATGTTTCCACACCAGTAGCTTGATCAAATAGTCATTCTTCAGGCATGAATTCAGTGAGAGTTGGGTGGCCATGTAGGAGTTCTGAGTAGAGCGCTTGCTTTGGGAGTCTCGTGTCGGGCATGCGGACAATGTGGCCTGCCCAGCGGAGCTGGTAGAGTGTGGTCAGTGCTTCGATGATGGGGATGTTGGCCTGATTGAGAACACTAACGTTGGTGCATCTATCTTCCCAGTGGATTTGCAGGATCTTGCGGAGGGATACTTCTTCACCGCTTTGAGGTGTCTGCTGTATATGGTCCACATCTCTGAGCCATGTAGGAGGGCTGCCCTTGGTGCCAGATTTGAGGTCCTGGTCTTCAAACACACTCTTCCTCAGGCGACCGAAGGCTGCGCGGGCGCACTGGAGATGGTGTTGGACCTCGTTGTCGATGTCTGCCCTTGCTGATAGTAGGCTCCCACACTTTGTCCAGGGCTGCGCCGTGGATTTTGATGACCGGGAGGCAGTGCTGTGCGGTGGGGTCAGGTTGGTGGGAGGACCTTTGTCTTACGGATGTTTAGTGTAAGGCCCATGCTTTCGTACGTCTCGGTGAAGATGTTGACTGGCTTAGAGTTCAGCCTCTGAATGTGCGCAGACCCAAGTGTCGTCCGCATACTGTAGTTCAACGACCTTGGATCTAGCCTGGAGGTGACGAAGGTTGAACAGGTTCCCATTGGTTCTGTGGTTTAGTTCCACTCCAGCGAGGAGCTTGTTGAGCGTGAGATGGAACATTGCAGCGAGGAAGATCGAGAAGAGGGTTGGCGTGATGATGCAGCCCTGCTTGACTAATAGTGCTTCTCCACCATACTTTAGTGCCTCAGCAGGGATTCGAGGCTGGAGTAGAATTCCTCTCTGACCTCATCTGTTGCATCGAGCGTTGGGGCGTGTGCGCTGATGACTGTGGCGCACTGGTTCCGGGATAGGGTGAGTCGGAGAATCATGAGACGTTCGCTAATCCCGCAGGGGAAGTCTCTGAGGCGGTCGTCCAGCTCGTTCTTGATGGTGAAACCAACTCCATGGAGGTGCCGTTCTTCCTCTGGTTTGCCTTTCCAGAAGAAGGTGTAACCTCCACCTTGTTCCTTGAGCTGGCCTTCCCCTGCCCGCCGGGTCTTGCTTAGGGTGGCGATATCGATATCAAAATGTCTGAGTTCCCGGGCAATGATGGCAGTGCATTGTTCCGGTCTGTCGCTGTTGGGATTGTCCATGAGGGTCCTGACGTTCCAGGTCCTGAACTTCATTTTGAAGGGTGGAAGATGCCTGTGCGCGAGTTCTTTTAACGTGGGGTGGCCATTGCACACCGGTTACCACACGGGCTTAGCAAAGCAAGGTCTTGGTCCAGTGGCAAGGGGGTCCAAGACGACTGGAGACCAGGCACTGCTGCATGGGCCTAGTTGCCTGCGGTGGGATGTGAGCCCAAGCTCGGCGCTGAGCAGCACCCTTCGGTGAGATGGTGAGAAAACCGAGGTGTTGAAATTGGGATGAGAGATTTGAGGTAGTGCTTCCCTCTCCCAGGTATCAGCTCCTGACTGAAGGCAGGCGTTGGGATGGCCAGAGGTCCACTTCGTGGAAGGAGGAGAGGTCAGAGTGGCCACAGCCATTGTGCACACAATGGCAAAGGGGTATTTCCCTTACCCCTAAAACCCGTGCTGCAAGGGCAACTACCTGAGCCCACTGCCCATCCCCCAACCCTGCCTGCTCACCTCCATCACTGAGCATCGGACTTAGCTTCCAGATTGACCGACCTCCCACCCGGCCTCTCGCTCCCCACTCAACTGCTGCACTCGATCCCCGCGACACCCGGTTAGCCTCAGACCACAGGTTTGGGCTGTACCTTCTCTCTCCGCCCTCGTTCGGGCCTCCATCCCTCCAGCGACGTCCTGGCCTCCCCCGGCCACTGGTCCCACTCAACTGCGGAGCCCCCGGTGAGCACGTGGCTTGCATTTCTATAGCGCCTTTCACGACCTCAGGATGTCTCGAAGCACTTTACAGCCAATTAACTACTTTTTCGAAGTGTAGTCACTGTTGTAATATCGGAAATGCGGCAGCCAATTTGCGCACAGCAAGCTCCCACAAACGGCAATATGACAATGACCAGATAATTTTTTTTTAAGTGATGTTGATTGAGGGATATATATTGGCCCCAGGACACCGGGGAGAACTCCCCAGCTCTTCTTCAAAATAGTGCCATGGGATCTTTTACATCCACCTGAGAGAGCAGACGGGGCCTCGGTTTAACGTCTCATCCGAAAGGCGGCACCTCCGACAGTGCAGCACTCCCTCAGTACTGCACTGGGAGTGTCAGCCTAGATTTTTGTGCTCAAGTCCCTGGAGTGGGACTTGAACCCACAACCTTCTGACTCAGAAGTGAGAGTGCTACATCTGAGCCTTCACTAGAGATGACAGTTTTGCTTAAGTACTTAATTCCTTTGTATTAGTAATTTTTGTTAAAATGGACACTGTTAATTCAGACGTAACAAATGATACTTAATAAAAATAAACTGAAGAAGGACATGACATGGCACCGGAAAGAGAACAAGCTGGATATGTGCGTCAGCGTGGGGTAGAGGAATGCGCTGAAAGGACATTGCAGGCTTCTGGAAAGGTCTGCCCACCGTGTTTCCACAATAAAGGAGCTGCACTTATTGGAGTAGAATATAGAGAAACATAAATGTTGGGTTTTAAAGCAAAGTGTATTCTCAAAAGTTTAAAATAAAAGCATTGCGATGAAAGGCGGTTAAAACATCAATGGACTCAGCAGTGAAGTTGTTTGCCCAAAGATTGAAAACGATAAGCTAGTCGTTGGCTTACCTTTGAGATTGATAACACCACACAGCGTTGGGAGGTCCCAGGGGCTTGGGTTGGGAGGTCCCAGGGGCTTGGGTTGGGAGGTCCCAGGGGCTTGGGTTGGGAGGTCCCAGGGGCTTGGGTTGGGAGGTCCCAGGGGCTTGGGCGGGCTCGCCTGGAATGGGCCCTGTACTTTTGTTGTGATCCGAGAAAGATAAAAATAGATACCAAAAAACTCAACGACGGAACAACTCTGCTAGGGCAAGCTTTCGCCTGACTCGGAATAGTAGAACCCAGCAGGGTAGTTTAGTATGTTAGTTTTATTTTTAAGTTGATGAGATGACTTGCTGGGCATGTGTCGTGCTTTCATTATCATGCAAAGGCATATTTTACTGATTAAACTAAGCAATCCTAATCATGACTGTTACTCAGCAATGTCACTTGCTTGAAATAAAACATTTTAGTGAATCGTATTTGGCCTCCTTTTACCAAGTGTTCACTCAGGCCATTTCAAAATGGTAAGAGAGGCGCTTGTGGGGACACGTGTGAAAGACATGAAAATCCATGCGGTACTATTGGGCCCAAGTTTCGGGCCACGCCTAGAACGGCGCAGTCCCGACCTGGACGCCCGTTTTTCGCGCCACAAAGTGCGCCTAAAAAAAACTTCCAGATTCTCCGGCTCCCTGCAGGTCCTCTGGCCCTCGGCGCAGCGCAGCACAAGCTGTAGGGGGCGGAGCCAGGTCCCTGCGCTGAAAACAGTGCCGGGACCTCTGCACATGCGCGCTACAGTGGGCGCGCATGTGCAGTAGCTCCAGGCGCCCAAAACTGTGTGGGAGGGGCCCGAAGCACGCAGCCCCTAGCCCCGGCCCAATGGCCTCACTGGGGCTGCGTGAATAAGGCTCCTCCCACACCCAGCTCCTGCTTCCTCCCGACACCAACCCGACTCCCGCTCCCCCCCCCCCCCCCCAGCCCCCGGACTGGACCCGACCTGACCTCCCTCCCCCCGACCTGACCTCCCTCTCCCTCCCTCCCCCCAACCCGAACCGAACCGACCTCCCTCCCACCACCCTCCCGACCCGCGCTCCCCCCGACCCGCGATCCTGACCCGACCCAACGCCACCTACCTGTAAATCTGGTGCTGGGGACGGGCCCTGCTCGAAGTCTTGGGCCCGGCCAGGCCCGGCCCGTTCAGCCTTCTCCCCCTTCTCCTGAAACACCCCACCCCCAAAAATCTCCTTTTCTCCCCCCCCCCATATCCTTTCCTTTCCCCCCCCCTCCCCCTTCTCCCCTTCCCTCCCTCTTCTCCCCTTCCCTCCCTCTTCCCTCCCTCTGCTCCCCCCCCTCTCTCCCTCTAACCCCCTCCTCCCCCTCCCCTCGCTGTCAGAAACACAGACACTGACAGACAGAGAATGAGAGACACACACAGACAGACAGAGATAGAGACACTGACAGAGACACACTGGGGGGGGGGCATCCCAGCACGCTGTTGGAGGGCTCCCGGTGCTGCAGTCGGTAAGTAGAAATTTTTTTATTAATTTTTTTTGATTGATTTATTGGTTGATTTATTGATGTTGTTATCATTTATTGTTGATGATGGCTCTTTATTTGTAAAACTGAAGTGTTTAATGTTTGTAAACTTCCCTTTAAACCCCCCCCCCCCCACCATTCCCTACGCCTGATTTTCTAAAGTGTAGACAAGGTTTTTTCGAGCGTACAAAAATCTTCACTTACTCCATTCTAAGTTAGTTTGGAATAAGTTTTCACTGACAACTTTGAAAACAGGCGTAAGTGGCCGGACACGCTCCCTTTTGAAAAAAAAAATTCTGTTCCAAAGTGAAACTGTTCTAACTGACTAGAACTGGAGCAAACTAAATGGCGAGAATTCCGATTTCTAAGATACTCTGTTCTACACCAGTTGCTCCTAAAAATCAGGAGCAAATCATGGCGAAACTTGGGGCCATTGTTGCAGCCCTGGAACACACACTTATATAGTTAGGTAATGGGCCCTATGGTGCCCTTCTGAACTAAATGCAAGCTGCTCAGACCGCTTACAGGAGTACCAACGGCATAGTACCCAGAGAATATCGAAGGCAAGACAAACGGGTTAGATCATTGAAAGACAATCAAACCTGTCTTCTGTTTAATTTGTTGAGGTGGAGCACATGGGAGCAGCTTTCCATTATCTCTATCTACTCTGTTCAAGAGTCTGGACAGAGTACACAGAGAGAAACTGTTCCCATTGGCAGAAGGGTGGAGAACCAGAGGACACGGATTTAAGGTGAAAGGCAACATAAGAAAAATCTTTTTGCGCAGCGAGTGGTTGTGATCTGGAATGCACGGCCTGAAAGGGTGTGGTGTAGACTCGATCATAAGTACCTGAAGAAAAAACAATTGCAGGGCTACTGGGAAAGGGCGGGGGAGTGGGACTGGCTGAGAGCCAGCACCTGCTCGACGGGCCGAATGGCCACCTTTCGTGCTGTAACCATTCTATGATTTTCAGGGAATAGTTTGAGCTATTGTGACCTTCATTTCACCACATTACAGCCTGCTCTTTGCATGTTATGCCTGGCTGGAGAGTTTAGAAATAGGGGGCATAGTTTTCGGATAAGGGGTCGGCCATTTGAGACTGAGATGAGGAGGAATTTCTTCACTAAGAGGGTTGTAAATCTGTGGAATTCTCTGCCCCAGAGGTCTGTGGAGGCTCAGTCGTATATTCAAGGCTGAGATCGATAGATTTTAGGACTTGTAGGGAATCGAGGGATATGGGGATTGGGCGGAAAAGGGGAGTTGAGGTCTAAGATCAGCTGTGGATTGAATGACTGAGCAGGCTCGAGGGGCTGAAAGGCCTGCTCCTAATCCTTAAGTTCTTATTGTTATAAGATGGTCTTGGTGTCCATAAGCTACATATAGTAAATCAGACAGCAGTTTTATTCCATTTTTCTTTTTGTACTTGCTCTATTCAAACATTGCTATTGTCAGTAAGGTTAGATGCGATTTTTTTTTTTAATGCATTTCCCACAACTGAAAAATGCAACCAATGGTCTTCAATATTCATTCCTTCTATGAGGTTAAATAAGTGTATGACTGTTTTTAATTATTTTTTCATTCTTCCAATCTTCCTGCTAATCACGATTTATCAAACTAAGTCCAGAATATTGTTTTTTTTTTTAAAACAGGGGAAGAGAAGAGGGAATTAAACCTGAAGTTTTCTGCCCCATTAATCAGTTTAGAATGGGGAAAAAGTTCAGCATTAGTATCTTCGTTTTAGCCTGTTTTATGGGTGAAATTAATGCCAGTCCTGAACATCAAGATTGTTCTCTGGAGTATTGTAGGCAGTGGAGCAGAATATTCGAACCCACGACTGCCATCTGCCATTGCGGGATTCATTGATGAAGCGCTCACATTGTGATTTATGCAGGGCCAAGGCACAGCATGCACACCAGGGCTATCGGGAAATGTCATTAGGAAACGTCCACCGGAGGGAACAAAGATGTTAAGGCAGCACTGTGATACTGACCTATTTAATTTACAAGGCAGGCGTTTTCTTGACAAATTGGAAATCACTGACAGTGCCTTTAATGCAGTGCATACATATTAAATGAGCATTCAGTAATATTCAGAAGGATATGGTCTGCACAGTTTTATTATTGGTCCCCTGTGTTACACCTTGTATCACTTGCACACACCATATGTTCAGTGTGCTGCCCAACACGCGCTCCAGTAATGTACGGATATAAAATAAACCTGAAATTAGCACCCAGTGCCCCTGCCATCGACAGCAGATTGCAAAAACAACAGCCCAAGCTCCAGTGGTGTCGGGACTCCCAATTATCCTGCATCCTGCGGGCTGCTCTCCGTATCCCTGCCATGTTCGCTTGGCTTCTCTATTTGTGGAGCTGGCTTCCAGAAAATGCAGTGACGGCGTAAATATTTCCAGGCCCAAAATAGCTGCTTCCAAAGAGATTGCCAGAATGTAATGTGAAGTTGCCCTGACATGGTTTCACGCACCCGGTTTGTGGACGCTCAAAAGCCGAAATAGTGGGTGTGCACGAAGTGTCCGTCTCAGTTCGCAGAAAGGGCACCCATGGGCCAGCAGTAAGAGCAACGGCACAATTGAAGGTAAATGAGGCAGAGCCATTCTCAAATGGAGACTTGTGAACACGGAGTCTCCATTTGAGAATGGCTCGGCCAAAATACCAAAGTCATTGTTCCTGCAACCCCTCCTTTTATGGGACATACGGTTAGTTCTTGAGTTTCTCCAGCAGTGCCTGAACGCAGTAATGTGTTGCGTGGACCTTTTTTTTGGAGAAAATGGCTTGGTGGAGATGCTGAGCCTAACAGTGCAAGGAAGATGAATTGATGGCCACCGTTAGAATTAGTAATACCCGCCCTCCTGTATGGCTCAGAGACGTGGACCATGTACAGCAGACACCTCAACTCACTGGAGAAATACCAGCAGCGATGTCTCCGCAAGATCCTACAAATCCTCTGGGAGGACAGATGCACAAACATCCAGGCCAACATCCCCAGCATTGAAGCACTGACCACACTCGATCAGCTTCGCTGGGCAGGCCACATTGTTCGCATGCTAAACACGAGGCTCCCAAAGCAAGCGCTCTACTCGGAACTTGTCCACGGCAAACGAGTCGAAGGTGGGCAGAGGAAACGTTACAAGGACACCCTCAAAGCCTCCCTGATAAAGTGCGACATCCCCACTGACACCTGGGAGTCCTTGGCCATAGACCGCCCTAAGTGGAGGAAGTGCATTCTTGAGGGCGCTGAGCTCCTTGAGTCTCGTCGCCGAGAGCATGCAGAAAGCAAGCACAGGCAGCGGAAGGAGTGTGTGGCAAACCTGTCCCACCCACCCTTACCCTCAACGACTGTCTGTCCCACCTATGACAGAGACTGTGGCTCTCGTATTGGACTGTACAGCCACCTAAGAACTCATGCTAAGAGTGGAAGCAAGCCTTCCTCGATTCCGAGGGACTGCCGATGATGACGATGATGTACGATCACTGAAGCAGCCGCAGTTAATGACTATCTCGGCTAATGTTCAGCTCCTTTACACTGTTGGGCTCAGTACTCCTGAACCAGCTCCCACCGAGTCTGCTATTAAATGAAAAGCCAATTTTAATATTAATCATAATTATTGCAAAGATGTTTTTTTAAAGAATGTGAAGAGTGAAACGAGCTGCTTCCTGCAGATGTTTATAGAACCAAGCCTACAAAAGTTACACTCAAAATTCCCAAATTCGAAACCTATACAAGTTTCAGTTTTGAGGTGCCCTGAGCAGTGTTGTAGGATAAATCAGGAGGAAAGGTTTTCATCTGTGTTAAGTAAAGCATGGCTCAGTGTCAACTAGGCACCTATATACTTTCTAAATATTTTAGACCAAAACTGTCAACTTCCTTTGAGCATTCCCTGAACACGTCGGGGAGGAAATGAGATCTCGGTGGCTGTTTTTTGGGTGAGAAATGGGCGCAACGAGGTCCAATATTATGGGGTTATGTCCTGTGCCCCGACGGGCATCTAAAATCTGTCCGACCCCATTTTGAGTCGGGCGATATTCAGGCAACCCTAGCGACCACCTAAAATTGGCATTGGGCCTTTTGAAAAGAAAAAGACTTGCATTTATATAGCGCCTTTTACGACCACCGGACGTCTCAAAA
Source organism: Pristiophorus japonicus (assembly GCF_044704955.1). Lineage (NCBI taxonomy): Eukaryota > Metazoa > Chordata > Chondrichthyes > Pristiophoridae > Pristiophorus > Pristiophorus japonicus. Next base: position 112,410,978 of record NC_091994.1, read on the forward strand.
CGCTTTACGGCCAGTGAAATACTTTTGAAGTGTAGTCACTGCTGTAATATGGGAAATAATTTTGAATATGTTAATGAGCGGCTTAACACCTATTTACGGACCTTTCTTGAAACTCGTCTGCGCAGGTTTTTGCTTCCTAATGTGGCCAAACCAGCAATCCTTAAAGGGACAGCTGGTGGCCGCCACTGTAAAGGTAGGTTTATATTTTTTAAATTTAGCCTCTATGTGGAGCCATCCTGCCCTCTCCTGGGACTGAGCTGAGGCCGCTGCCAGTGGGCGGGTTGCCCGATTGCCATCCGCAGCTCACCAAAAATACCTTCTGGCCACGCTCTGAGCCCTCGCCTATTCCAGGCCTAAAAACGGGCCGAAACGAACTTCTGGCCCAACCGGTCGGAGTATACTCTGACAATACTCTGTTGATGGCACTTGGTAATAGAAGGAGGCTCTGTGTCTTTGATAACACTGAGATCCGATTTATCTTGGGTCCAGAAGGCACACAAGGCACTGAAAATAGAAACCACCTCATATTGGCCCTCCAGCAATGACCTAAGGCACACAAGTACACTAAGAATGGGGAGAGCGGGACTTGGATGTCACGGGGCTCTCGTAGCCCTATGGTCATTTAGAATCACTGTGTGGCCATTGAAAAATCTGCTTCTAAAAGTACTAAAAGGGTTAACTATAATGCCAATGAAAATGACATCATGCTGTCCTGATGTATGGATTCCCTGAGGCTATCAATGCAACAACAAGGACAGCCACTCGAAGGGTACTGTCTCTCAGCTGACTTCTGTCTCGGTGGAATCGGCAGCTTTGAAGGGAGTGAACTGGAGTTGTAGTCCTGTTAAAATAGCCTGAAGCATAATCCCTCAGATCTCAAGTAATCCCTCAAAACTGTCCCAGTTATGATCTGACCACGACACAATACTTTCTTTGCTAATTTTTGGGCTCAATTGACAATTCAGCGTTTCATTCGGAATGAATATTAATTGAGTAAAATAAATGAATTGCGGCATTGAAATGTTTCGCTGTATGTATTTACCATAAACATGTCCCAGTGCACGTCAAAAGTGGGTTTCATATAATTGAAAAACAAAAGTAAGACCTATGGATGTCCGTGGCTGTCAATGATATAGTTGATAGGTCATTCTTTTGCTAAATTATTTTTGTATCATTGTACTGCAGAATACCATTCATCTTACCATTTTCTTGGGATGGAGTTGCTTTTCACCAAGGAAAAGGCAATACTGGTCTATTTAACCACAAAAAAGAAAAAGTATTATATTGATGGTTTATGGTTATGTCAAGGAGACTAGCACACGCTATGGTTATTACAGAGTTCTCCTATATAGACAGAGGACTGTCTTATCTGTATGTATTTGATTATTGTTCACTTACCTCCTTACAAGGTGTTAATCAGAAAAAAGATGCAGCTTGATTGATCCAACTTTAGTTGGTATGGATCAATTGGTATTACCCTGACCTCTCCGTGCTCATCTTGGCCATGAGACCCACTCCAACCTCCCGTTCTTCTCCAAAGTACTTGAACGTGTTGTCACCTCCTAAATCTGTGCCCATCTTTCCCGCAACTCCAGGTTTGAATCCCTCCAATCCGGTTTCCGCGCCTGCCACAGAACCGAAACACCTTTTATCAAAGTCACAAATGACATCCTTTGTGACTGTGACAAAGGTAAACTGTTCCTCCTCGTCCTTCTTGACTTGTCTGCAGCCTTTGACACGGTTGACCACGTTATCCTTCTGCAATGCCTCTCCACTGTCGTCCAGCTGGGTGGGACTGCACTATCTATCTTATCTATCTAATCGTAACCAGAGAATCACCTGCAACAGCTTCTCTTCCCGCCCCTGGTGTCCCCCAAGGATCTGTCCTTGGCCCTCTCCTATTTCTCATCTATATGCTGCTCCTTGGCGACATAATCCGCTGATGACACCCAGCTCTACCTTACCACCACTTCTCTTGATCTCTCCACGTTGTCTCAATTGTCAGACTAATTGTCCGACATCCAGTTCTGGATGAGCAGAAATTTTCTCCGGTTAAATATTGGGAAGACCAAAGCAATTGTTTTCGACCCCCGTCACAATCCTTGTGCTATACATGTGGACTTGTATTTACTCTGTACAGCCACTAGCGAGCTCATCCCATGGAGTCCCAAGGGATCCCATAATCCCTTGGGAGCACAGGTATTTAAGGAGGCTTCACAGGTTGGAGAGGCATTCTGGAGACCTGCAATAAAAGACTAAGGTCACACTTTACTTTGAGCTCACAGTGTTCAGTCTGACTCTTTCTCCATATACTACACCTTGTTCCCCAGTCACTGACTCCATCCCTCTCCCCAACATCTGTTCGCAACCTTGGTGTCATATTTGACCCTGAAATGAGCTTCTGACCACATATCCGTAGAAAGTTTAGTATATATGCCTTCTCTCGCTTGTTACTCCCCAAAATATATTTCTTGATGGTGAAATATTCAGTCTAAAAGTTAATGCAGTTTATTTCAGTATTAAACTCTTTATATTAAGATTCTGAAAAATTGAGAAAATATCTTGGGTCAAAGTTTACTGCACAATATTCCAGCGAGTTTTTAAAAGAATTGTTTACTATCTTTGATCAATATCCTCATCACATTTGTCGTGTATGTGTGGCTTACAGACTAGCAAGAAAAGCAAAGAAGGTCACGGTATTGATCAATATATTTAACAATTGCTGTTTTGATATATTGCGAGCCTGACATAATTGTGTTCATTCATCTTGTCTCTGGTGCAGACTGATATTTGAGATTGAGCAAAGACTGTTTGTGGTTATCAGTCATATCGGAGACCATACCAATCTTCCTGAATTGATACTAAAGCCTTGATTTTCTGATTGTAAAATAACACAAAAGAAGTAAAAAGTAGTAACTGAGACTATGAGCCCAGGAGTTGCTCCATTTTTTTTTGGAGCAACTTGATTTTTCTGAAGTATCTTAAAAATCCCCATTTTGCATAATCAATTTGCGCCAGTGTAAGCTTTTAGTTTTGTTTCATTTTTTTCAAAAGGGAGCGTTACCAGCCACATATGCCAGTTTTGGCCATTTAAGCCACTTTGGACAGCTAATAGTTGCTCCAAACTAACTTAGGCCAGCTTATGTGGCCGCACAGAAAACCCTTGCGGAGAGTTAAGAAATCAGTGCAGGTAGCCAGAGATTGGGGGAAGGGGAAGCGGAGCGGACCTTGCAAAGCACTAAACACCTTCACAACAACATTCAAGAAGCATAAAAACCACCAATAATAAATAAAAAATAAAACTTAAGTCCTACCTTCCTAACTCGGCCCAGGAAGTCAGCAGGCCGCCTCTGGCTCTCCCTCCGACTCCGACTCTCCCTCCGACTCCGACTCTCCCTCCGACTCCGACTCTCCCTCCGACTCCGACTCTCCCTCCGACTCTCCCTCTCCCTCCGACTCTCCCTCTGGCTCTCCCTCCGACTCTGACTCTCCCTCCGACTCCGACTCTCCCTCCGACTCCGACTCTCCCTCCGACTCCGACTCTCCCTCTGGCTCTCCGACTCCGACTCCGACTCTCCCTCCGACTCCGACTCTCCCTCCGACTCTCCCTCTCCCTCCGACTCTCCCTCTGGCTCTCCCTCCGACTCTGACTCTCCCTCCGACTCCGACTCTCCCTCCGACTCTGACTCTCCCTCCGACTCCGACTCTCCCTCTGACTCTCCCTCCGACTCCGACTCTCCCTCCGACTCTCACTCCGACTCTCTCTCTCTGACTGCCCGGTGCGCGTTGTGAGGCCACTCGGCCTGGGATAGGGGCGGGACGCATCGGGTCCAACGCTGCAGCACGGCTGGGGGCAGGAGCTACTGCGCATGTGCGAAACCTCCAATGCGCATGCATTGAGCTGCCGGCACCGTTTTTCGCGCGGGGCTCTAGCTCCGCCCCCTAATGGACGGACCACGCCGCACCAAGCCATGGGAGAGGCCACAGAGCGGCCAGAATCCGGGGAGATCTTTTCGGTGCCGGTTTCACCCTAGGAAGTCAGCGCATCTCCGGTGAGTGTGCTGAAAAAACGGGAGGGCCAAATTTGGGCCCTTAGCTAGAGGGCCATTACCAGCTTATCACTTTTCAGCAAAATCTGTTATAAGCGTCTACAAAACCATTTAATCCACGTGATTGCAAGGAAATCAACCAGACACAAGGCTGGTTAAATGTGAATTGTATGGTTACTGGGTTAACACTCTGTCCTTTCATTTCTAGTATTGGGTAAAGATCTGACGGAATGACGATCTTCTCCACATGCCAACAGTAATTGTTCTAAATGAAAAGCATGAGGAGGTTTTCCTGGCTGATAAGAGACTAGAAAAGAAAAAACAGAAAGACTTACATTTATATAGCGCCTTTCACGACCACTGGACAACTCAAAGCGCTTTACAGCTAGTGAAATACTTTTGGAGTGTAGTCGCTGTTGTAATGTGGGAAACGCGGCAGCCAATTTGCGCACAGCAAGCTCCCACAAACAGCAATGTGATAATGACGTTGATTGAGGGATAAATATTGGCCCCAGGACACCGGAGATAACTCCCCTGCTCTTCTCCGAAATCGCACCGTGGGACCTTTTACATCCACCTGAGAGGCAGACGGGGTCTCGGTTTAACGTCTCATTCGAAAGACGGCACCTCCGACAGTGCGGCGCTCCCTCAGCACTGCACTGGGAGTGTCAGCCTAGCTTTCCTGTGTGATAAGTCCCTGGAGTGGGACTTGAACCCACAACCTTCTGACTCGGAGGCGAGGGTGCTGCCCACTGAGCCACAGCTGACACACAACAGACCCGAGCTCAGAACTGTCCGCAATTTGGCAGCATTGTGACATCCGAAGTACTTGATGCTAACACTGAGCACCGTAAAGTTGTTTTTCAATCCATTCTCTGGCATTGACAACTCTCACCTTGATGGGCAGAATAATCACCCAAAATATAAAAACAGGGATAGTAAAGTGTAAGGCAGCATGAGTACATGGCACTGAGGAGCACAGGTTGATTACCCCCTGTGGCATGTTACTGTTTACAGACAGCGCAACCACAATTCCAGTACCTGATGTATTATTAGAATGTTAAAAATGTTGAAAATAATTACAATTTAAGAAAGAAAACATGGCACGCAATAATAATATAAGGTGAGGGGTATTAACCGAGCGTGTGAGGGGCAGAGGGAGCAAGGTGAAGGGCGAGGAGCAGAGGATGGAAAAGAGTGTCGGTTGCTTAGGATGATGAGCAGGTGACTGTAACCTTAAAGACAAAAAGAGAACCTGTGAGCTCCATGGCAGAAGTGCAGATGGAGATTGTCGGGGGTGGGTGGGGGGGAGACGGACCTACACAGGCAGATTGTCGTGTGCAATAAGGACTCTCCAGGAGCGGATCGCACAACACTTGTTTTAGCTTCGGTTTTACTCTGCAGTTAAACTGCCACTTTTGCTTTGATAATACCCGAAACCTCACGGCATTGACACAAGAGCTTCAGCGTGATTGCAGCATCTGATTCCTTATCTATGGTTTGGCCTCCGTTTTTGTTAATCACGCCCCCACAACTAGGCCAATTTGTACTTTGAGGTGTTTGCGTGACACTAATGTACCACAAAATGAATTATGGCCCTCATTTGCAGCAAACATAAATCAGGCAATTGTAAAGCGCAGTTCCACAGGCCGTGTCTGTGCCTCTGTGCCCGGTCACAGTTAAAGTATGGTCAGTTGTGCTGGTGCCAAGATAAACGCTGTGCTGCTGCAGTGCTATAACTCTCCTCTCTTGGCTCTGTAAATGTGTGGTCATGTGGATGTGTGCATTGACAGTCATCTCAAATGCTCATTCGACCTGAAGTCAGTGGATGGTGCCAAATTTGGCATGTTGCTACCATTTTCTATATTCCTCAGAGTGGAACATGTCTGGTTAGTCTTTTGGACCAAACTCAATATATTAAATACTGCGATGTTTCACCACACTAATGTAAAAAAAAATTAATCCTGGGTATGTGGCCGGTATTTATTCCCCATCCCCCCGGTGCCCCGAGAAGTGGTGGAGGTGACTCGCCACCTTAAACCATTAGAAACAAAGACAGACTTGCATTTATATAGCGCCTTCACGACCTCAAGACGTCCCAAAGCGCTTTACAGCCAATGAAGTGCTTTTGAAGTGTAGTCTCTGTTGTAATGTGGGAAACGCGGCAGCCAATTTGCGCACAGCAAGCTCCCACAAACAGCAATGTGATAATGACCAGATAATCTGTTTTAGTGATGTTGATTGAGGGATAAATATTGGCCCCAGGACACTGGGGAGAACTCCCCTGCTCTCCTTTGAAATAGTGCCATGGGATCTTTTACGTCCACCTGAGAGAGCAGGCGGGGACTCGGTTTGATGTTTCATACCAAAGACGGCACCTACGACAGTGCAGCACTCCCTCAGCACTGCACGGGAGTGTCAGCCTGGATTTTTGTGCCCCAGTCTCTGGAGTAGGACTTGAACTGGATTTGACTTTATTAGGTAACAAGTTGATACAAATGTGTGGCTTGCCGGGCCGTTTCAGAGGGCAATTAAGAGTCAATCACTTTGGGTGGGTCTGGAGTCACATAGGCCCAGACCGGGTAAGGGCAGCAGGTTTCCTTCCCTCAAGGACATTCGTGAACCCGACGGATTTTTACGACAACCTGACAGCTTCTTGTTCACTTTTCCTCCTCTTGCCAGATTAAAAAAAAACTGGATCCAAATTCTCAAACTGCCATGGTGGAACCTGAATTAATGTTCTCTGGATTGTTTGTCCATGTCTCTGGATTACTGGTATAATAACATGACCTCGAAGCTGCCATTCAGTTGTGAAGCGTTACACACACAGTGCAAGGGTCCCGTGGGGCATTGCCATGTCAAGCGCAATCTAATATCTCATCTTTTATTCACATCTTTAAAATGCTGCTGTGCTCGTAGATATTTCAGTATCACGTTATCCAACTTCCGTTTGACTCTCCAAATCGCCGTTAAACTGACCACTGGACCGACAACGTAAGCAGTAGAAACAGATCTCCTGATTGGCTGCTGAGGAAAAACAAATGATTTTGATTTTGAGGTAATGGTCCTGAACACTTTCCCAGTATAGACATGTTTAGTATTTAGTATTGGGCAAGTGTAGAATACATTGTCAATCCTCCTTCACATTTTTTAAACTTTTTTTTAAAATGTGTTTTGGTTTTGTCATATTTTCAATTTGTTGCCCCTTCAGGATTGAGTTGAATTTGTGGCTGGATTTCTCTTATTGATGGTGTGTGAGAAAACGATCCTATCAAATTGTCAGCATCATTGTTAACGAAAACAAAGTAGTTTAACGAGCTCAGGCCAGAGTTAACTACCACACCCTAAACACATGGGGGCAGAAAAGCTGATTTCAGCCCGGCGTGTGGGAGGACTATGAATTCGGGCGTGCTCTGTCCTATATTCTGGTCGGGGGACGCAAGTGAGTATGTTCGAGGACTGCTTTAGGGGCATGTCTGGAGGGATTCCTGCACTGTCCCAACCGTACACCTACCTCTGGCTCAACACACCTCTCACCAGCTGAGAGAGAGCACGTTCCGTTGTGCAAAGAGTGATGGGTAATCAATTTCCCCTGGGACTGATTAACTTTCTAAATACTCATAGACTCACTGGGGGGAGATAAATGTCTGTATCTTTGAATGTTCAGCCCTTTAAAGGCCCCGCCCTCGCCCATCTGATTTACCTGCACAGACATGGGATGCGGTTTGGGTCTGTGTCACCAGCTATGGGCGGTTGGAAGTTCCTCCCCACCCCACTTCTGTATGGGACTGCCATAATTTCAGGCCCATGGAGCATGCGAGTGAACGACAATCACAGAGGCATAATATTCTCGAACATACAGCTGTCGGAAATCTGATCCGTACTCATGGGGCCGCAGTCTGATGTGAATCCTCTATTCTCTATTGCCATTAATAGGCAGAGGACGATAACTTCCTTGTCTCTGCAGAACAATTCCAAATATAACCCAAATCTAGCCGAGCAAGCATAAAACAACAGAGGAAGCTTGTTCAAGTAAAGTTTAGGGAATGTAAGGGTAGTTCTCGCAAGCAAGGAATGGATTTCCAGATCTGCATCAGGAGAGTAATTCAGGAAGAATCCACCGTATAGCTAATAACTATGTGACCTACAAATGGTTGATGTTACTGCTATCACTGTTACTACTATAATGACAACCACTAGCACCACCACCATTATCGTCATCCATTATATAACACCTTTAATGTAATAACATTTCCTGGGGTCCTTCATAAAAAGGAGAGGAATTGGTTGAAGATTGGGAGAAGTCGCGGAGATAGAGTTTGAGGTGGTTCTTGGCGCTGAGGAGAGATGGAGAAAGGCAATGGGACTCGGGAATAAAACTGCACAATGCAGGACCATGATAGCTGAAGTTTAGAGTTGGGGCTAGGAGGAGGGGATTGCCAAAAGAAACATAGTTTACAAACGTGGAGATTCTAGAGGTGGGCAGAATTCTGGATGAACTAGAGTTTGGGTTGGATAGAACTTGGGAGGTGGACAAAAAGTGTTGGCCAAACCAAGGCTGAGGCTTATGAAAGCCTGGGCCAGGGTTTCGTTAGCAGTGTGGGTGAGGTAAGGAGATGTGGATGAGTTGGGCAATATTGTGCAGGTGAACAGTGATAATCTTGGTGATAACTTTTGTTAAGTATTGAACAAAGAGTCTGACCAGATACTGTGAGCTCAAAGTAAAGTGTGACCGTAGTCTTTTATTGCAGGTCTTCAGAGTGCCTCTCCAGCCTTTGAGGCCTCCTTAAGTACAGGTGCTCCCAAGGGATTGTGGGATCCCTTCGGACTCCAGGGTATGAGCCCTCTGGTGGTTAAACAAGGTATTTACAGGTTTACATATATGACAACTTTGACTTGGAGTTTGCAGCTCGAGTCAGATTCAAACAAGACACCAAGGTCCTTCATGGTTTATTTGGCTTGAATGAACAGCTGGGAATGGAGACAGAATCAGGGGTTAGGGTGTTGCATTTGATGGCTTTGATCTTGGCAGTGCGCACGTAGAGAATTGGCTAACATGCAGATTGCCCTGTGTAATAGTTTCACTAGGTCGATGCCCCATTGTAAAGTCTGCCTGATGCTGTTCCCAGCTCGCTCTTCTACACTTTCCATGGACCCAGGATTGGTCTCCTGACTTGGTGGTGATGGAGGAGTGAGGGACAGTGCTGGCTATAGTGGCTCTTGATGTGATGGTGTACAATTCTGCTGATGGCCCACAGGGCCTCACGAATGTCAAGTTTGGGGCTGTTAAGTCAATCGTTAATCTGCAGACGAGACTTGATGTTCACAGGCACTATGCAGTGGTCACTGCGCCATTGCTATCATGGACTGATGTGTTTGCAACAGATAGGATGGTGATGTCTATAATAATTAAGGTATTTAATTATATTTCACACACACACAAAATTAAGGAGAACTGTGATTTAAAGAAAACGGGGGCTGGCATCTTACTCCGAGTTAAATCTGCCCTCAGTCCTTTGTCTCTCCCCGGCCGGGTGAATTTTATATTTCCTCTTTGAGAAAGCTCTCTTTTTCTTAATGGCAAGTTGTCTCCAGCGAGAGCTCTTATTGTCGCACTTTACACTCACTCCAGTTTGGAATGAGTTTGTATACCTAGGATACTAAGAATTGTGCTTGGTGTTGTCATTGTCACTTGTTTGTCTGACTGAAAACCACAGCGACCTTGTTTTTTTTCAAGTGAAAACAGTTTGCTGGATGTGAGACTGCTTTGCAGACCAGTTGTAATTTCCTGCTTGAATGCTTCTTGTGTTGACCAACAAGTAGGTGCACCTGTAACTCTCGAAAAATGGACCTAATATAGAGTACTTAAATAATTCTAATAAACAGCCTTCAGCAGTTCTTCTGGAGGAGCCCTTCGTACCGAGCTATTATCAGAGTAAGCTACAGCTTCATTTAGTTCACACATCAGGGCAGTACTGAGGGAGTGCCGCACTGTCAGAGGGGCAGTACTGAGGGAGTGCTGCACTGTCGGAGGGACAGTACTGAGGGAGTGCCGCACTGTCGGAGGGGCAGTACTGAGGGAGCGCCGCACTGTCGGAGGGGCAGTACTGAGGGAGTGCTGCACTGTCGGAGGGGCAGTACTGAGGGAGTGCCGCACTGTCGGAGGGGCAGTACTGAGGGAGTGCCGCACTGTCAGAGGGGCAGTACTGAGGGAGTGCCGCACTGTCGGAGGGACAGTACTGAGGGAGCGCCGCACTGTCGGAGGGGCAGTACTGAGGGAGTGCCGCACTGTCGGAGGGGCAGTACTGAGGGAGCACCGCACTCTCGGAGGGGCAGTACTGAGGGAGTGCCGCACTGTCGGAGGGGCAGTACTGAGGGAGTGCCGCACTGTCGGAGGGACAGTACTGAGGGAGCGCCGCACTGTCGGAGGGGCAGTACTGAGGGAGTGCCGCACTGTCGGAGGGGCAGTACTGAGGGAGCACCGCACTCTCGGAGGGGCAGTACTGAGGGAGTGCCGCACTGTCGGAGGGGCAGTACTGAGGGAGTGCCGCACTGTCGGAGGGACAGTACTGAGGGAGCGCCGCACTGTCGGAGGGGCAGTACTGAGGGAGTGCCGCACTGTCGGAGGGACAGTACTGAGGGAGTGCCGCACTGTCGGAGGGACAGTACTGAGGGAGTGCCGCACTGTCGGAGGGGCAGTACTGAGGGAGTGCCGCACTGTCGGAGGGTCAGTACTGAGGGAGTGCCGCACTGTCGGAGGGGCAGTACTGAGGGAGTGCCGCACTGTCGGAGGGGCAGTACTGAGGGAGTGCTGCACTGTCGGAGGGTCAGTACTGAGGGAGTGCCGCACTGTCGGAGGGGCAGTACTGAGGGAGTGCCGCACTGTCGGAGGGGCAGTACTGAGGGAGTGCTGCACTGTCGGAGGGGCAGTACTGAGGGAGTGCCGCACTGTCGGAGGGGCAGTACTGAGGGAGTGCCGCACTGTCGGAGGGGCAGTACTGAGGGAGTGCCGCACTGTCGGAGGGGCAGTACTGAGGGAGCGCCGCACTGTCGGAGGGGCAGTGCTGAGGGAGTGCCGCACTGTCGGAGGGGCAGTACTGAGGGAGTGCCGCACTGTCGGAGGGGCAGTACTGAGGGAGCGCCGCACTGTCGGAGGGGCAGTACTGAGGGAGTGCCGCACTGTCGGAGGGGCAGTACTGAGGGAGTGCAGCACTGTCTGAGGGGCAGTACTGAGGGAGTGCCGCACTGTCGGAGGGGCAGTACTGAGGGAGTGCCGCACTGTCGGAGGGGCAGTACTGAGGGAGTGCCGCACTGTCGGAGGGGCAGTACTGAGGGAGCGCCGCACTGTCGGAGGGGCAGTACTGAGGGAGCGCTGCACTGTCGGAGGGGCAGTACTGAGGGAGTGCCGCACTGTCGGAGGGGCAGTACTGAGGGAGCGCCGCACTGTCGGAGGGGCAGTACTGAGGGAGCGCCGCACTGTCGGAGGGGCAGTACTGAGGGAGTGCCGCACTGTCGGAGGGGCAGTACTGAGGGAGCGCCGCACTGTCGGAGGGGCAGTACTGAGGGAGTGCCGCACTGTCGGAGGGGCAGTACTGAGGGAGTGCCGCACTGTCGGAGGGGCAGTACTGAGGGAGTGCCGCACTGTCGGAGGGGCAGTACTGAGGGAGTGCCACACTGTCGGAGGGGCAGTACTGAGGGAGTGCCGCACTGTCGGAGGGGCAGTACTGAGGGAGCCCCGCACTGTCGGAGGGGCAGTACTGAGGGAGCGCCGCACTGTCGGAGGGGCAGTACTGAGGGAGCGCCGCACTGTCGGAGGGGCAGTACTGAGGGAGCGCCGCACTGTCGGAGGGGCAGTACTGAGGGAGTGCCGCACTGTCGGAGGGGCAGTACTGAGGGAGTGCCGCACTGTCGGAGGGGCAGTACTGAGGGAGTGCCGCACTGTCGGAGGGGCAGTACTGAGGGAGTGCCGCACTGTCGGAGGGGCAGTACTGAGGGAGTGCCGCACTGTCGGAGGGGCAGTACTGAGGGAGTGCCGCACTGTCGGAGGGGCAGTACTGAGGGAGTGCCGCACTGTCGGAGGGGCAGTACTGAGGGAGTGCCACACTGTCGGAGGGGCAGTACTGAGGGAGCGCCGCACTGTCGGAGGGGCAGTACTGAGGGAGTGCCACACTGTCGGAGGGGCAGTACTGAGGGAGTGCCGCACTGTCGGAGGGGCAGTACTGAGGGAGTGCCGCACTGTCGGAGGGGCAGTACTGAGGGAGTGCCGCACTGTCGGAGGGGCAGTACTGAGGGAGCGCCGCACTGTCGGAGGGGCAGTACTGAGGAAGTGCCGCACTGTCGGAGGGGCAGTGCTGAGGGAGTGCCGCACTGTCGGAGGGGCAGTGCTGAGGGAGTGCCGCACTGTCGGAGGGGCAGTGCTGAGGGAGTGCCGCACTGTCGGAGGGGCAGTGCTGAGGGAGTGCCGCACTGTCGGAGGGGCAGTACTGAGGGAGTGCCGCACTGTCGGAGGGGCAGTACTGAGGGAGTGCCGCACTGTCGGAGGGGCAGTACTGAGGGAGTGCCGCACTGTCGGAGGGGCAGTACTGAGGGAGTGCCGCACTGTCGGAGGGGCAGTACTGAGGGAGTGCCGCACTGTCGGGGGGGCAGTACTGAGGGAGTGCCGCACTGTCGGGGGGGCAGTACTGAGGGAGTGCCGCACTGTCGGAGGGACAGTACTGAGGGAGTGCCGCACTGTCGGAGGGGCAGTACTGAGGGAGTGCCGCACTGTCGGAGGGGCAGTACTGAGGGAGTGCCGCACTGTCGGAGGGGCAGTACTGAGGGAGTGCCGCACTGTCGGAGGGGCAGTACTGAGGGAGTGCCGCACTGTCGGAGGGGCAGTACTGAGGGAGTGCCGCACTGTCGGAGGGGCAGTACTGAGGGAGTGCCGCACTGTCGGGGGGGCAGTACTGAGGGAGTGCCGCACTGTCGGGGGGGCAGTACTGAGGGAGTGCCGCACTGTCGGAGGGGCAGTACTGAGGGAGTGCCGCACTGTCGGAGGGGCAGTACTGAGGGAGTGCCGCACTGTCGGAGGGGCAGTACTGAGGGAGCGCCGCACTGTCGGAGGGGCAGTACTGAGGGAGTGCCGCACTGTCGGAGGGGCAGTACTGAGGGAGTGCCGCACTGTCGGAGGGGCAGTACTGAGGGAGTGCCGCACTGTCGGAGGGGCAGTACTGAGGGAGTGCCGCACTGTCGGAGGGGCAGTACTGAGGGAGTGCCGCACTGTCGGGGGGGCAGTACTGAGGGAGTGCCGCACTGTCGGGGGGGCAGTACTGAGGGAGTGCCGCACTGTCGGAGGGGCAGTACTGAGGGAGTGCCGCACTGTCGGAGGGGCAGTACTGAGGGAGTGCCGCACTGTCGGAGGGGCAGTACTGAGGGTGCGCCGCACTGTCGGAGGGGCAGTACTGAGGGAGCGCCGCACTGTCGGAGGGGCAGTACTGAGGGTGCGCCGCACTGTCGGAGGGGCAGTACTGAGGGAGCGCCGCACTGTCGGAGGGGCAGTACTGAGGGAGCGCCGCACTGTCGGAGGGGCAGTACTGAGGGAGCGCCGCACTGTCGGAGGGGCAGTACTGAGGGAGCGCCGCACTGTCGGAGGGGCAGTACTGAGGGAGCGCCGCACTGTCGGAGGGGCAGTACTGAGGGAGCGCCGCACTGTCGGAGGGGCAGTACTGAGGGAGCGCTGCACTGTCGGAGGTGCAGTGCTGAGGGAGTGCCGCACTGTCGGAGGGGCAGTGCTGAGGGAGTGCTGCACTGTCGGAGGGGCAGTACTGAGGGAGTGCTGCACTGTCGGAGGGGCAGTGCTGAGGGAGTGCCGCACTGTCGGAGGGGCAGTGCTGAGGGAGTGCTGCACTGTCGGAGGGGCAGTGCTGAGGGAGTGCTGCACTGTCGGAGGTGCCGTCTTTTGAATGAGACATTAAACCGAGGCCCCGTCTGCTCTCTCAGGTGGATGTAAAAGATCCCATGGCACTATTTCGAAGAAGAGCAGGGGAGTTCTCCCCGGTGTCCTGGGGCCAATATTGATCCCTCAATCAACATCACTAAAACTGATTATCTGGTCCTTACCACATTGCTGTTTGTGGGATCTTGCTGTGCACAAATTGCCTGCCGAGTTTCCCTAGATAGCGGCAGTGACTACACTTGGGAAAAATAGCATATTGGTTGTAAAGAGCTTTAACGAATCCTGAAGTTGTGAAGGACACTATGTAAATGCAAGTCTGTCTTTCAATCTTATTAATCTTTCAGGAAATTGTACTTTTATGGCAAACATTAAACGTAGAAACATTCTGCTGTACTGCCGTGTGTAGCAACATCCATTTTGAAATGCAGTCAGTTGCCGGGGGTGATTAATGTGAGTAACAGTCTCTGATATTGACCACACCGTTACCGAGGTGCAAGTTCAAGCCTTCAGCGTGGGCTCCGTCTCCCCTCCTTCAGTACAGTGATTGTGGGCAGGCACGTCGGACCTATATTGGACAAGAAACAAATTAAGATCTCCAAATGAATTATTGCAACGCCTCCATCTAAGCTGAGTGCTTTTAACTAATTTAAAAATATGAAGAGACCATCCATGGCAGTGTTCACAACGAGTCGTGGCCAAGGCAGTGCTGGGTGGTTGAAGTGATGGAGTGACGCACATCTTCACGGAGAGATTTTAAGAAGCTGTTTGTAACAGATCCACTTAAAGACAATACAATACAATACACTAATATGTTATTGTCGGTTCCTGGGGAATAAGTAAGGGTGAAAGGCCCCCACGTTTTCTTCACTGCCATAACTGGGGCAGATGGCAATCACAGCATTTCACGGACGTACTGCTGACCCTGCCAGGGCATCCAAGGTCAGGTCACCCACATCGGTCTGGGCCAATCCTGGGTGGCTGGTATTGGAGGCGGCGCGGAGTCACCGCTGTTTCGGGGTACGCAGGCATGACCAGCAGAAATTCAAAAAATGGTTCACAAAGTCGGCCGTCTCTTTTCAGGCGGCCAGTTTTGTTGTGCCAGCAGGGGTTGTTCCAGGCCAAGACTTACTGAGCATCCCTGATTATAATCGCTCCACCATTGGTGGCCGTGCCTTCAGCTGCCTGGGCCCCAAGCTCTGGAACTCCCTCCCTAAACCTCGCCGCCTCTCTACACCTCTCTCCTCCTTCTGCTTAAAACCTACCTCTTTGACCGAGCTTTTGGTCACCTGCGCTAATATGCGGCTCGGTCCCATTTTTAAAAAATCTCGTAACATTCCTGTGAAACACCTTGGAACGTTTCACTACGTTAAAGGCGCTATATAAGTACAAGTTGCTGATGCCCCATTGATCATTCCAGCGTTCACAGCGTTGGGCACTCGGGAGGTGGGGTATATGGGAAATCAGTGCGGTACTGCTGCCCTCCATCCGGCCATCTATGGAATGGATGAAACTTCTGCCCACATCAGTCTCCAGCAGGAATCCCCCTGCACTGCTCTTTGGGTGTTTCTGGGTCCCAGCTCTGCTAGTCTCCCAGCCATTCTACCTGCACCCCAGGCCCAGTGATAGACAAATAAACACATCTCTACCACACACTTGCTCTCCACTCAGCACTTTTGTTAGCTCTGAAATCCCTCGTATTCTGCCCAACATTATTATGAACGGGACACGACTCCCATGATTACAGTGTTTCTCCCTCGGGCGTTCTGCTCCACTGCACTTGCGTTGGGCAGGGAGTGTGTTCAGTAACGCTGGGGGACAGGGGTCTGGTTTGGGGTAACTCTCGGGGAGGGATCAAACATTTCGGCGCGGGATGTGGCAATGCTTGGGCCTGGACCCGGGATCCAAAAGTGCCGATCTTCACTCGTCACCCAACTCCATCCTCCCTTCCTGGCAGCTTGCAGCACTCGTTGAATAATAAATATCTTTATATCCTATGGGTCTTTTGCAGGATAAGACACACAGCCCCTGGGATAATATAAGTATTTGCAGGAGCCCCTCCCCCAACACATTAAAATCCAACAACTACTGGTTTGAAGACTAATGATAGCTTGAATTAATTATTGAGGTCAATGGTGTCGGGGAGCTGAAATAAACCAGTAAAGGGAAATAATTAACCTAAGGTTTCCCATCGATGTGTAAATATGAATTCTGTTTCCTATCCTATTGAGCTCAGTGACTTTCCGTTAATACCACCTTTGTGCAGTGTTCAAAGAAAGACCATTCTCTGGACACATGGGTGAAGAAGACAAAGAGATGGCGTTAGTTGATTGTAATTATTTGTACCAGCGTGACCTGTTTATACAGGCACTATTGACGAGAACTTCCTCTTTGAATTGGAGGAAATCTAAAGATTAGATTACCTCACCTGAGGCTCCGTTTTAATTCTGTTTCACTGACCAGCGATTGCTATTGGCTCTGAGAATGAGCTGTAAAATGTTGCTTCAAGCAGCAGGTTCAGTTCTGCAGTATCTGTCTGGCTGAATTATTACATTTAATCCAACTGCATTGAAGTCGAGCCCTGACCACTTGCCTATTGTTGAATGTTATTTCTCACCCATGCTTTGTATTTATATTCAAAATATGCAATTGAACTGAACCAATTGAAGTATAATGAATCTTGACCTACTTGCAAACGTCTCCATCCTTAAAGGAGAGCTGATAATGCAAATTGCAGTAGTTTATAAAGATCAGTTCAGCCATTTTTAAATACAGGGGTACTCCACGAAACATTTCAAAAACATCGCATTTGATGCAATGCCATACAGTAACATACATGGCTTTTCATCAGGTCATACAACCTAACCTGTAGTCTTGGAGAAAGTGTCCTGTTGGGTCCCTAGTGCTTTGTGTCAGTTTGCATTGGTATCCACTTGCTGTTGTGGTGAGTGAAGTTTTTCATGGTGTTCTTAATATGATCGCCAAATGTAATTTAGAATGAAAGTCCAGTTGGGAATGTGTGACTTGGCTGATGAGTCCTAATGATGTCCTGACCAACCAGAGCAAGACTTGAGCCACTTAAACAGCTATCAGAATACAGAGACTATGGCCCCGATATTTACAGGGTGGGGGTGGGGTGGGGGTGGGGGGGTGAAGACGTGGTACAGTAGCAGGGGGAACTCAGAAAGCCCAGGGACCCGGCAGTCTTGCTGATAGTAACGACCGGACCTCATGGTCTTTTTGCTTTTCTGTTTCCCGCCTGACAGCTGACCAGATCGATGGGCTGGCTGTTGCCAGGAACTATAACAATGGTGGCATGGTTCCTGATTTTCAATTATTAGCCCCACCCACTGCCCCCCCCCCCCGCCCCCGCCCCCGGACTATCTCCTGGTCATCGTGGGGGGGGGGGAGGGTTAATATTGTGGCCAATGTTGCAGGTTTAATTTCACAAATGCATTATTGAGATACTTAGTTGTGAATCTTCTGGCTATGTGACCATTGAAGCTGTTCCTTTATGTTTGACATTACCAGCACTGTGTTCACTGGGGGAAAATACATTTTGTAGCAATTATTCAAAGCAGTTGGGTCAGTAAAAATGGTTTTAGTAGGAGATAATGGACACCAACAGCACTCTGATTTTCTTGTGCGTATTATAACTACAAACATTCTAATATAAATTAAACAGAAGCTTTAAACTTGAGGACCAGAATTTACTTTCTTTGGAAGTGTGATTCACATTTTTAAAGTTACATTTGACATAAGTTAAAGGTAATGTTTTGCACCGATTTAATTTCATGAATCGAATGCTCATTTTCACTGGTGTGAGACTCTAATTTCCTTTGAATAAAATGTTTACATTACGCACCAGTACATTTGAGCTCTGTTTTTCGATGTTGCATCTTTTGCTGTTCAATTTCTTAATGGTGTAGGGTCTGTAAAATGCATCAAAATTATTTTACACACAATGGTTTACCAAATAATAAACAAAATACAATCTCATTATTGCTTCCCAGTAGCAAGAATTAAGTTACTCCTTCCCCTCCCGACTCAAAGGCAAGAATAAGCGTGTAGTTCCCTAATAACACCCACTTCTGTGTTTTGACAACGGAAGGATGTACATCTTGAAATACTGCAACAAAAACATGAATTCAAGCGATAAATACACTACAGTTGATATCTTGGTTGGATTTGCGTATAGCACTGTGCCACCAGCTATGCATTAACACAGTTTTAATGCATGTGTTCAAGTGAAATACTTGATATACCGCTTTGGGATACTATTGTATGAACGCTTAATGTGTTGCTCTGAAATTGCCCCCTCCCCCATTTATTGTAAATTAATTATCAACTTTGCAAAAATAGCAGAGAAAGGCATTTCAGACAAATGTATCGAGTGCTCGTATAGTCGTGTCCAACGGCATTATTTCGGTGCTCCACACAACTGTTTCCTAAGTAATTATTTGTGACTTTAGCATTGACTTTATATTAAGTAGAATAAGCTTCCCACATCTGTTCTGAAATCGAGTCCCAACAGATGGTCCCATTGTGCCTGCCCTCAGTACTATAATACATGCAGAGTTTGGAGAATTAATGTATATTATTGAATATTCATCAAACTATATTTCACTAGCATTGCAAATATTGTCATGGACAACAAGAAACACAGTCTTCTATTTGTACATGTTCAATCTATAAATATTTTGAATCTATAATTTTATACTCCTATTCCACTTTAATTCCCTGCCTCTGTGGGCCCTCTGTCCTTTATCACTGTTACTCTGTAGGTGGTGGAGGATGAAGAGCACCTGTCTTGCAATCTCCCTGCTCTCCTTGCCCTTCTTTCTGGAGAAGCGCCATGTGTCATACAATCATAGAAATTTACAGCACGGAAGGAGGCCATTCAGCCCATCGTGTCCGCGTTGGTAGACAAAGAGCTACCCAGCCTAATCCCACTTTCCAGCTCTTGGTCCGTAACCTTGTAGGTTATAGCACGTCAAGTAATTTTTAAATGTGGTGAGTTCAGGCAGTGAGTTCCAGACCCCTATCACCCTCTTGGCGAAAAAGGTTCTCCTCAACTCCCCTCTAAACCTCCTCCCAATTACTTTAAATCTATGCCCCCTGGTTATTGACCCCTCTACTACGGGAAATAGGTCCTTCCTATCCACTCTATCTACGCCCCTCATAATTTTATACACCTCAATAAGGTCACCCTCAGCCTCCCCTTCCAAAGAAAACAAACCCAGCCTCTACAATATTTACCATAGCTAAAAATCACCAGTCGAGGTGTCCTGCCGCTCCAGGCTTCATCCATCATCAAATCGAGGAAGACTTGCTTCCACTCTAAAAGTGAGTTCTCGGGTGAGATGGCAGATGGAATCTCAGCTCTCGAGGGAGCTCTCCCCGAACAATCCTTCCCTCTGTCCATCTGCTGCCATCCTTCAGCTCTCTCTCTCCCTCACCCTTCCCCTCCCACTGTCTCAGCCCCTTCTGGCTCTAATTTCAACCCCCCAAAGTACATCCACGTACTGTGCCTACTACTGTTTACTTTACGTATCATTTTACTGCGTGGGTTTCAGACTTTTAATTCTTAGTTAAGTTTCAGTTCTCCACCATCCAAAATGTCCATTCTGTACTGACGTGTTGGATTGGTGAAATAGTTAGTGCGGCATACCAGCCATGAAGCAGCACTGGGAAACGGAACGCATTGGCACAATTACTGCCCACTGCAAAATTAAAGCGCATGGTTTTGGGGGTAATGTACTGACATGGATAGAGAATTGGTTGGCAGACAGGAAGCAGGGAGTCGGGATAAATGGGTCCTTTTCAGAATGGCAGGCAGTGACTAGTGGAGTACCGCAGGGCTCAGTGCTATTTACAATATACATTAATGATTTGGATAAAGGAATTGAGACCAAGTTTGCAGATGACACTAAGCTGGGTGGCGGTGTGAGCTGTGAGGAGGATGCTAAGAGGCTGCAGGGTGACTTGGACAGGTTAGGTGAGTTGGCAAATGCATGGCAGATGCAGTATAATGTGGATAAATGTGAAGTTATCCACTTTGGGGGCAAAAACACGAAGGCAGAATATTATCTGACTGGCGGCAGATTAGGAAAAGAGGAGGTGCAACGAGACCTGGGTGTCATGGTACATCAGTCATTGAAAGTTGGCATGCAGCTACAGCAGGCGGTGAAGAAGGCAAATGGTATGTTGGCCTTCATAGCTAGGAGTTTTGAGTATAGGAGCAGGGAGGTCTTACTGCAGTTGTACAGGGCCTTGGTGAGACCTCACCTGGAATATTGTGTTCAGTTTTGATCTCCTAATCTAAGGAAGGACGTTCTTGCTATTGAGGGAGTGCAGCGAAGGTTCACCAGACTGATTCCCTGCGATGGCAGGACTGACATGAGGAGAGACTGGATCGACTGGGCCTTTATTCACTGGAGTTTAGAAGGATGAGAGGGGATCTCATAGAAACATATAAAATTCTGATGGGACTGGACAGGTTAGATGCAGGAAGAATGTTCCCGATGTTGGGGAAGTCCAGAACCAGGGGTCACAGTCTAAGGATAAGGGGTAAGCCATTTAGAGAAACCTCTTCACTCAGAAAGTTGTTAACCTGTGGAATTCCCTGCCGCAGAGAGTTGTTGATGCCAGTTCATTGGATATATTCAAGAGGGAGTTAGATATGGCCCTTACGGCTAAAGGGATCAAGGGGTATGGAGAGAAAGCAGGAAAGGGGTACTGAGGTGAATGATCAGCCATGATCTTATTGAATGGTGGTGCAGGCTCGAAGGGCCGAATGGCCTACTCCTGCACCTATTTTCTATGTTTCTATGCAGTTAGTTAGCAGCCTCTTAATGGCTGCAGTATTACGTCGGATTGACTGAACAAGGGGAACAATTTTAGTTCCCGGGGGGGGGGTTAACTTTGAAATGCACCTACTTGGTAACCTGGTATTTGGTGCCTTAACACACTAGCTCGTAGTTTGTGACCACAATTGCTCATGTAATGGCTCCTTTATCACTCATTGGTTGGAGGTTCCAGACAGGCACTTGTCCACAGGGAGAGAGAGAAATCAGGGAGCATGTTGTCCAGGCTGCTGTCAAACCACTTAGAAACCAGTTGGAGAGCAATATTTCACTTCAACCTCAAAAAGTAATCCTCAAACAAACTCACTCGCCAAAAACTCTGTTTTGCGTTGTGTTGTTATACATGATATTTTCCACTAGATGCTGCTAGTATCTGTAGATGCGGTGTGCTAGTGCCACCCAGTGGTAATAATCGAGCTATTCCAGTATTAAATAGACTGGTGAGCTGGTGTGGATCTACTCATGTCAACCCTGCAGATCCTAGGACCTCAGAAAATTGTAAATGTAAATATAGTGGCAGATTGTGTGCAATCTGCCTTTATTGCCCATCTCCAGTTGCACAAAGGGACGGTCCCTGTGCTGGAGTCACTTGGAAGCCAGACTGGGCTTCCCTGAAGGACATTCGTGAACCAAGTGGTTACCACAATCCGGCTGCTTTCTTGGTCATTTCTTTTTTGGTTTTAGATTTGTTGAATTCAATCCCATAACTCAAAACATGTATATTACTTTTTAAATGTTATTTAAAGGTGATTGTGTTCTGGGGGATTCCATTTGCTCCCGTAGCCTTGTTGTTTTTTTATCTGTCTTATGGCCTTTTCTACCTCGTGCAGTGTTGGGGTCTCACTGAGGTGGTGGCGGGTCGCATGCTGCGGGATGGAGTCGAAAACACTCGAGTCAAAGGCAGAGTCCCGATTGAGGAGATCTTCAAAGTGCTCCTTCCAGCGGGCCCTGACAGCCTCGATGTCCTTGATGAGTGTTTCCCCGTTCTTGGCCAGCAGTGGGGTGGGGCCTTGGGAGTTTGGTCCGTATGTGGCCTTGACTGCGATGAAGAATCCTCGCACATCATGGCTGTCGGCACTGAAGTATGGCGGAGAGACGCTACTGACGTGAATACATGACCTCATCTCTCTCATCTGGAGGGAGGGGAGCATGCCAGGAGATCTCAGAGATGCAGTGATCGTGACCATGTTTTAAAAAGGGGATAAGTCCGACTGCGGCAACTACAGAGGAATCTCCCTGCTATCAACCATCGGGAAAGTCGTCGCTAGAGTCCTCCTCAACCGTCTTCTCCCTGTGGCCGAGGAGCTCCTCCCGGAGTCGCAGTGCGGATTTCGTCCCCTCTGGGGCACAACGGACATGATTTTTGCAGTGCGACAACTGCAGGAAAAATGCAGGGAGCAGCGCCAGCCCTTATACATGGCCGCCTTCTTCGACCTTACACGGTCAACCATGAGGGTCTATGGAGCGTCCTCCTCTGTTTCAGATGCCCCCAAAAGTATGTCACCATCCTCCGCCTGCTCCACGACAACATGCAGGTCGTGATCCTTACCATCGGATCCATTGCAGACCCAATCCACGTCCGGACCGGGGTCAAACAGGGCTGCGTCATCGCCCCAACCCTCTTCTCAATCTTTCTCGTTGCCATGCTCCACCTCACAATTGATAAGCTCCCCGCTGGAGTGGAACTAAACTACAGAACCAGTGGGAACCTGTTCAACCTTCGCCGTCTCCAGGCCAGGTCCAAGACCAACCCAACCTCTGTCGTTGAGCTACAGTACGCAGACGACGCCTGCGTCTGTGCACACACAGAGGCTGAACTCCAGGACACAGTCGATGTATTTACCGAGGTGTATGAAAGCATGGGCCTTACGCTAAACATTAGTCCTCCACCAGCCTGTCCTCGCTGCACAGCACTGCCCCCCAGACATCAAGATCCACGGCGCGGCCCTGGACAACGTGGACCATTTCCCATATCTCGGGAGCATCCTATCAACAAGAGCAGCATTGATGACGAGATCCAACACCACTTCCAGTGTGCCACTGCAGCCTTCGGCCGCTTGAGGAAAAGGGTGTTTGAAGACCAGTCCCTCAAGACTGTCACCAAGCTCATGGTCTACAGGGCTGTAGTAATACCCGGCCTCCTGTATGACTCAGAGACATGGACCATGTACAGTAGGCACCTCAAGTTGCTGGAGAAATACCACCAACGATGTCTCCGCAAGATCCTGCAAATCCCCAGGGAGGACAGACGCACCAACATTAGCGTCCTCGTCCAGGCTAACATCCCCAGCATTGAAGCACTGACCACACCCGATCAGCTCCACTGGGCAGGCCACACAGTTCGCATGCCAGACATGAGACTCCCAAAGCAAGCGCTCTACTCTGAACTCATCCACGGCAAACGAGCCAAAGGCGGGCAGAGGAAATGTTACAAGGACACCCTCAAAGCCTCCCTGATAAAGTGCAACATCCCCACCGACCCCTGGGAGTCTCTGGCCATAGACCGCCCTAAGTGGAGGAAGTGCATCCGGGAGGGTGCTGAGCACCTCGAGTATCATCGCCGAGAGCATGCAGAAACCAAGCGCAGGCAGCGGAAGGAGCGTGCGGCAAACCAGGCTCCCTGCCCACCCTTTCCTCCAATCACTGTCTGCCCCACCGGTGACGAGAGACTGTGGTTCCCGTATTGGACTGTACAGCCACCTAAGAACTCAAAGACAAGTCTTCCTCGATTCCGAGGGACTGCCTATGACGATGACAATGTTCTGGGGGCACTGGCCAAGTTACTACAACAGTGCTGGGCCCCAGGAACAGGTGCATCTGTGGCCTTGCCACAGAAGCTTCATAAGTAATGTTCTAAGCACGATAATTCATGCTTGGTGAATCTTTGGAATTCTCTGCCCCAGAGGGCTGTGGCGACTCAGTCGTTGAGTATATTCAAGACACAGATCGATAGATTTTTGGATATTAAGGGAATCATGGGATATGGGGAACGGGCGGGAAAGTGGAGTTGAGGTCGAAGATCAGCCATGATCTCATTGAATGGCAGAGCAGGCCCGAGGGGCCGAATGGCCGACTCCTGCTCCTATTTCTTATGTTCTTAATTGTGGTGCAATATTATTATTCAAGCCCTTAATGCACGAATCCGATTCCTCTTTCAATAGTTGAATGCTGGAATGAACTCATTCATAATGACTCAATGCCATCGCTTAAATATCAGATAGAGGAATGTGATGAGAATCTGTTGCAATAATATTGCAGTGTTTTTTCCAGGCAATGGTTTTAAAACCAATTCCAACGCTAATCAGAAATGGCAAATACTTGTCGGACCTGATTGAATATAAACCTTCCCTCTCTGCTGGCTGGAAGGATCTTAAATTAGTTTGAGCAGCCTTAGCTCAGTTCCATTGGGGAAAAGCATGTGCAAAAGGCACCTAAATTGGCTATTTTATTCAGTGAGGCCACAAGAATAAGTGTCAGAAATGGAAACGTTTAACTAACTCAGCAAGGCATTGGCCACTGAGGCTGGAGTTGAGAGACACCGGAGCGGGAGTGCTGGGAAACAGACTAGAATCCCTCGGCTGGACGGAGTTTCCTGATCACAAGCCGGGTGTTCAGGATGTGCTCAACGGTGCTCGGTTAGGGAGTGGAGGCAGTCGGCTCGGTTTCCCATTGCTGACAACCGTGCAGTCGCTCCTGCTGAATACTGAGTGAGGGCGGGTTTGGCTCGGGTGGAGAATTGGCACATTGGCTCGGCACTCCCAGCGGGCCAGAGCCACAGCTTGAGCCATCACTCGTCACAGAACCGATGGCAGTAAATTGGCAAGGAGTTTTTTTACTGTGACAGTATGAGAATCGCATCAACAAATGATCCTATTTATACATCAAGCACATTGTTAGTGGGAATCGAAGAGCACAGACCGCGCGCCGATATAGAAAGTATGTGTCCTCCAGCAGTACCCCTTCAGCACTTGCTATGCAAGCTTTCAATTCACTTGTTTTTCCAATACAACTACCAGTGTGCTACATTTTGAATATATTAAATTACATGTACGTTGTGGCATTGGACTTTGTTCAGGAATTTTGGATTTCCGGTGATTACCACCATCTGTTTGCGTGCTTCAGGTAATAGGGATTCTAGGAAAACCTTAAAAGCAATTGTCAGCGCACTTCAGTAAACAGCTTTGCAGAGCACATGGTTATCTCTGAGTGGGCATCACTGGATTGGTCTGCTCATGGGCCGGTGCCTGCAGCAGTCAAGCTATGCGTGAGCTTTATTTCTGTGTTTTGATGGTGATGCCAATGTTCCCCCTAAGGTGAGTGGCCACGCACCAGTCGGGAGGCCCCACACAGGCCCCGCACCAATCGGGAGGCCCCGCCCGGCCCCTCACCAATCGGGAGGTCCCACACAGACCGTGCACCAATCGGGAGGCCCCGCCCGGCCCCACGCCAATCGGGAGGCCCCACACAGGCCCCGCACCAATCGGGAGGCCCCACACAGGCCCCGCACCAATCGGGAGGCCACACACAAGCCAAGCCGCGCACCAATCGGGAGGCCCCGCCTGGCCGCGCACCAATCGGGAGGCCCCGCCCAGCCCCGCACCAATCGGGAGGCCCCGCCCGGCCCCGCACCAATCTGGAGGCCCCACACAGGCCCCGCACCAATCGGGAGGCCCCACACAAGCTGCGCACCAATCGGGAGGCCCCGCCCGGACGCGCACCAATCGGGAGGCTCCGCCCGGCCGCGCACCAATCGGGAGGCCCCGCCTGGCTGCACACCAGCTGTTGCCGCTGGAAAATATCGTGGCTGAGCTGCAAATTTAAAGGGGCCACGCACGAAAGAATAATGAGGGGGAACCTCTGGTGACGCTGTGCTGAAAACATACATTTCAAATTTGCAGCATGAAAAATAACTTCTACAGTTAGATAACAAGGGTTTGTAAATTCTCAAGACAAACATAGCATTTTACACAGATGAAAGTTAAATATATTAATATAAATTGTTCTCATTTTATCTTTGAAACTATTGATGAATGAATTAGTCTTGTGACCCGAGATTGTCAAAGGCACTATATAAATGCAAGTCTTTTTTTCTTTTTTTAATGGAACCAAGGCAAACAGCATTTGTGAGCTGCTCTTGCACTTGAGTTGTTTCTCGGTGTGTCTGTAATTGGTACCACCCAACATCATTAGTGCGCAGTACTCGAATCTGTGCACAATAGTAATGTTTAAAGCTGCTAGCGAAACTGCTAAAGGAAACGCCTTGTTTGCAGGGGCTTGAAATGAAGGACTGCTAATTGCACTTAGCTCAGAAACACAGCCCCTTTATTGGAAAGCTAAATTTAGATCCCATTGATGTACTGTCATCAATATTGTCCTTGCAACACTTTGAATGCTATTCACAACAAATTCAACCTGAACAACTGCAGGCACTAACACGCAAAGCTTAACCAGAATAGCGGGTAAAATTACAGAAACAATTCCACAGTGTCATCTGGAGGAGTATTCTAAATAGCAATAGCCTAATAGGAAATTGCCAGTATCGATTTAAAAGGGAAGATTTCTGCAAGACAAAACTACCTTGCTGTTTTTGACCAATAACAGACACTGGAACCTCCTCGCAGTAGTTTATTTAGAATTTCCACAAGACTTGGATGAGATTCCAAATGAGAGATCACTGATTAAACTGGAAAGCATGGATAGGAGTCTGATGAGGGAACTTAAAGTACATGTGAGAATTGTAATCATACTGGGGGAGGGGTGACACACTCCAGGGACCAGTGCTGGTTCTTATCTATTTAAATGTAGAAACTGGTTATAAGCTTATTAAATTTGCAGGAAACACTAAAACATGTACGGTGTGACAAATTGGCTGGAAAGATGTTGGATGCAATGAATGGACTAGAATTAGCACAAGGTGACTTACACAAGGAACTTGTGTTTAATCAAAAACTTGTCACCCTCCATGTCTGGAAATGCAGCAAGTCAATGAATGAAGCAATCAGAACACTGATATAAAGACAAAGCAATCTGTTGGTTAGATCACAAGACTACTCCATTCAGTTCTGGTCCCTAATTACAAAAACAGAGCTGCAGGTATTGGGGCGGCTGCAGAGCACAGCAACTTCATCGTCCTAGGCAGTGCCTCGAGGCGAGGATGACTTGCTTCCACGCCAAAAAGGGACGAGTTCACAGGTGATTCAATGAAGGACCTAATATTCCGGATCCCGAACTACATGTTGAAGGGTGGAAGATGCCTGTGCGTGGATTTTTTTAACGTGGGGTGACCGTTGCACACCAGCCAGCACACGGGGCTTGACAGAGCGAGGTCTTGGTCCAGTGGCAAGGGTTAACCAGGACAACTGGAGACCAGCTCTGCTGCACAGGCTGTGCACATATCGCAGTGTGGGCTGGGCCCTCGCCTCTTCTGGGCCCCAGACTCCCGCCTCTCCTGGGCCCCGGTCACTTCCCTCAACAGACTCTTGCCGTCCCTTCGCCCCTCCTGCTGTGCCTGCCCGCACTGCAATCTGTGACCTGGCTTCGCAGCCGTCGCCCTCCTGCAGCAGCACGCGCTGCTCCCTGCAGTGGTATACCGCCACACGCTGCTCCCTCCAATGGCCCCGGCCTGCTGATGGTCTTGTAGGCCGGGACCGTGTCGATTTCCGGGCCGGGCCGCCTGCGACACGGATGATCCCAAATACATCGCGGATGAACTAAAAGAAAGATTAGCGAAGCTTGGGCTCTGGAGTGGATCAAAATCTATTAAACGTTAAATGTTACAGGTGAGGTAAGCCCAGAATATTACTTCAAAGAAAGTAAGGCTGATGGGAGCAGACATTTCGAGCAGATATTAGAATAACTTTAGGACAGATATTAGAAAACCAAGCGGGTAATAATCTACCAGATAAGGTAATAGAGACAGTCATTAGAAGCAGTCAACTGGGGGAGTTAGAATAATTGGTGGATGAGCTCTTGTGTATTGCTCATAGTCGAAGCATGTCAGCAAATAAGACAGTGTTCATTTAATGCCTTACTGCTCCTTCCTTCCCTCCCCGGCCTGCCCCGCCCCGCCCCCACAAAGTGTTTCGCTACATACACACCCTCGCTGGAATAACTCACTGATTCAACACCCTCCACATAATGGCCCGACTAAGCCTTTGATAATCCAGATTGTAGAAAGAAAACTCAGTCAAAATTTAAACCAACACGTATTTTGGTGCAATATTAGCTTGAAGTTTATTTACAGGTTTGCGCAACTTAAATAGTCACCATTGAAAATTGTTATATTCCAACTGTAAATACCCTGTAATTGCTTCTCCACAATGCAAACCGTTAATCGCTGTCGGACTCTGAGCTCAGAGAGAGAGAGACAGTGACAGCTGGCCAGTCTGGTGGGTTCAATGCGTTCCACAGCTGCGTGCACATGATTCCCCCATCCCCCATCCTCACCCCCTCTCCCTCCCCCCTCCCCCTCCCCCTCCCCCCTATCAATAGCTAATGTTAGCTGTCTGCACACACTATGCAGCTTTCCCCAAAGCTTGAATATATACATTACTTTGCGAAGGTTGCTACATTGAAGTGTAAATGAATTGAACCTTTCGGATTTATCCTTGTGATCAGAGGCTCCAGCGTCCTGACTTTATCCTCAGTCCTTCTGGCAGCCTGTACCAGACACAATGCAACACTGAGCCAGCTGGCCTGTGTGAGCACCGTGTCGTGGCTGTCCCGGGTAACGGTGGCGTTGCACGGTTTTTTATGTTGGTGAACCCAAATCTGAATTGTTTTGGATCATTATATTGGACTAAGCTAATTCGCTGGACCCGAGTAACCCAGGCAGTCTTCATGGTAAAACAGATGGGTGTATTTTTGCAGTTTGTTAAATGCACAGAGGATTCTGTTTTAGTCCTTCTTATTTTTCTTGCCGCATAAGAATGGTTTAGTTAGTCCGCCAGGGCAGTACAGATTCTCGGGCCTTGTTTAGTGTTGACCTCGGGGAGCTCTGTGAAGAAGAGAGAGAGCGATAGCGTAGAGATAGCACGAGCGAAAGAGACACATACATCACGCACGCGCGCACTCGACAAGTCGAAACCTTCCAGGATAGGACAGGAAGATGATGACAAGTGAGCTAGGAAACAGACCACAATTAACGATTGTCGAAGCGACTTGTTCAACTTGGAAGAACAGGAAGTGTCAAGGCAAATCCAAATGACATAACGGAGAGAGAGGTGTGACATAGAGAGATATGTGGTGAGCAAGTTCTGGGGGCTGATGCTTCTCATGAGGAAGGAGGAGGAGGTGATGCATGCATACAACGGCATCCAAGACTCACAAGCCAGCGTCTGTCAGCCATCACATGGAAACCCATATCTGTAATGTAAACTGATGCATTCAATGATCACAGCTGCCTAGATATTCAGGTTCTTTGGGCGCTCCCCCCCACACGGTGCATACTCTGCGCGTGAACAGAAAGGTCAGAGGAGACCCGAATATTGGGCCTCCGACCTCGTTTGAATAAGGACAACACTATAGTCTTTAGAAGGTCTTTAAAGTTATGAAAGGGTTTTGATAGAGTAGACACAAAGTGCTTCCACTTGGAAGAAAAAGAAAGACAGACTTCAGAACATAAGAAATAGGAGCAGGAGTCGGCATTCGGCCCCTCGAGCCTGCTCCGCCATTTTATACGATCGTGGCTGATCCGATCATGGACTCAGCTCCACTTCCCCGCCCACTCCCCATAACCCCTTAATCCCCTTATCGTTTAAGAAACTGTCTATTTCTGTCTTAAATATGTTTAATGTCCCAGCTTCCACAGCTCTCTGAGGCAGCGAAGTCCACAGATTTACAATCCTCTGAGAGAAGAAATTCCTCCTCATCTCAGTTTTAAATGGATGACCCCTTATTCTAAGATCGTGCCCCCTAGTTCTAGTCTCCCCCACCAGTGGAAACATCCTCTCTGCATCCACCTTGTCAAGCCCCCTCATAATCCTATACGTTTCGATAAGATCACCTCTCATTCTTCTGAATTCCAATGTGTAGGGGCCCAACCTCCTCAACCTTTCCTTATAAGTCAACCCCCTCATCTCTGGAATCAACCGAGTGAACCTTCTCTGAACTGCCTCCAAAGCAAGTATATCCTTTCGTAAATATGGAAACCAAAACTGCACGCAGTATTCCAGGTGTGGCCTCACCAATACCCTGTATAACTGTAGCAAGACTTCCCTGCTTTTATACTCCATCCCCTTTGCAACAAAGGCCAAGATTCCATTGGCCTTCCTGATCGCTTGCTGTACTTGCATACTATCCTTTTGTGTTTCATGCACAAGTACCCCCAGGTCCCGCTGTACTGCAGCACTTTGCAACTTGTGGGAAAGAGCATAACTAGAGGCCATCAATATAAGATAGTCACCAAGAAATCCAATGGGGAATTCAGGAGAAACTTGTTTACCTAGAGAGTGGTGAGAATGTGGAACTTGCTGCCACAGGGAGGGGTTGAGGCGAATAGTATAGAGGCATTTAAGGGGAGGCTAGACAAGCCAATGGAGGAGAAGGGAATAGCGGACGAGTTGGGCCGACTGGCCTGTTTCTGTGCTGTATCTAATTGTATGGGAGGAGCCCAAGAAGGTGCCTGGAGAAAGATCGGGCCACAGTGGGTAAGTGACGAGGGGGTGGATATCGCAACACTCCAGTAGGGAGGGGGAAATCGGAAGGCTCAGGCGGTGTAGTGGCACATGGGGAACAGAAGACGGGGTGGGGAATGGGTAACGGCCGCAGGCAACGGCCCACGGGATCAGGGGCTCAGGGGTCGAGGTCAGAGCAGGAGGATGGAGAGCAGTCAGCGATCTCGGGGCTGGGAGCGTCAGCAGTCGAGAGGGTCCTTTAATGTGGAGCCAGGAGGAGGTCATTAAATGTTGCAGATGTTTTGTTGGCATTGTCTCCGAGTAGAGTCTGCAATGGTGCTGTCTGCCCCGGGGCAAACCAGTCGAAGTGGGGGCCTGAAGCAGGTGTTGGGGCCCCTTATTTGCATATGCAAATGATCTAACGCCAGTTTAACTGTGGGTAAAGGACACCTCTTTGTCCTTATCCAATATGGCTGGCGGCACATTTGTGGTCGAAAGTGTGTGCGCGCCTCCTGCCCACCATTTTGGGGACCATTTTGAGAGGTCGCGCAGTGCCTGAAACATGGGCGTGTAACAGCGGAATCTGTTGTCGATATTCCAGCTTCTGTTTCTGGGTATCCCAGAAAATAGACCCGATGAATGGTTACTGATTAACAAATTGTCTTGCTGGCCCGTCTGAAGGCTATTTCTACACGTACATTTTGCTGAAGGAATGTTTAGAATTCTCTGGCCTGCAATAGGCAGTGACATCATTTATAGCTCTGTGCACATCAGTGATCTTGTCCCCACTGACACACCCAGCCGTGTTAAAGCAGGCAGAGCTTTACATTAAGCAGACTGCCTTTATTCTACTGGTTTTCCTGGTCTACAAGAAATGGAATGTTATAATATTATTGGTGAATTAAAGGTAATATTCTTCTGAGATGTGTACTTTTGTGCATCTCATCCCGATTTGTTTTTTTAATCTCCCTTCTGTTGTCCTTCCTCTTTTCCTTCCTCTGTGTTCCCTTTCTTCCATACCTGTATGTTGCTTGTCTTCTTTCCTTCTGTGTTTTTCCATTTTCACTTTTTAAAAAAAAACATTTTTTCATTACAGTCATTTCTGCTTGACGAGCTAGGAAATTAGTCCTTGCGGAAACCTGTATTAAACCATGACTTGTGGCACTGTGCGTGGTACGGTAATCTCACAGTGCCCTGTCTCACTTCCTTAATGTGCCCCCATTGCTTCACCTAACATGAGCTTTGTCAGGTCTCGGCTGTTGTGCTGGAGGGCTGCTTCATCCAGGAAACGAAATCATCCGCCTTGTCCGTCACATTGTGCATCTTCAGGTTGGTCCATGAAGTAACAATGACAAGAAGGTCACATTATGCTTATTAATCCTGCCTTGCTCCATCAGAAGACAAGAAGCCCCAGCAATTCACATAAAGAGGGAGGGAGAAGTGGTTTGATGTGCCGTAATAACGCTCCTTCTTTTATTCAGGCATTAGTGCCAGTAGCGTCAGTTCATCTTGTAAATAAAACGGGCTGAATTTAAAAGGAATTTGAGGTGGCCCAGGGAGATAATCCAGGAAGTATACACCAGCGAGGTCCTTGGTATTGTGCCGAGTTCACTTTTCTCCGCTCAGGTGGCAGAAGGGTTCGACAATTGGTCTCCGTCCCTTGCTGAGGGAGAGAAAAAAAATCAGTCTGGGTTCAGACTCCTTTTTGCTGTCCTGCGGGAAATGTGTGTCTTGACATTGGGTGAGAACTGAATTAAGTAGCCCACAAACATTCAATGCCAAGGCTCACACATTGGTAATTGTACCTGGGACTGGAGGGCGCCCAGAAACCCACGGAACTAAAACCCAATCGAGTCAATGTTTACAGGAGGGAATAATTAGCAAGTTCCGTTCAACATTGGGGAGCAGGACTGCAGCCCAGCAATGCGTGCTCGATTATATTCAATATCACTGACAAGTCACACACGGAAATCTAACTACAATGGTCGTCTGGCGGGTATTACTATACCCATCCTCGTGTATGGATCTGAGGCATGGACGATGTATAGAAGGCACCACAAGTTGCTGGAGATATATCACCAACGATGTCTCCACAAGATCCTGCAAATCCCCTGGGAGGACAGGCGCACCAACATCAGTGTCCTCGACCAGGCTAATATCCCTAGCATTGAAGCAGTGACCACACTCAATCAGCTTCGCTGGGCAGGCCACATTATTCGCATGCCAGATACGAGACTCCCTAAGCAAATGCTTTATGCGGAGCTCCTTCATGGTAAACGAGCCAAAGGTGGGCAGCAGAAGCATTACAAGGACACCCTCAAAGCCTCCCTGGTGAAGTGCGACATCGGCCAGGGCCTCCCAGGTGTCAGTGGTGAAGACCTGCCCGAGGTGGAGAAAGTGCATCCGGGAGGGTGTCGAGTTCTTCGAGTCTCAACGCAAAGAGCGTGAAGAGGCCTGGCGCAGGCAGCGGAAGGAGCTTGCGGCAAACCAGCCCCACCCACCCCTTCCCTCGACGAATGTCTGTCCAACCCACGACAGGGTCTGTGGCTCTCATATTGGACTGTTCAGCCACCAGAGAACTCACTTTGGGAGTGGAAGCAAGTCTTCCTCGATTCCGAGGGACTGCCTATGATGATGAGAATGTTGTCCAATAAATATGATGCGCAAAGCAAAGGGAGAAATATTCCAAATGCTGATCTATCTTTACTTACTCCATCAGCTCAAGATTAATATGCCAAACAACAGCAGCAAAAATCCAGCTCTGTCACTCTCTGCTTCGCTGTTAGCTCTCTCTTCAGATGTTTATGTTGAAGTTCCAACCCATGTTCCCCTTAAGCTGCGTAGTATTCCAGGGGTCCCACGCAGTCGGTGAGCCGGTGTTTAAATGGAAAAAAATCACGTGTGGAATTGTCAATGTGCCCTGCAGCCCGCTAAAGGGGCTGTGTGGCCCCCAAAAATAACAGGGAACATTGGTTACAGCATGGATACAGGCCATTTAGCCCAACCAGTCTGTGTTGCCCTTCACCTTCCATTTGAGCAAATAGTTCTAATTACCTTAGCCCATCCTGTTCCCACATCCCTTCGACCCTTTTTCCTTCATCTACTAATCCAATCTAATCTTGAATATTGACGTGGCTTCTGTCTGACAGCTCCCTGTGTAAAGAAGCTTACACTGCCTTCTGTTCTAAATCGCTTACATTTAATTGTGTATATACAGTATTGCGTCGTGCGAAACCTGTATCGAACCTTGGTTAGCCCACACTACGGGCTAGACTTTCCCTGAAGCCCTTCACTGCCCGATTGCTGCCCAGAAACACCGTTAACTTTCTGCAACTAACGCCGCTGAGAATTTCCATAATAAAGGTAAAAAAATATTGCCCGGCGAGAAAGTGGATCTTGCACCAAGATTCTCGGTGGTTTCTTGGTTAAAGGCGAAACTAGGTGAAACAGGCAGTTCTTACCGGAATAGATGGTAAGTATTTAAAATTTAGTCCGAGGCTGTGGTTGGGCCTAGGGAAGGGGGAAAACTCAAAACAATATTTTTTCACTTAAACAAAAAATATAAAGTTATAAAACATTCTCAAGACATTTTTTAACATAATCGCCGTTTTAGAATTTTTAAAATAATTACAAAAAACCTTTTTATCTTACTTTCCTTTGCAGGGTACTCCCCTACTGCCCTGTTCCGGCAACTTTTCGTGGGCGGTTTTCTCGGCGGTGTGTACGGGTCCCCGTTGAGGCCAAACTTAGATCCTGGAGGTGTTTTTCGCCGGTGTACGCGGGCGGTTTGCTCCCCAGCGGTCTTTTCAAAATCTGGGCAGAACTCCTTTTGAAAATAAAATAAAGAGGAAACTTTCGCCGGGCAGTTTTTCATTAAAAAACAGCTGTACCGCCGAGGGAACCACGGACAATGAAGGCGAAAGTCTAGCCCTTATGGTTCATCAGTCATTGAAAGTTGGCATGCAGGTACAGCAGGCGGTGAAGAAGGCAAATGGTATGTTGGCCTTCATAGCGAGGGGATTGAGTATAGGAGCAGGGAGGACTTACTGCAGTTGTACAGGGCCTTAGTGAGGCCTCACCTGGAATATTGTGTTCAGTTTTGGTCTCCTAATCTGAGGAAGGACATTCTTGCTATTGAGGGAGTGCAGCGAAGGTTCAAAAGACTGATTCCCGGGATGGCTGGACTGACAGTTGACTGGATCTGTATTCACTGGAGTTTAGAAGAATGAGAGGATCTCATAGAAACATATAAAATTCTGATGGGACTGGACAGGTTAGATGCAGGAAGAATGTTCCCGATGTTGGGGAAGTCCAGAACCAGGAGACGCAGTCTCAGGATAAGGGGTAAGCCATTTAGGACTGAGATGAGGAGAAACTTCTTCACTCAGAGAGTTGTTAACCTGTGGAATTCCCTACCACAGAGAGTTGTTGATGCCAGTTCATTGGATATATTCAAGAGGGAGTTAGATATGGCCCTTACGGCTAAAGGGATCAAGGGGTATGGAGAGCAAGCAGGAAAGGGGTACTGAGGTGAATGATCAGCCATGATCTCATTGAATGGTGGTGCAGGCTCGAAGGGCCGAATGGCCTACTCCTGCACCTATTTTCTATGTTTCTAGAGCACTGCGTACAGTTCTGGGCGCCATATTATAAAAAGGATATAGAGGCACTGGAGAGGGTGCAGAGAAGATTTATAAGGATGATACCAGAAATGCGAGGGTATACATATCAGGAATGGATGCACAGGCTGGGTCTCTGCTCTAGAAAAGAGAAGGTTGAGGGGTGACCTAATAGAGGTCTTTAAAATTATGAAAGGTTTTGATCGAGTGGATACAGAGAGAATGTTTCTGTTATGTCCAGGATAAACTAATGTGATTGAGTATTGTAGATGGGAGTAAGTGTGACCTTAGTCTCTTTATTCTAACTCCAGAGTGTTGGTACAGCATGGGAGGCCTGCTTATATACAGTGCTCCCAAGGGATGCTGGGATCCCCTGGTACTCCAATAGATACGCCCACTGGTGGTGGTAGAATGCTGGTTACATAGTGTTGCATACATAACTAGGGGCCATCAATATAAGATCGTCACCAAGAAATCCAATGGAGAATTCAGGAGAAACTTCTTTACCCAGAGAGTGGTGAGAATGTGGAACTCGCTGCCACAGGGAGGGGTTGAGGCGAATAGTATCGATGTATTTAAGGGGAGGCTGGACAAGCCAATGGGGGAGAAGGGAATAGAGGGTTATGCTGATAGATTTAGATGAGGAAAGACGGGAGGAGGCTCGAGTGGAGCATAAACGTCGGCATGGACTGGTTGTGCCGAATGGCCTGTTTCTGGGCTGTATATCCAGTGTGATCCCGTGTAATCCTGTGTAATATATAGCCGTTCCTACCTGACTCCTCAAATACAGGAAACCGTTTGGTTCTGTTTTAAACTCTTCAATTACATTGCCTCATAATCTGCGTACTGATGAAAAAATGATTCAGAACTTTTTTGTATTTATATTTCCTCATAGCAGGGCAGCTTTCTGTTGAATCTACCCTCTGTGCAGCTTCCTATAATGTGGAATTCATCCTGCACACAGTGCTCTAACTGAGGGCTTAAGGTTTTATGTTGCTCATCATTATCTCGTGGCTTTTATAATCTATAGCTTTTGAGAGAAAACCTAGAATCCCATTAGCTTTTTTTAAAAACAATCTTATCAACCGTAGGCGCTGTCTTTAATGTCCTGTAAAACTGTCGCCTAAATCCCTCTGCTCTCCCACAAAACACTGAACCGACTTGCATTCAGAGCGTAATTACTGCTGTCATTTTAATAAGAGCACTGTTGAGGCCTGTTACATCTGTTCAAAGGCTTTCAGTAATATTGACCCTGATCTGGACAGGATTTGGAATCCGAGTGAATTCAGCTGGGAAACACGGTAACAGCAGTTGTTCTCGCACTCCCCCCGCATCACCAGCTCTGCGCAGCAATGGTATAAGGAGAGAGCAGCAGAGCCGGCCTTGACCCTGACCCTGATCCTGACCATTCCACACCCCTCAGTCACAGGTCGAGATCATTAGCGTGGATCGGGGACTCTACACGTCCATTGTGACCAGAAATGCTTTGTGTCGGGGAAGCCGTTCTCTCTGCCTTCCCAAAGTCGGTAATTATTCCGGGGGAGAGGAGAGGGGGGGGGAAAGATAGTGAGAGAGAGATGTGTTAACGTTTACACGTGGAGACCTTTGTATCTGATTTCTGCTTAAGTACAAAATCCTAAATGTCTCAACGTTCCTTGAAAAAAATGATATATTTCGGTAGCATTTTATATTGTGTCAAAAAGCAATCCTCTACAGATAAGCTGCTACACAAAAGTGACTTTGCTTTGACTGTATATTTGTAATTGAATATATTCTGTGTGTTGTGATTTGTTAATGTCACACAATGATTTGTCCAGTGGAAAGTTCCTGCTTTTTCAGAGTCTGTTTAATTTTATGTTGACAGTTAAAAATGTTGGACAAATCTATATTTTATATTGATCATTTAAAGCTATCCATGTGCAATAAACTGTAATTGACACGGGTTTATGAGAAGGCTTTCATGACAACTAGAAAAGAAAATGAATGCATGATCAGCTCATAATTTAATTGAGACTTTCAAAATTGTAAAAGATCTCCAGCTCTTAATATTCATATGATAATTAATTCATTACCTGAAAATGATTTTCTACCGTGTTGTTGCTACAACTATTAATTAAGCCTGAAGCTTTGGAAGCTGATGGAATATTAATGTGTTTTTGGTAAATTGTATTGCTTCATCATTTTTACTGTAGTCTCTTTGGTCCCAATATTAATTCTCTCTCTCTCTCTCTCTTTGCAGTGTTCCTGTTGGTCCGCGGCAGAATTTGCCAAGAATTGTACTAAAGGGGATCTTCCAGGGAAGTAAAGTTGTTCGAGGGCCAGATTGGGACTGGGGCAATCAAGATGGTAAGCGCATTGTTTTCGTAAAAGCTGGCTTCCTTTGTCTTGTGATAAAGAGCCACGGAGAATTGCACGGATCAGATTCACACTGTTTCTTGATTTGCATACATTAATCTTCTCTCAGTATGTTCCATTCAAAGAAAGGTCATGAAGTTAATGATAAAGAACATTTACTGAGTTTTAATGATACAAAGACTGTTGTCATGGTTGTCTGCAGAATACTCATTCAGACTGTATAATGGGCGCCTGGCTTCTTCACTCCAAATACGATTGTATATAACTTTGTGCATAAGCGACTTTGTAATACGGCTGGTCACATAATAAAACTGCCAACATGGTATTTAAATCCATGCTGTTTGAGGAACCCCAAAATCTCTCGAGGTAACCATAGTTTTGTGAAATCTGCTCAGTGGGCAGCACACTTGCCTCGGAGTCAGAAGGTTGTGGGTTCAAGTCTCACTCCAGAGACTTGAGCACATAAATCCAGGCTGACACTCCCAGTGCAGTACTGAGGGAGTGCTGCACTGTCGGAGGTGCCGTCTTTCGGATGATACGTTAAACCAAGGCCCCGCCTGCTCTCTCAGGTGGACATAAAAGATCCCGTGGCACTATTTCGAAGAAGAGCAGGGGAGTTATCCCCGGTGTCCTGGGGCCAATATTTATCCCTCAATCAACATAACAAAAACAGATTATCTGGTCATTATCACATTGCTGTTTGTGGGAGCTTGCTGTGCGTAAATTGGCTGCCGCCTTTCCTACATTACAACAGTGACAACACT
The DNA here is from genome assembly GCF_044704955.1 of Pristiophorus japonicus. Taxonomy (NCBI): domain Eukaryota; kingdom Metazoa; phylum Chordata; class Chondrichthyes; family Pristiophoridae; genus Pristiophorus; species Pristiophorus japonicus. The sequence goes on from NC_091994.1 coordinate 112,449,176, forward strand.
CCAAAAAGTACTTCATTGGCTGTAAAGCACTTTGAGACGTCCGGTGGTTGTGAAAGGCGCTATATAAATCCAAGTCTTTCTTTCAGTCTGAGCTTTTATAACCGGGAGATGCTGTTGGAAAGGGGACTTTGCCCCACGTTTATGCGCTATAAGTGGGCACTCCTGTCTTTATCCTGCAGAGGATCTGCCCCAGCATCGCCGGTGCAACTGGAGCTCGTTAACGGCCGCTGTTTATTTTTGTCGAACATTTCAAGAGAACCATCACGACTGCATTAAATTGGCTCCATCCGGCAGCGCAGTAGATGTGCTGCAAAATAAGCATTTGCTGTATTCATTTGAGCAATGGCCAAGCCTTGACCCTGAACATTCAAAGGAATTTCTTCAGTCAGTTATCGAAATATCTGTGCCGAAATGGCTGCTGTTATAAAACGCCATGCGACACTTACCGTACCCGACTGAAATCTCCTCTCCGCTATTTTATTGGTGACGTTGACCCATGATTTAGCACCTCTGCTAAAGTTGCAGAGAGAGGAATTTCAGGCAATGACATTAGGTGCTTGTGTGTCAATATCCCGTTGTGTAATTGCAGGACCACGATGTCTTTCTGAGTGTGAAAGGTTTTGAACTTCCATTTGGGTTTTCCCGCAGAGAACCAATCGGTATCTTGCAGTTCATTTATCATTATCATGATACGCTCCTGATCTTTGGGCACCCGGTGCGGAGGGGAGCGGGCAGGTCGGAGGGCTTCCTCGCAGGACTGCTCCTGGGCACGGCCAAGGGGGCCATCAGCCGGTCCGGGCAGCAGGCGGTCGAAGGAGTCGTTCAGCCCGACTGCCTGCCTTTCTTCCATGGTTACGTTCGAGCCAGGGTGTCCCTGGAGATGGAGCACGCAGTGTCCACCGGTACACTCGTGGCCTTCCGCGAGAGGTGGGGGCCGGATGACTGGAGTGCATCATCACCCCCGGCAACCAAATTTTAATTTGATCCGTTTAATGTCTAAAGTTTAATTCGTTTATTTGGCGGTTTTAAGGGGCACTTGATTTATAGGTTACACTTAAAATAGTTGCAGTTAGACGTTATGTTGGTGCAGTCCAACTATCAGTCGCTCTGTGGGCCTAAGGCTCCATCCATATGAAGTGTGAGAGAGTATCAATAAGCACCTGCTATTGCTGGAGGTTTTAAATCTCATCAGCCAATGCTGAATCAGCAACTACCAGATCCCCAGAGTGAAAGCTAAAAATGTTTTGTTCTTCTCGGGTTGGCAACCAGTAACTAGTGGGGTGCCGCAGGGATCAGTGCTGGGACCCCAACTATTTACAATCTATATTAACGACTTGGAGGAAGGGACCGAGTGTAATGTAGCCAAGTTTGCTGACGATACAAAGATGGGAGGAAAAGCAATGTGTGAGGAGGACACAAAAAATCTGGAAAAGGACATAGACAAGCTAAGTGAGTGGGCAAACATTTGGCAGATGGAGTATAATGTTGGAAAGTGAGAGGTCATGCACTTTGGCAGAAAAATCAAAGAGGAAGTTATTATTTAAATGGAGAAAGATTGCAAAGTGCTGCAGTGCAGCGGGACCTGGGTGAACTTGTGCATGAAACACAAAAGGATAGTATGCAGGTACAGCAAGTGATCAGGAAGGCCAATGGAATCTTGGCCTTTATTACAAAGGGGATGGAGTATAAAAGCAGGGAAGTCTTGCTACAGTTGTACAGGGTTTTGGTGAGGCCACACCTGGAATACTGCGTGCAGTTTTGGTTTCCATATTTACGAAAGGATATACTTAGAGAAGGTTCACTAGGTTGATACCAGGGATGAGGGGGTTGACCTCAGGAAAGGTTAAGTAGGTTGGGCCTCTACTCATTGGAATTCAAAAGAATGAGAGATGATCTTATTGAAACGTATAAGATTATGAGGGGGCTTGACAAGGTGGATGCAGAGAGGATGTTTCCACTGATGGGAGAGACTAGAACTAGGGGACATAACCTTAGAATAAGGGGCCGCCCATTTAAAACTCAGATGAGTAGAAATTTCTTCTCTGAGGGTTGTAACTCTGTGGAATTTGCTGCCTCAGAGAGCTGTGGAAGCTGGGATATTGAATAAATTTAAGACAGAAATATACAGTTTCTTAAACGATAAGGGGTTATGGGGAGCGGGCAGGGAAGTGGAGCTGAGTCCATGATCGGATCAGCCACGATCTTATTGAATGGCGGAGCAGGCTCGAGGGGCCAGGTGGCCTACTCCTTATGTTCTTCGAGTAATAAGAAAAGATAGGAATTGTTCCCCAGTGGAGTAAGATATTTAGGTATTGTACTTCTCCAAAACCCATTGAGTTCTTGGGCTGACTGCTGCAGAGGTGATTTGGAACCATTCAGGACATTAAGTTGATCTGTTTTCCTGGCTCACGACCTAAACTCTGGACATTGTCGGGGGGAAATGATTGCCGCAATCTGTGGATTAACCTGGAGTAACACATTCAGTTTGTGTCATTTCTGTTCACACTCAGCCACTATGTTGCAGCCACTGACCTGTGCTGTCAGCTGCAAACTAGACTGGCCTGTTTTTCATGAACGGAAATGAAGACTGAAGTAACTTGTGTATTCTGGACAATCTGTTGGATGATCTTTGAATGTCATCTGCATGGGAACCCTTACTGATTACAAACTTGCATGCAGATGTACGTCAGTAGTGAAATTCAAAGTGCACGTGGTGTTCACACAAACCGATCCTGACACAGCTCGGCAGTTAGAATTCTGAGCCCCCAATTTTGGTCTTTTTAATCTCTTAATTTCACCGTTTAGATTTTGCTGCAGAGCAGCTGCAAGCTCCCATCGACTGCTCCTGTTTGCAAAGAGACAGTCACTGTGAAACAGGCGAAGGAACTTTCTGTTTACAAAAATATATCATCTGTCCTTTTTGCTTTGCAGGTGGGGAAGGCAAGATTGGGAAGGTAGTCGATATTCGTGGCTGGGACACGGAGTCAGGACGAAGTGTTTCCAGCGTCACCTGGTCAAACGGGACGACCAACGTTTACCGAATGGGTCACAAAGGGAAGGTGGACTTGAAGTACATGACGGATGCTGCAGGAGGCTATTACTACAAAGACCATCTGCCCAAACTAGGTCTGTTTGTATTGCTTCGATAAGGTTACACCACCAGATATAATCAGAGAATATACACTGAGTGCTGATGGACCCTGTATGTTCTATAAAAACACTGATCCCAAGTCATATATGGTTTATACTTACCTTTATTACCAAATTGCTTAGCTTTTTACGATCCGCATATTTTAAAAAAATAATATGTATACATTTTCGAAATGAAAGCTTATCTCTTTAAGTTTGGATTTTTTATCAGTTTTTTTTGTGTCTCCCAGGAGATCACATGGTTGGGGTGGGGCGGGATGGAGAGTATATGTTGTGATACACAAGGTATTGCGATTGTGTGGGACAGACTCGATGGTCCAGGTGGTCTTTACCTGTCCGTCATTGTGTCGATTGTGTGTACCTCTTCGGTACGTTGAATACAGTGCTGGTTGTCTGTCTTTTGTGCTTCAGTTAACTGCACCAGTGCACTGGGTAGTCCAGCCCTTTATGTTCAGGATCCCGTCCCTGATAAGCCCACACAGCACGTTGCCAGCCTCACCGAAACATTGGGCCCTTTTCCATAGAAGAGTTAGAGGACGATGTGAGTATGTGAGCTTGTACTGTTCACATACACCCCCTGGTGGTTAGTTCGAGCTGCATTGGCAACACCCTGAAAGCAGGTAGTACTATCTTCATAGTTGCAGAATGAGCTGCGGTCCAGGGAACTATTATTATTGGCTTAAAAAGGTGAAGAACGCTTATTCCTTTTTTGAAAGGGAAGAAGTTGTATAAAACCAAGCCAGTATGGTGCCTAGATTTCTATTTAAAAAATGGCAGCTTTATCGGCTTTAATCAAGACAGAATGTCCTGAAGACTGTCCTGATTAATAATTGAACACCAACAGTGATATGTCCTTACCATACAGTATAAATGTACACGAGGCCCATACTTGAGAGAAGGTCACTCTGTGACCAGTAACCTTTATTAGCCAGCACTGAAGTGATGAAGGTGGGTGGAGCTTCCCCTTTTATACCTGAAGATCCAGGTTAGGAGTGTCTCCCACAAGTTCACCACCTAGTGGTCAGTGTTCTCACGGTGCACAACTTAGGTCAGATTATACATGGGTTACAATGACAGTAGAATACATGACATCACCTCCCCCCCCCCCCAAAGTCTCATTGGGATCACAGGTTGAGTCTCTCTGGTGGTTTACGCTCCCTTGTAGAGTGCCTGAGGTTGGGCTCTGGCCTGAGTGTCTGCTGTTTGCGGTGCCTCAGGCCTGTCCGGGCTGCCCACAGTGACTGGGCTCTCCTCCACTTGGTTCCAGTGTTCAGTCACCTGTGGTGGAATGAACTCTATATCGTGTTCTTCCTCTGCTTCTTCTAGGGGGTTGCTGAACCTCCTTTTTGTTTGATCCACGTGTTTGCGGCATATTTGTCCATTAGTAAGTTTAACTACCAGAATCCTATTCCCCTCCTTGGCAATCACAGTGCCTGCGAGCCATTTGGGCCCTGCAGCTTAGTTGAGGACAAAGACAGGGTCATTGACATCAATACATCGCGCCCTTGCATTCCCGTCATGGTAGTCACATTGTGACTGGCGCCTGCTCTCAACAATTTCTTTCATGGTGGGGTATATAAGGGATAACCTGGTTTTGAGCTTCCTTTTCATTAGCAGCTCTGTGGGTGGGACCCCTGTGAACGAGTGTGGTCGGGATCTATAGGCCAACAGGAGTGATGATAAGCGGCTTTGTAGGGAACCCCCTTGGATTCTGAGCATCCCCTGTTTGATTATCTGCACTGCTCGTTCCGCCTGGCCATTTGAGGCCGGCTTAAACAGTGCCGTTCTGACATGGTTAATTCCATTTCCTGCCACGAAGTCCTGGAATTCAGTGCTTGTAAAGCACGGGCCATTGTCGCTGACCAAGACGTCCGGTAGACCATGGGCGGCGAACATTGCCTGTAGACTTTCTACCGTGGCAGAGGATGTGCTTGAATTTAAAATGTCACACTCGATCCATTTGGAGTAGGCGTCTACTACAATCAAAAACATTTTTTCCATGAAAGGACCTACATAGTCCACGTGGATGTGTGACCAAGGCTTGGTGGGCCATGGCCAGGGGCTTAGGGGGGCTTCCCTGGACGCATTGCCCAGCTGAGCACACGTGTTGCACCTGCGAACACAAAGTTCCAGATCTGCGTCTATCCCTGGCCACCAAACGTGTGACCTGGCAATTGCCTTCATCATGACGATGCCCGGGTGCTCATTGCGGAGTTCTCTGATGAACATCTCTCTGCCCATCTGGGGCATGACAACTCGGTTTCCCCATAGTAGGCAATCGGCCTGAATCGAGAGTTCATCCTTGCACCCGTGAAATGGTTTGAATTCCTCAGGGCATGCCCCGTATATGGCTGCCCAGTTTCCATTCAGGACACATTTCTTGACTAAAGACAGTAGCGGTCTCTGTTTGTCCAGACTTTAATCTGACGGGCTGTCACTGGTGAGCCTTCGCTTTCGAAAGCTTCAACAGCCATGACCATCTCAGCACCATGCTCGGTAGCCCCCTCAGTGGTGGCTAGTGGGAGCCTGCTGAGTGCATCGGCGCAGTTTTCAGTGCCCGGTCTGTGCCGAATTGTGTAGTCATAGGCGGCTAACGTGAGTGCCCACCTCTGTATGTGGGCCGATGCATTCGCATTTATGGCCTTGTTGTCGGCCAGAAGGGACGTTAGGGGTTTGTGATCTGTCTCCGGCTCAAATTTCCTGCCAAACAGGTACTGTTGCATTTTTATTACTGCATATACACATGCAACGCTTCCTTTTCTACCATTCCGTAGCCCCTTTCTGCCTGAGACAGACTTCTGGAGGCATAAGCTACCGGCTGTAACTGACCCTTGGCATTCACATGCTGCAACACACACCCGACTCCATAGGTCGACGCATCACACGTTAAAACAAGTTTCTTACATGGGTCATATAACGTTAACAGATTGTTGGAGCATAACAAATTGCGTGCTCTATTAAAAGCCCTTTCCTGGCTGTCCCCCCCAGACCCATTTGCGACCTTTGCGTAGGAGCACGTGTAGCGGCTCTAACAGAGTGCTCAATTTGGGAAGAAAGTTACCAAAATAGTTCAGGAGCCCCAGGAACAAACGCAGCTCTGTCGTGTTACGGGGTCTGGGTGCTCTCTGGATCGCTTCCGTCTTGGACGCAGTAGGGCTGATCCCGTCTGCTGCTACCCTCATTCCCAGGAATTCTACCTCTGGAGCTAGGAAGACGCACTTCGCCCTTTTCAGTCGCAGACCTACCCGGTCCAGTCTGCGTAGCACCTCCTCCAGGTTGTGGAGGTGTTCCTCAGTATCACAACCCGTGATGAGGATGTCGTCTTGAAAAACCACTGTCCTTGGAATCGACTTGAGGAGGCATTCCATATTTTGTTGAAAGATCGCGGCGGCCGAGTGAATCCCGAACAGACATCTGTTGTACTCAAACAACCCCTTGTGTGTCGTGATAGTGGTCAGCTTCTTCGACTCACTTGCCAGCTCCTGGGTCATGTAAGCTGAGGTCAGGTCCAATTTTGAAAAAGGTTTGCCACCGGATAGCGTCGCAAAGAGGTCCTCCGCTCTCGGTCGCGGGTGTTGGTCTTGGAGTGACACCCGATTGATGGTGGCCTTGTAATCACCACATATCCTGACCGATCCATCCGCCTTGAGCACCGGCACAATCGGGCTCGCCCAGTCACTGAATTCGACTGGCGAGATGATGCCTTCCCTCAGCAGGCGATCCAGTTCGCATTCTATCTTTTCCCGCATCACGTACGGCACCACTCTGGCCTTGTGGTGTACCGGCCTGGCATTGGGTTTATGTGAATCACTACCTTGGTCCCCATGAAAGTGCCAATGTCGGGTTGAAATAATGAGTCAAATTTGTCCAGGACCTGTGAGCATGATATTCGCTCCACAGAACAAATTGCATTGACATCGCCCCATTTCCAGTTCATAGCCAGCCAGCCAACTCCTCCCCAGTAGTGCGGGACCGTCCCCCGGGACAATCCAGAGTGGCAACCTGTTCTCCGAATCTTTGTGGGTCACAACTACCGTGGTGCTGCCTAGCACCGGAATGATCTGCTTTGTATATGTCCATAGCTGTGCGTCAATTGGCAATAATTTTGGCCTCCTGGCCTTGGACACCCACAACCTTTCAAACTGTTTGATACTCATCAGGGACTGGCTGGCCCCCGTGTCCAGCTCCATTGATACTGGGATGCCATTGAGGAGCACTTTCATCATTATCGGTGGCGTCCTGGTATATGAACTGTACATGTGCTCGACAAGAACTCGCTGAACTTCAGCTTGCAGCGATTTCCCCCAGAATTCATTTGGCCTCGTAGGGCTTACATCGGGCCCGTCCTCCTCGTACATCAACCAGGCTGTAGGCTTCTTGCACATACGCGCCAAGTGACTGCTGACGTTGCAATTTCTGCAGGTATATTGCCGATACCTGCAAGCTCTGGCTGAGTGTTTGCCTCCACACCTCCAGCATGAGCTGGAGGCCCCGTTGTTGGAAACAAAAGGTCCATTACCAGTCGATCGTCTCTGACTGTCTCTGTAACTGTCCTGAAGCGCACCATTAACAGGTGTTGATGGTCCCATTACTGGCCGCATTGTCCATTGCGATGGCATGAATCGCCGTTCAGCTAGCCATTGTCTCTGTTGAATTCCCCCTTTGGGTTCGACTACATGCTCGGGCATGTCCGATTGCCCCTGTCTGCCTGGAGAACTGTGTGTCGCGTTAACAATGTTGACTCCCTGTCCATTTGCTGCATTTAAACCAAGATTTTTGTCAAACATCATTCTGGTCTCTTCCTCCCCTGAGATAAATGTCTGGGCCATCAAAGCTGCCGTTTCCAGGGTCAAGTCTTTGGTCTCACTCAGTTTCCTGAAAACTCCAGCGTGCCTGATGCCCTCAATAAAAAAAGTCTTGCAGCATCTCCGCTCTGTATGCATCTGGGAACTTACATAGACTCGCCAGTCGCCGGAGATCTGCCACGAAGTCTGGAACGCTTTGCCCTTCTCGCCGCCGGTGCGTGTAAAGCCGGTGTCTCACCATGTGCATGCTGCTCGCCGGTTTAAAGTGTTCCCCAATCAACTTACTGAGCTCTTCAAAAGTCTTGTCCGCCGGCTTCTCTGGCGCTAGAAGGTCCTTCATCAGGGAGTACGTCCTGGATCCACAAACCGTCAGGAGATGAGCCCTGCGTTTGTCGGCTGAATCCTGTCCCAACCATTCCTTAGTGACAAAACTTTGCTGTAGTCTCAATAAAATTGTCCCAATCATCACCAACACAGTACCTCTCGTCTGTGCTGCTCATGGCCATGCTCACGTGGTTTAAATCCCAGTTTCTCGTCACCAATAATATGTCCTTACTATACAGTACAAATACACACGAGGCCCATACTCGAGAGAAGGTCACTCTGTGACCAGTAACTTTGATTAGCCAGCACTGAAGTGATGAAGGTGGGCAGAGCTTCCCCTTTTATACCTGAAAGTCCAGGTTAGGAGTGTCTCCCACAAGTTCACCACCTAGTGGTCAGTGTTCACACGGTGTACAACTTAGGTCAGATTATACATGGATTACAATGACAGTTGAATACATGACAAAGGAGAACAAAAGAATTACAGTGAATACTCAGTATGGGCTGGATCACTTCCTATAACCTGAAGACGTTAAATTTAAGTCCGTGTAGTTCCGTTCTTAGCCTTGACTTCCGACTTCTTCATACAGAAGCAGCTGTGTATTCGCAAGTGGGGAGATACAAGTCAGACTAGGCAGAGAGACTGGGTTAGGCAAAGAAGTTTAGCAAGCCAGGCTGCAAGCTCAATGCATAACCATATTCTCAAACGCCTTGCCTGGAGCAGATAGTTCAGGCTGAGCTGTGATCCGCATGCAGCAATGGTTAGGAACTGAATCGGACTGTTCTCCCTAACTACCGATTTAATTTTCCTGGATGTTTAATGGCACTTATTTAGCTGTTATTTTTGTTTTACTAATGACCTTTTCATATGTACAAGAATTCTCAAACTGGCTCCTCAATTTTTTGGTTCAAGTCAGTGCATGATACAAAGCCAAGCAACAAAGATGATTCAGGGAGATCAAGAATATAAATTATGGGGAAAGGTTGAGGAAGTTCGGCCTGTTTTTTTTGGAAAGAAGAACTTTGAGCTGAGCTAATTCAAGATTATCAATGTATTTGTCAAAATGATCACTATTGTGAAGGGTTCAAATACCAGCTGTAGTCACAAGACTTGGCATGAAACAAAAACAGAAAATGCTGGAAATACTCAGCAGGTCAGTAAGCATCTTTGGAGAGAGAAATAATGTTAATGTTCTTGGTTGGCGACCTTTCATCAGAATTGGAAGAAGTGAGAGATTTAACAGTTTATGAGCAAGTGCAGAGCTGGGGGAAGAGGGCAGTGGGTTTTGGAGGGGAGGAAAGAACAAAAGGGATGGTCTGTGACAGGGTGGAGAGCACAACCCATTAAATGATAAAAGGGATGATGCTGCAAGGCAAAAGGATGTGGTAATGGGACAAGTAAAGGAACAAAAGATGGGGCTAGAGGAGCTGTAAAATGGCAACAGGAGATATATTACCAGCACCTGCTGTCCGAAAAAATGAAAGCAGTGGTTGTGATCGGAAGTTGTTGAAATCAATGTTGAGTCCGGAAGGTTGTAAAATGCCTGATCGAAAGATGAGGTGCTGTTCCTCGAGCTTCCATTTAGCTTTGGAACAGTGTAGGAGGCCGAAGACACAGAAGCCAGAGTGGGAATGGGACAGAGAATTAAAATGGCAAGCAACTGGGAGTTCAGGGTCACGCTTGCGGACTTAACAGAGGTGTTCAGCAAAGCGATCGTAACTCTGTATTTGGGCTCTCCAATGTGGAGGAGACCGCACCGTGAGCAGCGAATACAGTATACTAAATAGAAGTACAAGTAAATCTCTGTTTCACCTGGAAGGAGTGTTTGGGGCCCTGCAATGTGGGAAGGAAGGAGGTGAAAGGGCAGGTGTTGCATTTCCTGGCGCTTGCATGGGAAGGTGCCGTGGGAAGGGAAGTGGGAGATGGTAGAGTGAACCAGGGTGTCGCGGAGGGAGAAGGGAGATGTGGTTGGTACCAGCATTGTATGAAACTCTGGTGTCAATAATTTGTGATTAATGCAAAGCAGTTATTGGTTGCGGATTCAACTACAAATGGTAATGTTATTTAACGGCCAAACTTTAAACAAATTAAAAACTAATTCAGTTGCAACTTATACAATTATATGGCTGATATAATTTATCATGGCAAGGGTTTATACCTTCGTTGGTTATCTAGAAGCCCTCCTGGGCGTTAACGTGTAAGTAGTTGAACAAGCTCAGCTACAATCCCCCCCTCCCCCCCCCCCCCCCACACACACACACACACACACACACACACACACACACACACAAGCACTCCCCATAGCATCCTTATATTCATTGTCCAGAATCACCTAAAGAATGAGTACTTTGCCACAATACTAGCACTGGCAGCACTGATGGAACTGTACTCCAATGTGAGTCAGTGTGGTTAGGAGAGGACTAGGGAATAAAGTGTGAGCTCCCAATATGTACGTAAACACAATTTTGTGTGAACCTAGTCATTACAGGAGCAGGCCACTCTTGAGGGGGAGTCCTTACTATACAGTATAAATGCACACGAGGCCCATACTTGAGAGAAGGTCACTCTGTGACCAGTAATCTTTAATCCAGCACTGAAGTGATGAAGGTGGTTGGAGCTTCCCCTTTTATACCTGAAAGTCCAGGTTAGGAGTGTCTCCCACAAGTTCACCCCTTGTGGTCAGTGTTCTCACGGCGTACAACTTAGGTCAGTTTATACATGGGTTACAATGACAGTTGAATACATGACAAACCGTGCTGTTCAAAGCATCGTGCTGGCACTGGATCATTGTTTTGCAGCTTTAGACAGATTAAAGTGATACTGGCTTGTTTGTTAGGCAGCTATGAATCATCTTTACCGCAATCACATTTTTGCAAAAATTATGTGTCAGTATTTTGCAAGCACAGCAAAACCAATTTTCACTATGACGTTGCCACTTTAATGTTACAATATATTTTATTTATTTCAAATGCTCCCTTATGTTAACAAATCATCGCCATTTCAGTGCAGAAGGAGAACATTTGGCTCATTGATTCTGTCCCACTGCCAGCTTCACCAGAGCGATCTACTCTAATGCCATCCCCTTTTCCTGTGCCCTTTAATAGTTTTCTTTGTGTGTACCCAGCTCCCTCTTAATTATTGTGATTGATTCATAAGAACATAAGAAATAGGAGCAGGAGTCGGCCATTTGGCCCCTCGAGCCTGCTCCGCCATTCAATAAGATCATGGCTGATCTGATCATGGACTCAGCTCCACTTCCCTGCCCACTCCCCATAACCCTTGACTCCCTTATCGCTCAAAAATCTGTCTATCACCTCCTTAAATATATTCAATGTCCCAGCCTCCACAGCTCTCTGGGGCAGAGAATTCCACAGATTTACAACCCTCAGAGAAGAAATTTCTCCTCATCTGTTTTAAATGGGCAGCCCCTTATTCTGAGACTATGTCCCCTAGTTTGAGTTTCCCCTATGAGTGGAAACATCCTCTCTGCATCCACCTTGTCGAGCCCCCTCATTATCCGATATGTTTTGATAAGATCACCTCTCATTCTTCTGAACTCCAATGTGTATAGGCTCAACCTATCTTCTTAAATCAACCCCCTCATCTCCGGAATCAACCTAGTTGTCAAATTGTCAAATACCCCTGAATATTTAGGTCCCAGCTTTGGTCGCCTTGCAACCAAATCTCTGTAATGGCTATTAGGTTATACTCATTTGTATCTATTTGTGCCATCAACTCATCTATTCTGTTACGACTGTTACATGCATTCAGATAGAGCTTTTTAAATTTGTTTTTTTGCCATTTTCTCAGCATCGGTGGCCAGTTGTGATGACGCATTCCATATACTGAGACCCCTTTGTTGTGGGGATAAAATTGTGACTCCCTTTCTTGCTACGAATAGTAATCCTAGATTTACACCTCCTTGTTATTGAAACACAGACCAGCGGACAGAATATTTTCCTATTTGCCATTTTAAACATTTCTGTTTGGATTCACCCATACCCTCTTTGCAGTGAATACTGTCCTAGAATTTCTTCATAACGATGTCCTTTGCTTTCTGGTATCGTCCTGGTGAATTGTTTGTGGATCTTAACATCCTTTCCATAAAAAGGGTATCTGAAACTGTGCACAGTACTCCCAATTGTAGCTTCATCAGTGCCCTGAGCAGGTTCAGCATTATCTCCCTTCTCAATGCTCAACATACAAACTACACAGAATCCCATTTGCCCTCATTATAGCACTTTTGATCTGTAATCCTGTATCTGCGCATTTACATTCTTCTGATCATCTCCTCCATTGAGAAATATACCGTTTAGGCTATATTTACTTTCTCTGTTTTTACCAAACCACCACTTCACATTTGTCTGTGTTGAACTGTATTTGCTACATATCTCTCTACTCCCCAAAGCTGACCTCCTCTGCAAACGCTCACATTTCTCCTCACAGTTTGCCATGCTGCTACTTTAGTATTGCCTGCAAATGTTGATCATATTACTGCCGTGCATATCTCTAAACCATTTACATTTATGGAGAACTGGAGGTCCTGCGCAAATCCCTGAGAATGTTACTTGTCATATCTTGCCGATCCAAGAAGCATCCATTTTAGTCCTACCCCTTGTTTTCTGTTCTTCAGTATGCCAAATAAAAGTTTTGTGAAACACCACACACTACAGGTTGGACCTCCCTTATCCAGAACTCCCTTATCCAGAACCACCCCTCATCTGGAACTATTCCCGGCCACCGGGTGGCTCATGCGCAGAACTCCGACATGAACAAATTGAAGTCGGTCCTCACTGCCAACTCCCGCAATCGCTGGCCTGACCCCGCGATCCACCTCCCCTCCCCCTTCCCCCCCCCCCTTCCCCCCCCTCCCCACGATCTCTCTGCCGAACTCCCAGCACCAAGCCGGCCAGCCCCAATATCCCCTTGATCAGTACCTGTACCATCCAATTTCACGTGACCACCCCTCGTCTGGAAAAATCCCTTATCCAGAACAGGCCAGGTTCCGAGGGTTCCGGATAAGGGAGCTTCCAACCTGTATTCCGAGTTCAAGGCCCCTTTTCAAAAGTTAACAGACTTGATTTTTTGCAAATAGTTATAACAGTTAGCGAACATGTGGTTATAAATCAATAGAGAATAAACGTAAGTGTGCATCATGTCATTGGGGTACACGGTGAGATTGGGCTGAGTGAGGACTGAGTGTCTGTGTGGATGAACTCGCATGCAGATAGAGTGGATTTGGTTAATCATGGGAAGGATAGAGGAATGGATGACAAAATGGTATTTGGCCCAATAAACGCTCGTGTCCAGCTTGCTCAATTCTTTACAAGTAAAACTTCCATAGCGGTAAAGTTCTGCGAAATTCTCTCTCTGACCTGTCCGAGGAACAGAACTCCAGGATACTGATTTAAAGCACGTGCTGTTCACGTAGTGCTTGTGATCATTGTCCATGGCCAACAGAAATAAAACTATAAAGCAGCAATGTCAAAGGCCTTTGGGGGATGTTACCTTTGGTGTAAAACCGATATCCCGCTGTGCAGCTCTCCTGATTTTCATTTCCATTTCTGCCCCAAATCTGTACTCAACAAACAGCCGGACAGTAGCAAGGAGTCGAGGGCAGCCAATGAAATTGTTCCAGCTGAGCACCTCCTACTGGAAGTGCAGTTTGTAAAACAAGGAGAGCACCTTGTTCGGTTCAGGGACGCACCAGAGCCCTGATATTCCCCAGGTTTCCGAGCGTGCAAATTCCGCAATCTGGGGCGGGGAGGGAGCAATCCGGTTTGGCTCCGGTTCTGCCAGCTCTGCGCCAATGTTCGCTCGAAGCTGCGCGGCCGCGCAGTGATGGGGAAGGTCCCCCTCCGGCTGGTCACCGGCGTAAACACCGCACAGCCACAGACATTTAAAGGGACCGTGCGTTAAAGGAAACAGACCGCGCAGAACATAGCGCCGCTCACAGGGAACGTTGGTCTGTGTCAGAACTAAAGTTCCCCTGGCAGTGGAAGCAGCTGCTTGTGTAGGATAGTGGAATTGCATCAGTCGCCCTGAACCCTGGCAGCACTGCCTGCGATTTCCCTGACACACTGGCGGGCAGTGAGTGCCAGGTCTAAATGCTGATGGAGGTGAGGCCTAGCAGATTCTGTGGCAATCAACCGAGGAACAGCAATTTGAATCCTAGGCCTTTTAGTCCTTTTTTGGGGGGCTTGTGCTGCAGAACAGTGGGTACGGTAGCATAGTGACTACGTTACTGAACTAGTAATCCCGAGGTCTGGACTAATGGAGACACAAGTTCAAATCCCACCACGGCAGCTGGGGAATTTAAATTCAGTTAATTAAATAAATTTGGAATAAAAAGCTAGTAATGGTGACCATGAAACTACCGGATTGTCGTAAAGACCCATCTGGTTCACTAATGCCCTTTAGGGAAGGAACTCTGCCGCCCTTACCCGGTCTGGGCCTGTGTGTGACTCCAGACCCACAGCAATGTGGTTGACTCTGAACTGCCCTCTGAAATGGCCCAGCGAGACACTCCGTTGTAATAAACCACTACGACAAAGTCAGCACTGTGGGAGCACCTTCACCACACGGACTGCAGCGGTTCCACCACCTCGAGGGCAATTAGGGATGGGCAATAAATGCTGGGCTTGCCAGTGACTAATAAATAAATAAAACATTGCCATACGGTACTACAGAAAACCCCCTCCTCCCCACTCCAGCTCCAGTTTAAAAGCGTTGCAGGTTGTTCTGCAGGCTATGCAGGCACCAAATAACTCAAATTCCTCCGAGTTTAATTATGCAGCCCATATAAAATATATACAGTTGCCTGTTGTGTACACCAGTTAAGGTGAGAAACTACCAAAATGACTGATACTGTCATGATATAGTGTATCCAACTTGACGATCAGTGATTTAAGTTTTTTTTAATGTTCTCATCTGCTGGATCGTGTGAATAATTTGGAACGCACAGATTTGTTTCACAGCGTTTCAGTGAAAACTGGCAGCTCTCTGTACTGGCGTTTGGTCAACAATGATCACACAACTTTGCTATTCTGATGAAACCAAAATTGCAGTGAAAATATTCAGTTTTGTGCCACGTGTTGAGTCTTTCAAGGCAGCTTTCACTTCTGATCATTGTAGAAATACATTGCAAATACATTCTGAGTATTGTTTTTCAGCCGCTGTTGGTGGTGGGAGAGTTGTTATTAGATTGTTATTGTTATTAGAAACCGAACCAATATGGAGTTGTAAGTCAAAAGAAAATGCAATTTTTATTTTTTTTAATCGCATGCACAGTAATCTACTTGACCAGTTGAGTACTAGGAACACTTTACAAATTTCAGAGTACAGGTTTTCTGTTCACACAGCACGTACAAAATATTCTTAAGATTGACGGAAAATCGCAGCAAAAATGGACACCTAGTGAAAATAGATGATTGAAAATGACACAGTTCCACTTGCATTCTTTTATCCTTTGCTTGTAAAATAATATTCCTGAAAGTGTGTTCGTGCTATTTAGTCACACCTTAATTTGTTTTGTCTTTCAGCCCCATACTATTTCTGCTTTTTAGACTTGGCTCAGTAACAGCACTCTTGCCCTGAGTCAGAAAGATGTTGCTTCAAGCCTCACTCCAGAGACTTGAGCACAGAACCACAGAAATTTACACCACAGAAGGAGGCCATTCGGCCCATCGTGTCCGTGCCGGCCGACCAAGAGCTACCCAGCCTAATCCCACTTTCCAGCTCTAGGTCCGTAGCCCTGTAGGTTACGGCACTTCAGGTGCACATCCAAGTACTAATCTGAGTTGACACTTCAGTGCACTCCTGAGGGAGTTAACCCCCGAGGATCCATCTACCCTCTCGGGTGGTCATAATAGATCCTATAGCACTATATGAAGAAGATAGTTTCCTGGCCAGCATTTATCCCTCAACCAACACCAACAAAAATAGATTATCTGGTCATTTATCTCAATGCTGTGTGTGGGAGCTTGCTGTGTGTGAATTGGCTGTCAAATTTCCCTACATTCAAAAGTAGGCATTGGTTGTGAAACGCTTTGGAATGTCCTAAGGCCATAAGATGGACTTTCTTTTGGTCTTTTCAGATCAAGTACTGGACTCTTTCTGTAACTCTTTCACCGCTGTGGTTGATCTGAGCTTAGTTACAGCATCTCTAGTTTAACCTGCTCCGAGGACATTTCTCAGCGATTGCAGTTTTAGTCTTCAATGGGGATCGGGCTGAACCAACAAGTATTAGAAAGATATATCTATCGAGAAATCACAGACCGCTTCTGCAATCTCCCAATTCTTGACTGGCTTTCAAATTGTTTTATAAAAATAAAATTGCATCTTGCTGGGCTGTAATCCAGCACTTATAACGTTAGTCTTTATTTCAATGCAGGAATGTGGCCACGTTTCTCAAAATGTTCATGAGCATTTCAGGTTGCGATTTCCATTCTTCTTTCAGGTGAACATGCTGAGCTCCCCCGGCAGGAGAGTGCGGAGGGACACTCCTTCCAGCACAGCGACAGGGTGAAATGCCTTCTTGAAGTGGATATTCTGCGGCAGATGCAGGAAGGACACGGCGGGTGGAATCCTAAAATGGCTGAGGTAACCCTCGGTGCTGCCAGCAGCTCAGGAACATTGCACTCCTCCTGGGCTGGCAGTGTTTCAGCTTTCGGTGCTCACAGTCTATTAATGTTAAAATAAACTCCAGTACCTATCCCACAAATAAAGCTGCAGCAGTGTCAGGATTAGCTTTATTACTGTAATAGTAACCATAAACTACAAAAGTTCAATTCTAAACACCATTTTAATCGGACATTTAAAAGAAACACTTCAGTTATGATGGTCCTGTTTTGTTTCCTTCCCTGTTTTTTCATTTTTAGTCCTACCTGTGCGTTCTTATATTAAACAAAAAGCCTTTAAAACATTGGATTGGATCCTATCGTTCATTTAAGAGGTGGAAGCAAATTTTAAAAAAATGAAATAACAAATTTTTGGAACTCCTGATACTGGATTCCTTCCCTCACCATCTCCTCCTTTCTCCCATTGTCTCATATTTTACTTTTACTTTATTACTAATATCTTTTTAACAATTTACTATCAGGATGTGGGCATTGCTGGCAAGGCCGGCATTTATTGCCCGTCCCTAATTGCCCCTTGAGAAGGTGGTGGTGAGCCGCCGCCTTGAACCGCTGCAGTCCGTGTGGTGAAGGTGCTCCCTCAGAGCTGTTAGGGAGGGAGTTCCAGGATTTTGACCCAGCGACGATGAAGGAACGGCCGATATATTCCCAAGTCAGGATGGTGTGTGACTGGGAGGTGATGGTGTACCTGCTGCCCTTGTCCTTCTAGGCGGTGGAGGTCGTGGGTTTGGGAGGTGCTGCCGAAGACGCCTTGGCGAGTTGCTGCATTGCATCTTGTAGACGGTGCACACTGCAGCCAGGGGGCACCGATAGCAGAGGGAGTGGACGTTTAAGCGAGTGGATCGGAGGTCGATCAAGCGGGCTGCTTTATCCCGGATGGTGTTGAGGCTCTTGAGTTCTGTTCCCTCCAGCCAAGCGGCGAGTATTCCATCACACTCCTGACTTGTGTCTTGTAGGTGGTGGAGAAGCTGTGGGGAGTCAGGAGTTGAGCCATTCGCTGGAGAATACGCATGCCGAGTAATAAGGTTCAGATTGTGATGATATACATCATCCATCGTCATCACAGGCAGTCCCTCGGAATCGAGGAAGACTTGCTTCCACTCTAAAAGTGAGTTCTCAGGTGACTGAACAGTCCAATACGAGAGCCACAGTTGAAGGAAAGGGTGGGTGGGGAGTCTGGTTTGCCGCACGCTCCTTCCGCTGCCTGCGCTTGTTTTCTGCACGCTCTCGGCGAGGAGACTCGAGGTGCTCAGCGCCCTCCCGGATGCTCTTCCTCCACTTGGGGCGGCCTTTGGCTGGATGAATTGATATACAATTCTGCTGATGGCCCACAACAGCTCGTGGATGACCAGTTTAGAGCTGCTGGATCTGTTCTGAATCTATCCCACTTAATACGGTGGTAGTGCAACACGCAATGATGGAGGATGTCCTTAGTGTGAAGATGGGACTTGGTCTCCACGAGGACTGGGCGGCGGTCACTCCTACCAATGCTGTCATGGACAGATGCATTGGTGAGGACAAGGTCAAGTAGGTTATTCGCTCGTGTTAGTTCTCTCACCACCTGTAAGCTCAGTCCCTCTGGACTCGGCCAGCATGGTCAACAGTGGTAATACCGAGCCACTCGGAGTGCATTGTTTGTTCTTGCTGCTCTCAAATGGTGTTCAGCGTGGAGGAGGACTGATTCATCAGCTGAGGAGGGTGGTAGATGGAACGTCCCGACTGTATACCACTGTGCCTTCACCTCTGGGACAGGACATACCCAGGACCTATCTTTGTGTTTAAATCTCTTCATAGCATTGCCTCTCCCTGTGTAACCTTCTCTAATGCTACAACGCCCACTCCTCCCCCCCAACTCTCTTTCTCTGAGACCAGCCTTGTACCTCCCCCTCCATCTCACCATTGGCGCCTATCCCTTCAGCTGTGTAGGCCCATACTCTGGAATTCCCTCCCTAAACTCCACCTCTCTCTCTTCCTTTTAAGGCCCTTCTTAAAACCCACCTCTTTAACCCAGCTTTTGGTAGCTCCTCCTCGTGCCTCCTTTATCTCCGCATCCAGCTTTTGTCTGATTATGGCTCTACGAAGCACCTTGGGATGTTTGTCTACGTTAAAGGTGCTATATAAATGCAAGTTTTTGTTGCCAGTCTTCAGTTGCCTCTTGCTAATTTGAGCCTTTCCTGTTGTCATAGTTTTGTTGAAATAATGTTCTGGATTTAAGAAAAAAAACTTGTTTTGTCAAAATTTGAAAAGATTTGGAGATGGAAAATCCACTTGAGAGCAAAATCTAAAAAAGAAAGAGAAGAAAGAAAAGCCTGAAGCTAATCGTAGAAGTGTTGAGGTAGAGTTCAGAAGTTCCCAGGCTCAAGGTGAAGGGTTTAACCGTTGCAATAATAAGATTGATGCGAATGTAAGACCAAACACTCAGTGCAACAATCAGTTTTTCAACGAGTGAAGAATAACCAGTTACATGACATAGAATGGGAACTGGGCAGTTTGTTCTGCCAAATAGAATCTCAGTATGGCAGAGCTCACAGTATTGAGTGAATTAATTCCCCCTGCACTTTGTTTTCCCTTTTTTGTACAGTACGTTGGTCGGACTGGTACTGTGCACAGAATAACAGACCGAGGCGATGTGAGAGTACAGTACAGCAATAATATTCGATGGACTTTCCACCCTGGAGCTCTCACCAAGGTACACTCAATAGTTATCCTACCCGCAAAACCTTTTGCACCAGTAAAGTAAGTGTTACATTTAAAAGAAAGAAAACAGAAAGACTTGCAATTATATAGTGACCTCAGGATGTCCCAAAGCGCTTTACAACCAATTACGTGATGTGGGAAACGCTGCAGCCAATTTGCACTCGGCAAGCTCCCACAAACAGCAAAGTGATAATGACCAGATAATCGGTTTTTGGTGATGTTGGTTGAGGGATAAATATTGGCCCCAGGACACCGGGGATAACTCCCCTGCTCTTCTTCGAAATAGTGCCTTGGGATCTTTTACATCCACCTGAGAGCAGACGGGGCCTCGGTTTAACGTCTCATCCAAAAGACGGCACCTCCGACAGTGCAGCACTCCCTCAGCACTGCACTGGGAGTGTCAGCCTAGATTTTTGTGCTCAAGTCCCTGGAGCGGAACTTGAACCCACAACCTTCTGACTCAGAGACGAGAGTGCTGCCCACTAAGCCACAGCTGACTTATAACCACAATAATTCAACTTAAATAGTTCAGTATTCCAAACTGATGCTGCTTCCGAGTGCTTCTCTTAATCATCCTTCATCTATCATTAGTACATTACAGTAGTTATGGGTTTTGATTTAACCTGGATGTGTGCTCTCCAATTTAGTGACACTGAATTATTGCACTATCAATCTTATCTGGTGTAAAAACAGCAAGAAAGGAGAAGGAAAGGCTGATGGTAATGTAAACAGGAAGTAAATACTTAGGGCCCAAGTTTCGAGCCGCGCCTAGAACGGCGCAGTCCCGACCTGGATGCCCGTTTTTCGCGTCACAAAGTGCGCCTAAAAAAAACTTCCAGATTCTCCACCTCCCTGCAGGTCCTCTGGCCCTCGGCGCGGCGCAGCAGGAGCTGTAGGGGGCGGAGCCAGGTCCCTGCGCTGAAAACAGTGCCGGGACCTCTGCACATGCGCGCTACAGTGGGCGCGCATGTGCAGTAACTCCAGGCGCCCAAAACTGTGTGGGAGGGGCCCGAAGCACGCAGCCCCGAGCCCTGGCCGAATGGCCTCACTGGGGCTGCGTGAATAAGGCTCCTCCCACAGCCAGCTCCTGCTTCCTCCTGACCCGACCTGACTCCCGCTCCCCCCCCGCCCTCCACCTCCAGACTGGACCCAACACCGACCCGACTCCTGCTTCCCCCACCCCCCCCCCCCCCCCCGGACTGGACCCGACCTGACCTCCCTCTCCCTCCCTCCCCCCTCCCTCTCCCACCCTCCCCCCTCCCTCTCCCTCCCTCCCCCCTCCCTCTCCCTCCCTCCCCCCTCCCTCTCCCTCCCTCCCCCCTCCCTCTCCCTCCCTCCCCCCTCCCTCTCCCTCCCTCCCCCTGACCCGAACTGAACTGACCTCCCTCCCACCAACCCCCCGACCCGATCCGCGCTCCCGACCCGACCCAACGCCACCTACCTGTAAATCTGGTGCTGGGGACGGGCCCTGCTCGAAGTCTTGGGCCAGGCCCATTCAGCCTCCCTCCCCCTTCTCCTTTCAGCCTTCCATCCCCCGCCCCCCCCCCATCTCCTTTCCCCCCCCCATCTCCTTTCCCCCCCCCATCTCCTTTCCCCCCCCATCTCCTTTCCCCCCCCCCCATCTCCTTCCCCCCCCCATCTCCCCCCCCATCTCCCCCTTCCTCCCCCCCATCTCCTTCCCCCCCATCTCCTTTCCCCCCCCCCCATCTCCTTTCTCCCCCCCATCTCCTTTCCCCCCCCCCATCTCCTTTCCCCCCCATCTCCTTTCCCCCCCCCATCTCCTTTCTCCCCCCCATCTCCTTCTCTCTCTCCCCCCCATCTCCTTTCTCCCCCCCCAATCTCCTTTCTCCCTCCCCGTCTCCTTTCTCCCCCTCATCTCCTTTCCCCCCCCATCTCCTTTCCCCCCCCCCATCTCCTTTCCCCCCCCCATCTCCTTCCCCCCCCCATCTCCTTCCCCCCCCATCTCCTTCCCCCCCCATCTCCTTCCCCCCCATCTCCTTTTCCCCTCCCCCATCTCCTTTTCCCCTCCCCCATCTCCTTTTCCCCTCCCCCATCTCCTTTTCCCCTCCCCCATCTCCTTTTCCCCTCCCCCATCTCCTTTTCCCCTCCCCCATCTCCACCTTCCCCTCCCCCATCTCCACCTTCCCCTCCCCCATCTCCACCTTCCCCTCCCCCATCTCCACCTTTCCCTCCCCCATCTCCACCTTCCCCTCCCCCATCTCCACCTTCCCCTCCCCCATCTCCACCTTCCCCTCCCCCATCTCCACCTTCCCCTCCCCCATCTCCACCTTCCCCTCCCCCATCTCCACCTTCCCCTCCCCCATCTCCACCTTCCCCTCCCCCATCTCCACCTTCCCCTCCCCCATCTCCACCTTCCCCTCCCCCATCTCCACCTTCCCCTCCCCCATCTCCACCTTCCCCTCCCCCATCTCCACCTTCCCCTCCCCCATCTCCACCTTCCCCTCCCCCATCTCCACCTTCCCCTCCCCCATCTCCACCTTCCCCTCCCCCATCTCCACCTTCCCCTCCCCCATCTCCACCTTCCCCCTCCCCCATCTCCACCTTCCCCCTCCCCCATCTCCACCTTCCCCCTCCCCCATCTCCACCTTCCCCCTCCCCCATCTCCACCTTCCCCCTCCCCCATCTCCACCTTCCCCCTCCCCCATCTCCACCTTCCCCCTCCCCCATCTCCACCTTCCCCCTCTCCCATCTCCACCTTCCCCCTCCCCCATCTCCACCTTCCCCTCCCCCATCTCCACCTTCCCCCTCCCCCATCTCCACCTTCCCCCTCCCCCATCTCCACCTTCCCCTCCCCCATCTCCACCTTCCCCCTCCCCCATCTCCACCTTCCCCCTCCCCCATCTCCACCTTCCCCCTCCCCCATCTCCACCTTCCCCCTCCCCCATCTCCACCTTCCCCCTCCCCCATCTCCACCTTCCCCCTCCCCCATCTCCACCTTCCCCCTCCCCCATCTCCACCTTCCCCCTCCCCCATCTCCACCTTCCCCCTCCCCCATCTCCACCTTCCCCCTCCCCCATCTCCACCTTCCCCCTCCCCCATCTCCACCTTCCCCCTCCCCCATCTCCACCTTCCCCCTCCCCCATCTCCACTAGCCCCCTCCCCCATCTCCACCTTCCCCCTCCCCCATCTCCACCTTCCCCCTCCCCCATCTCCACCTTCCCCCTCCCCCATCTCCACCTTCCCCCTCCCCCATCTCCACCTTCCCCCTCCCCCATCTCCACCTTCCCCTCCACCCCCTCCTCCCCCTCCCCCCCTCCCCTCGCTGTCAGAAACACAGACACTGACAGACAGAGAATGAGAGTCACACAGACAGACAGAGAGATAGAGACACTGACAGAGACACACTGGGGGGGGGTATCCCAGCACACTGCTGGAGGGCTCCCGGTGCTGCAGTCGGTAAGTAGAAAATGTTTTGTTTTATTGATTTAAAAAAAAAATTATTTCTTATTAATTTTTTTAGATTGATTTATTGGTTGATTTATTGATGTTTTTATCATTTATTATTGATGATGACTCTTTATTTTTGTAAAACTGAAGTGTTTAATGTTTGTAAACTTCCCTTTAAACCCCCCCCCCATTCCCTACGCCTGATTTTCTAAAGTGTAGACAAGGTATTTTTGAGCGTACAAAAATCTTCACTTACTCCATTCTAAGTTAGTTTGGAGTACGTTTTCACTCACGAAACTTTGAAAACAGGCGTAAGTGGCCGTACACGCCTCCTTTTGAAAAAAAAATTCTGTTCCTAAGTGAAACTGTTCTAACTGACTAGAACAAGAATTCCAATTTCTAAGATTCTCCGTTCTACACCAGTTGCTCCTAAAAAATCAGGAGCAAATCATGTGGAAACTTGGGGCCATTGTGTCCCACTTTGTTATATTTCAGCAAAATAAACCCAGCAGGCAGAGACTGAGCATTTTATTTTTGTCAGTTTCAAACCAGTTCAGCCTCCCGTATAACGAGATGTAGTATACCAGATGGATCCTCTCAGCTTGCATTACCCATGTATGTTCATTCTATTGTTGGCAAAATGACTGTGTCCATGAAGAGAAACTGCAACTGTGGGACTATTTCAAAATAAAGAGGGCCTGAATTTGTTATCGCCTAATTTCGGGCACAGACCTGATGGCCCTCCGGCTTGATTGTAATAGTTGGGTCAGGTTTCTAGCACTAGCCGAGCCTCGGGAGAAGCTCGCCCCTGTGGCCCAGCCTAATGTGCTATGGGGTAACTCCTGGAAGGGTCACAGCAAGGTCAGTGTGAAGGAGCACTTGTATTTTTGGTGTCAGCCGCCCGCATGTGAGGCTGCGTGTAGACCAGGTGTTGCTGAGAGGGGCCGGAGTGGTGGCAGAGAGAAATCCGTGCTGGGGTCCTGAAACGAGCGCCTTGCCATCATCGCCACACTGGAGTGAGGTTAGCACTCGGCTTCGGAAGCTGTCTTTAAAAAAAAACCCATAGATTTTAGCCGTGGTCAGGATCCACGTGGAAATCGACCACGGTCTTCTCTGCTAAACTTTGTTAGCTCAACATTGTTGAACTTCTACCCCCAATTGTTCACAGCAAGGAAACAACACTGAAGCAGCGATCAGAGTTAAGGCCTTCATATTCATGGGGATTTAGAGATTTCCTCTAGTTTAAAGCTGTTTTTCTGCTTCAAGGTTTGTACACTTAAGCAGCTTTCCCTGTGCTCGTGACCTACACTGGCTCCCGGTTAAGCAACGCCTCGATTTCAAAATTCTCATCCTTATTTTCAAATCACTCCATGGCCCTTGCCCCTCCCTATCTCTAATTTCCTCCAGCCTCACAACCCCCCCCCGCCCCCAACCCCCGGAGATGTCTGCGCTCCTCTAATTCTGCCCTCCTGAGTATCCCTGATTATAATCGCTCCACCATCGGTGGCGGTGCCTTCTGTTGCCTGGGCCCCAAGATCTGGAACTCCCTCCCTAAACCTCTCCGCCTCTCTACCTCTCTTTCCTCCTTCAAGACACTCCTTAAAACCGCCATATTTGACCTCACCTGCGCTAATTTCTACTTGTGCGACTTGGTGTCAATTTTTTAATCTCATAATACTCCTGTGAAATGCCGTGGGTCATTTCATTATGTTCAGTACAAGTTGTCTCACATCATGGGGCACATAAAGATTTCCCTTAAAATCAGTCCTGGAATACAACCAGGCAGCATTGCAACCAGCTGCTCAGCAGAGAATGGCTCCTATCACTCGATCTAAACCGCCAGTTATGTCCTTCGTGAATGAGATTCCAATCGTCCTCTGGTAGTGTTATTGACCCAGCTGAATTACATATTCTGTTTAAATTTTGTTGAACTGTGGAAAAAGTGTTTGTATTAAAAGCATGAAATAAAAATTAATAATTACTTATAGTGTTATTAACTTGTAGGCTGAACCAACCTCGGTGTCATATTTGACCCTGAATGAGCTTTCGACCACATATCCGCAGCATAACTAAAGCCGCCTATTTCCACCTCCGTAACATCGCCCGTCTCCACCCTTGCCTCAGCTCATCCTCTGCTGAAGCCCTCATCCGTGCCTTTGTTACCTCTAGACTTGACTATTCCAACGCACTCCTGGCTGGCCTCCCACATTCTACCCTGCGTAAACTAGAGGTGATCCAAAACTCAGCTGCCCCGTGTCCTAACTCGCACCAAGTCTCATTCACCCATCACCCCCTGTGCTCGCTGACCTACATTGGCTTCCGCTTGAACAACGCCTCGATTTCAAAATTCTCATCCTTGTTTTCAAATCCCTCCATGGCCTCGCCCCTCCCTATCTCTGTAATCTCCTCCAACCCCACAACCCCCCGAGATGTCTGCGCTTCTAATTCTGCCCTCCTGAGCATCCCTGATTATAATCGCTCCACCATCGGTGGCCGTGCCTTCTGTTGCCTGGGCCCCAAGCTCTGGAACTCCCTCCCTAAACCTCTCCGCCTCTCTACCTCTTTCCTCCTTCAAGATGCTCCTTAAAATCTACCTCTTTGACCAAGCTTTTGGTCACCTGCCCTCATTTCTCCTTATGTGGCTCCCTGTCAATTTTTTTGTCTCCTACTACTCCTATAAAGCACCTTGGGACGTCTCACTATGTTAAAGGGGCTATATAAATACAAGTTGTTGTTGTTGTAATGGAACTGATCTTTATCAGTTGAAAAATCTTTTCTCCAAAGTACAATGCTACATAGAAAATTAAATAATGCTGAGGCAAGATAACCTTGTTAGCATTTGATTCAAGGTTAAACCAGTTTGTTTCAGATACTTGCACAGAGCTTAATAGCACAGAATACAATGTATGAAGGATTTGTGGGGAATGAAAGATTAATCAATTGGTCGATGAGACTCAGAGCTGAGGTGTTCACTTTCAAAAGAGAGTCATTAATACGTGTCAACAGTCAAAGTCAAAGAGCGGAACATAGAGCATTTACGTCAATCAATAATAGTCCAGTGTGCTCAATCGAAAGGTGTGTAGTCACAGTCTCAAAAACTCTTTGGAACATGTGCACGAACTTGCAATTAAACACTGGGGGCAAAGAAATGTTACTTGTACAAGAGTACCAGAAAATTAATATTTATCAACTATAAACGTGTACATTCATTGAAGGATGCTTAGCATGCAGTTTTGTTCATACCAGTTTTTCAAAAGTTGCTGCACTCATAACAGGTTCAGAAGGCGACTCCCAGCACTGGTAGCATCGTGGTTATGTTACTGGACTAGTAATCCAGGGCTTGGACAAATGATCCCATGAACACGAGTTCAAATCCCACCACGGCAGCTGGGGAATTAAAATTTAATTGACTAAATCTAGTGTCAGTAATGAAACTATCGGATTGTAGGAACGGATTGTTATGTCTTTAATACTCTTATGAATGACTCCGCGAGGTCTAGTATAGTACTTGAGCTGTTGTGACCTTGGTCCCATTTATTGTAACTCCAGCGTGAGACACAAGCATGGTGGGCAGCCTTTTATACTGGGCCCTGCACACCTATGCAGGTGACCCTCAGGTCTCCCACCGCAGTGCCCTCTGGTGGCACACCTTATGTGACTATACAGTTAGTATACATGGTCTATATACATGACACAAACCATCTGGTTCACTAACGTCCTTTATCGCGGAAAAAATCTGCCGTCCTTACCCGGTCTGGGCCTATATGTGACTCCAGACCCATAGCAATGTGGTTGGCTCTTAACTGCCCTCTGAAATGGCCCAGCGAGACACTCCGTTGTATTCAAGAAGGCGGCTCACCACCACCTTCACGAGGGCAATTAGGGACGGGCAATAAATGCCGGCCTTGTCGGCGACGCCCACATCCCGTGAATGAATAAACAATAAGCTGTGTTAAAAGCAAAGGCTGATTAGAAGCACAGAAAGATGCATCATTGGTACATCATTCAGTAAACGCAACCAGGGCTCATGTCAAAATGAGAAAGCACCAGTAGTCTTTCAATTTAGATCTCCTTTGTTTTGAAGGTTTCTGCACATCCAAATTATTGTCAAATGATTAAAAGTGAATTGTTGGTAACAGTCCCCTTATTCTATAAATGTATTCATTTATAATGTAGACTAGTTGATTGTGGTGGCATTGCACACGGTCAGTCTCTGCTGTCTTTGTGTTGCACTTTCTCTGTGCATCTCCTCTTCTGTCTCCCGCCTCTGCTGTTTATTTCCCCTTAACTCTCTTTATTTCTCTCCCTGTCTTTTTCTTGCTTTATCTTTGGCCGTGAGGTGGTGGGTGTTGACTCCTTCCCCCGCCACACCAAGGGACACCAGTGGTGGGAAGCTGCTTTTGGGGAAGGGGCGTGCAGAGCAAATGTGTCTTTAGTTGGGCGTCCCTGCACGTGGGTTAAACACGGTTTCTGCTTCACGCAGAATTAGTGCAAGGTTGCTGCCGTTCTGTTTAAATTGCTGTACTTTTTAAACAGAGATTGGCTCTCATATTGTGAGCCGTTGTTGAAAATGCCACCGGGAGTTAGGTCTGAAGTCTGGATGAACTTGATTGATTAAAGTTTAATACCTTACGTAATTGCTTTATTGTTCCCTGCCCCAGGGAAACCAGGATAAGAACGACAGCGTTAATTAATTTGTTTTAACTTTGAAGACTGAGCGCGTCTCCTGCAGAAGCTCCTGAGGTGTTAAAATCAGGTTAAGTTAGATTGCTTTAAATGTTACCGACAGTTAATTTTTTGTCTCGACATCAAACAAAAGATCACAGCTAAATAACTTGAGAATGGATTCACGGATCTTTGTCAAATTTGAAGGGGGTCGCTGAGGAGATAATCTTTTTCTAAAACTTGCAAGTATAGTGAACAGTGAGGAGGATAGTGATCAAAAGAAAACAAAGACTTACATTTCTATAGCGCCTTTCACGATCACCGGGCGTCTCAAAGCGCTTTACAGCTTTGGTGTGTAGTCACTAACTCCTTGGAGCAGAGAAGGTTGAAAGGAGCTCGACTTCAAGAAGACGTAGACAGGCTGGTGGAATGGGCAGACACGTGGCAGATAAAATTTAACACCGAAAAGTACAAAGTGATGCATTTTGGTAGGAAGAACAAGGAGAGAGGCAATATAAACGAAAGGGTACAAACCTAAAGGGGGCGCATGAACAGAAAGACCTGGGGGTATGGGCACAAATCGTTGGAAGGTGGCAGGGCAGGTCGAGAAAGCAGTTAAGAAAGCTTACAGGATCCTGGGCTTCATAAATAAAGACCTGAGGCTAGACTTTCCACTTGCATTGCTAGGGCCCAAAAAATGGCCGATGTTCCAGCCTTAGCGATGTTTCAGCTTTCAGGATCGCTGGAACATCGCCCATTTTTCGGATCGCTACTTTTGGCTTTTTTTTCCCCAGCGCTAGCCTAGCGATGTGGATTGGGCCTTAGCGATGTGGATTGGGCCTTAGCGATGTGGATTGGGCCTTAGCGATGTGGATTGGGCCTTAGCGATGTGGATTGGGCCGATGTGGATTGGGCCTTAGCGATGTGGAAGGCAAGGCTTCCCTAGCAACGGCCTTCTGTGCATGCGTTTTTTTTTTGGCAAACACGTTTTCGAACGATTCGGTAGGTCAGGGGTCATCCAAGCATGCGCAGAAGGCAAAGGGTTTATTGTTGGGGGTGGAGGCGGGTGGCAGAGTTGTTACAGTTGAAAAATCTAGTTCAATTGTTAAATTATTAAAACATTTTATTGAATTTTACAATTGTTGTGCAGTGTCTTCTAATAACGTAAGGTAAGGTAAAACATGAATACAATTGTTGGAAAACAACGGCCAGGCCAGGTAAGGATGAAACGTAACACAACTGCAACTGTTGTCTTTCCATAACTGTAACTAACTGTCAGCAATGTAAGTTCATGTAAAGGTGTAAAGTGTTCATTTATGAGCTGCTGATGCAAGAGTTTTGCAGCTGCATAACAGAGATAGTGGATGCCTTGGTTGTAATCTACCAAAATTCCCTTAATTCTGGGGTGGTCCCAACGGATTGGAAAACCGCAAATGTAACGCCCCTATTTAAAAAAAGAGGCACGTAGAAAGCAAGAAACTATAGACCGGTTAGCCTAACATCTATCGTTGGGAAAATGCTGGAGTACATTTTAAGGAAGCAGTAGCAGGACATTTGGCAAAGCAGAATGCAGTCAAGCAGAGTCAGCATGGTTTTATGAAAGGGAAATCATGTTTGACAAATTTGCTGGAGTTCTTTGAGAATGTAACGAGCAGGGTAGATAAAGGAGAACTAGTGGATGTGGTGTATTTGGATTTCCAGAAGGCATTCGATAACATAGAAACATAGAAAATAGGTGCAGGAGTAGGCCATTTGGCCCTTCGAGCCTGCACCGCCACATAAGTTGCCACATAAAAGGTTACTGCACAAGATAAAAGCTCACGGTGTTGGGGGTAACATATTAGCATGGATAGAGGATTGGCTAACTAACAGAAAATAGAGAGTCGGGATAATTAGGTCATTTTCCGGTTGGCAAACAGTAACTAGTGGGGTGCCACAGGGATCGTTGCTGGGGCCTCAGTTACTTACAATCTATATTAATGACTTGGATGAAGGGACCGAGTGTAATGGAGCCAAGTTTACTGATGATACAAAGATGGGTGGGAAAGCAAATTGTGAGGAGGACACAAAAAATCTACAAAAGGATGTAGACAGGCTAAGTGAGTGGGCAAAAATTTGGTAGATGGAGTATAATGTGGGAAAATGTGAGGTTATCCACTTTGGCAGAAAAAATAAAAAAGCAAATTATTATTTAAATGGAGAAAAATTACAAAATGCTGCAGTACAGAGGGACCTGGGGGTCTTTGTGTATGAAACACAAAAAGTTAGTATGCAGGTACAGCAAGTAATCAGGAAGGCAAATGGAATGTTGGCCTTTATTGCAAGGGGGATAGAGTATAAAAGCAGAGAAGTCCTGCTACAACTGTACAGGGTATTGGTGAGGCCACATCTGGAGTACTGCGTACAGTTTTGGTCTCCTTATTTAAGAAAGGATATACTTGCATTGGAGGCTGTTCAAAAAGGTTCACGAGGTTGATTCCGGAAATTAGGGAGTTAACTTATGAAGATAGGTTGCATAAGTTGGGCCTATACACATTGGAGTTCAGAAGAATGAGAGGTGATCTTATTGAAACTTATAAGATAATGAGGGGGCTCGACAAGGTAGATGCAGAGAGAATATTTCCATTCATAGGGGAATCTAGAACTAGGGGACATAGTTTCAGAATAAGGAGTCGTCCATTCAAAGCTGAGATGAGGAGGAATGTCTTCTCAGAAGGTTCCAAATCTGTGGAATTCTCTACCCCAGAGAGTTGTGGAGGTTGGGTCATTGAATATATTTAAGGTGGAGATAGACAGATTTTTGAGCGATAAGGGAGAGCGGGCAGGGAAGTGGAGCTGATTCCATGATCAGATCAGCCATGATCTTATTAAATGGCGGAGCAGTCTCGAGGGGCCAAATGACCTACTCCTCCTATTTCTTATGTTCGTATGTTAACTGTTCCCGTTGGCCAGAAGGGTCGAGAACCAGAGGACTCTGATGTAAGGTGATTGGCAGAAGAACTAAAGGCGACATGAGGGAAAACCTTTTTACGCAGCGAGTGGTTAGGATCTGGAATGCGTTGCCTGAGAGGGTGGTGGAGGCAGACTCAATCGTGACTTTCAAAAGGGAGTTGGCTCAGTCCCTGAAGGAAAAAAATTGCAGAGCTACGGGGAAAGAGCGGGGGAGTGGGAATGGCTGAGGGGCTCTTGCAGAGAGCCGGCACGGGCTCGACGGGCCGAATGGCCTCCTTCTGTGTTGGAACCATTTGAGGATTCTTCTATGATTCAAATATTTAAATATAAACTCCGATTCAGTCTTTTTAGAAAAGAAATGTGCAATGTAAGATTATACAGTGTCAGCTTAGGTCAGTTGGGAACAATATCACCTCTGAGTCAGAAGGTGAAGGGGTCAAATATTGCTCCAGGTCTTTGCCTTATCTGGGGTGACACTGCAGTGCCATACTGAGGGAGTGCTGCATTGTCAGAGTTGCTGTCGTTCAAAAGAGATTAGAACTGAAGCCTCTTCCTGTAAGACTGTCTGTGTGTATCAGGTATAGATATTAAAGATCCCACGGCATTGTTCAAAGCAGAAAGTGCTCCCATCACGTTGGCCATAATCCTTCGAAGTTACCTGACTATTCATCCAATTACTGTTTGTGGATTCTTGCTCTATGAAAACTGAGTGCCAATGTTTGCGTGTATTACACTCTCTGCACTCATTGTGCATGAAATGCTTTGGAACATTTATGAGAGATGCTATACAAATGCAAATGATTAGGCGCCATATAAATGTAAGTTTTTCTTTACATCTACAACATTGTATAAAGCGATTTAAATCTTCTAGTACTCACAACATCAATATCTATAAAAAGAAAGACTTGCATTTATATAGCGCCTGTCACGACCACCGGACGTCTCCAAGCGCTTTACAACCAATGAAGTACTTTGGAAGTGTAGTCACTGTTGTAATGTGGGAAACGCGGCAGCCAATTTGCGCACAGCAAGCTCCCACAAACAGCAGTGTGATAATGACCGGATAATCTGTTTTAGTGTTGTTGATTGAGGGATAAATATTGGCCCCAGGACACCGGGGAGAACTCCCCTGCTCTTCTTCGAAATAGTGTCATGGGATCTTTAACGTCCATCTGAGAGAGCAGACAGGGCCTCGGTTTAACATCTCAGAGAATTGTGAACCTGTGGAATTCTCTATCACAGAAAGTTGTTGAGTCCAGTTCGTTAGATATATTCAAAAGGGAGTTAGATGTGACCCTTATGGCTAAAGGGATTAAGGGGTATGGAAAGAAAGCAGGAATGGGGTACTGAAGTTGCATGATCTGCCATGATATTGAATGGTGGTGCAGGCTCGAAGGGCTGAATGGCCTACTCCTGCACCTATTTTCTATGTTTCTATGTTTCTCCGACAGTGCGGCACTCCCTCAGTACTCTACTGGAGTGTCAAGCCTAGATTATTGTGCTCCAGTCTCTGGAGAGAACATAAGAACATAAGAATTAGGAACAGGAGTAGGCCATCTAGCCCCTCGAGCCTGCTCCGGCATTCAACAAGATCATGGCTGATCTGGCCGTGGACTCAGCTCCACTTACCCGCCCGCTCCCCGTAACCCTTAATTCCCTTATTGGTTAAAAATCTATCTATCTGTGACTTGAATACATTCAATGAGCTAGCCTCAACTGCTTCCTTGGGCAGAGAATTCCACAGATTCACAACCCTCTGGGGGAAGAAATTCCTTCTCAACTCGGTTTTAAATTGGCTCCTCCGTATTTTGAGGCTGTGCCCCCTAGTTCTAGTCTCCCCGACCAGTGGAAACAACCTCTCTGCCTCTATCCTGTCTATCCCTTTCATTATTTTAAATGTTTCTATAAGATCACCCCTCATCCTTCTGAACTCCAACGAGTAAAGACCCAGTGGGACTTGAAAACACAACCTTCTGACTCAGAGGTGTGTGTGTTGCCCATTGAGCCACAGCTGACACAGCTACAGTGGAGAGGAGGTGTCTTGAGGCATAACCTTTACTGATGTCAGGTTTTATGGTGTTGCCTCTATTTTAGACTGACTACGATCGAAAATGTACTTCACAAAGAGAATTTAAAGTTTAGTGCAAAACATTTTATTTATAAATACATGGTGGGTGCAAAACATGGTTGAGCCACTGATCATGTCTGCTACAAAATATGTCTTCGTTTTTCTAAAACAAAATTAAATGGGGCAGAAACATTGTGCTGCAGCACTGGATCCAAATTTCGCTGAAGAAACTGGAAGAATCTGTTTTGTTGTCCATCATTAATGACCCATTTTTGAAATTGCTGCTTTGCAATGTACATTTTCTGAGTGTGAGAGTTCTGAATGTGCGATTTTATTTGTTATAGGAAAACTCACATACATTCTCCTGTTTTGTGACGAGGAACTTTACTCCACAGTGTTTGTTGGAGTGCTCTTATGCTAACCGTATTACAGCTGCAGCTTTACCTGCCTGGCTGTTTGGGTTATTCCAGGCACTTACTCTACCCAAACATTTGGATGGAAATTATTGTGCAATGCTGATTTAAGATTTTCAAGATCAGCATTTTGTGTTTTTCTTTAAAGGGTGCAGCCTGTATTCGGGAAACTAGGGCTAACTGGGAATGAACACATTAGCCCATTCTTTGCATTTGCAATAACCAGGCAGCTGACTGTGAGTGGAAAAGCATGTTAGTATTTCATAGATGGTCTTGTTTTCTAGGTTTGCGACTTGAATCTGTGCCATTTGAATATACACTCCAGATATTGTAACGTTGTACATGACATCAATGTTCTCTCTGGTTTTTTTTCATGCATGTTCTCTTTCGGCCATGCATGCGCGATATCTCTTGCAGCAGCAGGAGCTGGTGAGCGGCCCGCGTGGGACCCCGCCATTGGTGAGCAGCCCGCGTGGGACCCCGCCATTGGTGAGCAGCCCGAGCGGGACCCCGCCATTGGTGAGCGGCCCGCGTGGGACCCCGCCATTGGTGAGCGGCCCGCGTGGGACCCCGCCATTGGTGAGCGGCCCGCGTGGGACCCCGTCATTGGTGAGCGGCCCGCGTGGGACCCCGCCATTGGTGAGCAGCCCGCGTGGGACCCCGTCATTGGTGAGCGGCCCACGTGGGACCCCGCCATTGGTGAGCGGCCCGCGTGGGACCCCGCCATTGGTGAGCGGCCCGCGTGGGACCCCGCCATTGGTGAGCGGCCCGCGTGGGACCCCGCCATTGGTGAGCGGCCCGCGTGGGACCCCGCCATTGGTGAGCGGCCCGCGTGGGACCCCGCCATTGGTGAGCGGCCGCGTGGAACCTCGCCATTGGTGAGCGGCCGCGCACCTTAGGAGGAACATTGCAAGACGTTAACTCTGAAATCAGAGATATCAGAGGGCCATCAATATATTTCAAGGAGTTTTCTACCTCTACTCATTGGAATTCAGAAGAATGAGAGGTGATCTTATCGAAACCTATAAGATTATGAGGGGCTTGACAAGGTGGATGCAGAGAGGATGTTTCCACTGGTGGGGGAGACTAGAACTAGAGGGCATGATCTTAGAATAAGGGGCCGCCCATTTAAAACTGAGATGAGGAGAAATTTCTTCTCTGAGGGTTGTAAATCTGTGGAATTCGCTGCCTCAGAGAGCTGTGGAAGCTGGGACATTGAATAAATTTAAGATAGAAATAGACAGTTCTTAAACGATAAAGGGATATGAAGAGTGGGCGGGGAAGTGGAGCTGAATCCACGATCAGATCAGCCATGATCTTATTGAATGGCGGAGCAGGCTCGAGGGGCCGTATGGCCTACTCCTCCTATTTCTTATGTTCTTATGTATGCAGCAAGACCTGGATGACATTCAGGCTTGGGCTGATAAGTGGCAAGTAACAAGTGCCAGGCAATGACCATCTCCAACAAGCGAGAGCCTAACCACCTCCCCTTGATAGTCAATGGCATTACCATCACCGAATCCCCCACCATCAACATCCTGGGAGGGTCACCATTGACCAGAAACTTCATTGGACCAGCCACATAAATACAGTGGCTACAAGAGCAGGTCAGAGGCTGGGTATTCTATGTCGAGTGTCTCACCTCCTGACTCCCCAAAGTCTGACTCCACCATCTACAAGACACTCTCCACTTGCCTGGATGAGATGCTCCAACAACACTCAAGAAGCTCGATACCATCCAGGACAAAGTAGCCCACTTGTACCTCCATCACATGTTCTGCAGCGGTTCAAGAAGGCGGCTCACCACACCTTCTCACGGGCAATTAGGGATGAGCAATAAATGCCGGCCTTGCCAGCGAAACCCACATCTCAGTGATTTTTTTAAAAACTAAGGCACTGTCAATTTTGATAAATTTCTGAACTCTATTAAACACCTGATCAATAGCGTGGATGTGTTAATCTGCAGTGATTTAAAAACCTCTTTCCTCTTGTAGTGTTTAACATAATCTACGCATGTTAACATTCAATATTGTTGGGGCTCTCGTGCATGATTGAGTAGGCTCTACATCAGAATAGAATTAGAGCAAATTAAAAGATGAGGCCAGTAAGGTGCTTTAATCAGCTCACAGTGCGTGGAGACCAATCAGTCATACCCACGGTGGAGGATGGACCACTCTTACCTTTATTTTTGTAGGGCTTTATCTGTTGATAGTTCTCTGAACTCTTTTTTATGGTGGCAAGGTCACTTCAGTTGCTATTCAGTCTGCTCCATTTGTCAAACTTTTGTAAGTGTAACACCAGTAATATTTTTCCAGCTGCTGTAAAATCCAATTCATTTTACCTTCCTGGTTTGAAGGTGATTGTAACCAGCACAAGGGTACAACCTATGCTGCAGATTGCCGCTGCTTCATTTCAAACATTGTAGAATTATTATAGAATAATTTATCAAATCAGGAACAAGTGATTGTGTCTTTACCTAATGATCTGGATAAATTAGAATTTTAAATTTGTTGTTAAATCCTAATGATTCTACTAGAAATTAGTGACTGCAATCCAGAGCTCTAATGATCCATTTGCAAACAAATAAATTCAGTAGAGCTGATCACTCCAGAGACTTGATCGCATAAATCTACGCTGACACTGCAGTGCTGAGAGAATGCTGCACTGTCGGAGGGGCAGTGCTGAGGGAGTGCTGCACTGTCGGAGGGGCAGTGCTGAGGGAGTGCTGCACTGTCGGAGGTGCCGTCTTTCGGATTAGACATTAAACCAAGTCCCCTCTGCTCTCTCAGGTGGACGTAAAAAATCCCACGGCACTATTTCGAAGAAGAGCAGGGGTTATCCCCGGTGTCCTGGCCAATATATATATTCCTTAATCAACATCACAATCAAAACCGCATTATCTAGTCATTATCACATATGCTGCATTTCCTATATTACAACAGTGGCTACACTCCAAAAGTACTTAATTGGTTGTAAAGTGCTTTGGAACATCCGGTGGTCGTGAAAGGTGCTATATAAATGTACATATTTCTTTCTATCTCTCTGATACTTATAATTCAGAGCTCCCGAATGCCACCCAGCTAAATGCACTGACTGGCACAGAACCATAATGATCACAAGGCTCCCAAGTTTGATCCCTGAACTGTATACAGCTGCCAAACTCATCCAGGGCAGTAAAAGGGCCACGGTTATTTGTCTCAGTGTCTTTAGACTGAGAAGGGCAAAATAAACCAGAGTTTCTGCTCTTGAATGCTCTGCAGTGAAGTCCAGCTTGACTGTGAAGATGCTCATGGTTTATTAGCTGGTCAGAATGACAGCGAGGCTCGTGTAAATAGCACCTGTCCTCGGCGTATGTCATTGCCTTGAGAGAGAGAGGAGAGCTCAGGGCAGAAAATTGAAGAAAAAAAATGACTTGGAACCCTTTATCAGAAAGTATTTGTGTCATTAATAGATTTTGTATCATTTGCCTTTCTTGTTGTCGGAGTTTAGAATTTGCACACACAGCATATGAAAGGAGTTTTAGTTAAATCCACAAGTTTTTTTTCGATTTATTTTTATTGAGAAGTCAGGGTGGAGGGCCAGGAGGAGCTGAGATAAATCAGGAAGTAGCCATTAACTAATGTCAAGCTTGGAATTTAATAGCCTGAAAATTACAGCATGAGTAAAAGACAGAGGCAGCCAAGGAGTTCCATGACTTTGAGATCCTGGGACAGCACGAGTTAGCAGCAAACAAGTGGAATCTAGCAATAAATCAGTGAGAAATATGCTAACACAAATTGCTGTAGTGTAAATGCAAAGTAATATTATTTACAAAAATCATATTTTTATATAGTTAATGAAAGAAAGAGATAAAGAAAGACTTGTGCCTTTCACGATCACCGGACATCTCAAAGCGCTTTACAGCCAATGAAGTACTTTTGAATTGTAATCAATTTTGTAATGTCATGTAAACTCCCACAAACAGCAATGTGAAAATGACACCAGATAATCTGTGTTTGTTATGTGAGTGAGGGATAAATATCGGCCAGGAAAGGCTCTATCATGTGGTCACAGTGACCTGTGCTAATTGTAGCTCACCATCTCGGGGCACAACATTTTATTCTTTCTATTTTATGACCATTGACAAAGATTAAAACAAATTAGCTTCCAAGTGCTACCAGTGTTGAAACATATTTGATAAATCATCAGGCATCGAAGAGGATTAGTACTGGTGTAATTGCAAAGCATCTCTAATTAGGGTTGTTGTACTTCAGTTATTTTCATGACATTGTATGGATTTGTAGATGTTCACTGATCCTCAAAATGGGCATCGGACATAACAGAAGGGTATCCTTACCTTAATGGACCTTAAATGGCACAGAAATATGAAGTAAATGACTATATCGTGTAATTCATCGAATGTCATCTCATTTCTGTTCAATTGGGACAGAATGTGTGAGGACTGATAAGCTTGCTTGCCTATCAGCCGCTCACTAAGCCATGCCTAAGAGATGAAAATGCATTGAGCTACTTATCTTCCTGCAACATTGCAAACTGGTCATTACTAGTTTAATGACAAAAACAGTCTCTCTTGTAGGACGACAGGCTAATAACTCCCTCTATTGAGTACTAATCTGCTTATCCATTCTTACCAGAGAGAAGAACAGCGGCTTCTGTGCCAGATATATGCCGCTTTTTCTAATCAAATCTTTATGCTAAATTTTATTGCATAACTCTGGGAGGCTTCAACATGTCTGGTTCACTGGTATGACAAATGACTACAAGGTATTGCAGCAAGTTCCAGTATTGCTTTGTAGGTCATGGTGTCCTGAACTACTCAAATTCCAGCATCTGGAAATTCACATTATCACTATTATGCACAGTTGTGATTTAACTAGTAATTTAAATTAATTTGACTAGGGAAACCGGTCTGTCTCCAATAACCAGTGTGCAACCTTGTATTGACAACAGATGTAAAGTTATATCAATATTTCATTTAATTAAAACGTGATTCAAAATATAATTTCTGTGGGTCAACCCAGGGTTAATCTGCAGGGACATGAGTTTTCAGAACAATATTATTGAACAGCTTTAACGATACAGACTAGATTCTTTTGAAACTGTTTTTAAAAAAAAAAATATGGGTGGATTTTGCAATCAGTGGCGACACTTACACTTGCCCACGGGTTTTTGCCCTGGACACTGCTGTCAACCAACTCTTGGAAAAGCACAGCGCCCTCTACAGAGAAAAATTCCGCAAAAAATTACATTTTTTAAATCTCCAATAATAATTAGAATCTGAAGGAATGAGACTCTACACTTGTTAAATTTGATTTTCAGAACCAGAGAGGTTGTTTGGCAGTAATGAAGCCGTTAAGAGGGGACTTACACTGGAATGGCCAAGCCCTAACTTTTTCTGGCGAGTTTAGTGTGTATGTCAGGAATACATAGAAACTTTGCGCTGATCCATGTATTTCAGTGGTGAGTCCCTTGGCGAGATACCGTTATCACGCAGCATTTGGAGGAGGAAATCATCTCGGACAGCACCTTCCTGATTTACGCTGGAAGTTGCTGCCCGATTTATACATTAATGAGTGCTGTTAGCCTCGGCCATTCTTTCTATCGCGATATCCAACCCAATATTATTACAAAACTTTTGATGGATAAAATGACTCTGTCTTACAATCATTCATTTCTGGTAGACTCATTTTGGATAATCTTGATTAGGCCCATAGAGTTTTCACCTTAAAAGACATTTGTAAAATGGTACAGCTCCATAATTTGACAACTTCTACTTACCACTTGCTTTTATACTTAGTTTAAACGTACCTGTACAATTTCAGGCCAACTGAGAAAGAAATTGAGGACTGTTAGAGAATTTCTTTATTGCAATAGAGCGTGGAATTCCATTTTTCTACACAAGTGTTTTATTGTGCTCAGTTCTGGTCTCCATATTACAGAAAGGTTACAGAGGCACTGGAGAAAGTGCAAGGTTGATTTTCAAGGATGATACCAGAACTGAAAGTTTATAACTTTCAGGAAACACTGAACAGACTGGAGCTAGAAGGCTGAGAGGTGGCCTGATAGAGGTCTTTAAAATTATGAAGGGTGTCGAAAGGCTGGACGTAGAGAAGATATTTCCACTTCTGGGGGAGTCCAAAACGAGAGGCCATTAATATAAGATAGTCACTAATAAATCCAATGGGGAATTCAGGAGAAACATCGCTGCCCAGAGAGGGATGAGAATGTGGAACTCGCTCCCACAGGGAGTGGTTGAGCCGAATAGCATAGATACATTTAAGGGGAAGCTGGGTAAACACACGAGGGATAAGGGAATAGACGAATATGTTGTTTGGCTGGAATGAAGTGAGATGGGAGGAGGCTCGTTTGGAGCATAAACCTCGGCACAGACCTGTTGGGCTGAATGGCCTGTTTTTGTGCTACAAATACTGTGTAATATTGTGTAAATCTCCAGGGGGCTACTGGAACTAAAATGAAGAATTTCTAAAGAAACTTACTTCAAATCAGCAAAATGAAAATTGTGATCTTTGCAGGGGTAACTTGGACAGTATTTTATTGATGGAGAATTTTGTATCTGTTTAACTATAACTATTATCACAGAATACTCGAGGGTTATGAACCCTCTGCTGTGTAGTCATACTGAAGCCCTAAATTTTTGGTCACTAAGGGAATCGCGGGATATGGGGATAGAGTGGGAATGTGTAGTTGATGTAGAAGATCAACCATGATCATCATCATATGCAGCCCCTTGAAATCGAGGAAGACTTGCTTCCACTCTAAAAGTGAGGTCTCAGGTGGCTGAGCAGTCCAATATGGGAATTACAGTCTCTGTCACAGGTGGGAGGAAAGGGAGGGGTGGGAATGGTTTGCCGCACGCTCCTTCCACTGCCTGCGCTTGGTTTCTGCATGCTCTCGGCGACGAGACTCGAGGTGCTTAGCGCCCTCCCGGATGCTCTTCCTCAACTTAGGGCGGTATTTGGCCAAGGATTCCCAGGTGTTGGTGGGGATGTTGCACTTTATCAGGGAAGCTTTGAGGGTGTCCTTGAAGCGTTTCCTCTGCCCACCTGGGGCTCGCTTGCTGTGTAGGAGTTCCGAGTAGAGCGCTTGCTTTGGGAGTCTCTTATCGGGTATGTGGACGATGTGGCCTGCCCAGCGGAGCTGGTCGAGTGTGGTCAGTGCTTCGATGCTGGGGATGGTGGCCTGAGCGAGAACACTGACATTGGTGCATCTGTCCTCCCAGGGGATTTGCAGGATCTTGCGAAGGCAGCGCTGGTGGTACTTCTCCACCGCTTTGAGGTGTCTACTGTACATGGTCCATGATATTGAATGGCGGAGCAGGCTCGAGGGGCCGTATGGCCTACTCCTGATCCTATTTCTTATGTTCTTGTGCTCTAAATATGAAATCCCTTCTGATTCTCAGGAAGTCAATTTTAGCTCTGATTCATTTTGTAGGTTGACACTTTCACAGTCGGCGATATTGTTCGTGTGATGGATGATTTAGAAACAGTAAAAAGACTTCAAGCAGGTCATGGAGAATGGACAGACAGCATGACTCCAGTAAGTGCCTTTTCAGTTCTCTGTAAAATACACATCACAGGAATCACCATCTGGCTTTTCTTTGATTCGTACTAACCGAATAATCTGTCATTAGACCCGTAACATAGTTTACATTGATTATGAAGACATTACCCACTTCACGAAGGAAATTTTTACAATCCAGATGTTTGTCTGCTTCAGACGTCCCATTCTATCTTCTGGACCATCCATTTGGGCCGCTAATTCTCACATTCTCTTTACCCTCACCTCCACCCCCGCCACTCTCCAGAAGAGTCTGACTCCTTGCAGGAATGGTTCAATGGTACCTCACCCCCTCTGGTACTCCGTCCAAGTAGCCATTCTTCATATGGGAGCCGACGGAGTGGGGGTCAGTAGGCTATTCAACCAGGGGTGGAATTCCAGCCTAACTTGATGCTCTCCTCACCCAACATCCATTCTCGGACTTCCACCAGAGGTGATTGGATAATGATTTGCTTGGCTGATTTGTGGTGGTGTTCCTTGCTGCCCTGTAACCCAGGGGGACACAGTCCAGTTGTAGTGCACCTATCAGTGCTCTGGTAGGACGAGCTAACTCAGCTTTGACCAGGCATTGTACGTCCCTGGGCTGGGTGACTCAAATACTCACTGGCATAATCTGCTGAGCTTGTTGGGGAAGTTGCTGTCTTTCTATGATTCACATAAAATGATGGATATTTATACAACAGTATTGTCATATTCTGTAATCCTTGTTGTGCTAAATGTTCCTCCCGTTGTGTGCTTTGCAGGCACTGGGACAGGTTGGGAAGGTACTCAAAGTATATGGTGATGGAGATTTACGTGTGGGAGTTGGGGGCCAAACCTGG
The DNA here is from genome assembly GCF_044704955.1 of Pristiophorus japonicus. Taxonomy (NCBI): domain Eukaryota; kingdom Metazoa; phylum Chordata; class Chondrichthyes; family Pristiophoridae; genus Pristiophorus; species Pristiophorus japonicus. Next base: position 112,490,694 of record NC_091994.1, read on the forward strand.
ACCTTTAACCCAGCCTGTGCAACTGCAGCCCAGCCAGGGGAAGTCGATGCTAATCTCATGACAGCAGACAACACCAATGATTCAGCAAGTAAGATGGTTCAAAAGAGTAGGTTCTTGGTCTGAGTTATGCTCTTTAGGCAGAATCTCCTGAGCGAGTTTAACCATTCTCGTGTCAAGTATCCTTCACAGCTTTCCAAATATTAAGGGTGCATCTCTGAAGATGAGTTTATAAAGCAGAATTGGAAAATGTAGTGAGCCATTGAGCATTTCTAAATCTCAGTTTAAAAATTGTAATTGGGGGAAAAGAGTTTCTTCTATTGTTTGTGAAGGGCAATGGGGTCATTTTAACCGAACTCGCCCAGCGGTCAGCTGATGGGATGGGTCGGGTGCCTGTTTTACACCCTGCCCGATTTTACTGTCTATTGATTCAACAGAGAGTAAGATTGAGTGGGGTGTAAATAGACGGCTGAACTGAACCTGACCATTTCCTGCCCAGGGCGTTGGGGTAACGTGTCGCCCAATGGGTTTGTGAAACGTGTGGCAGCTTCAGTGTATTGCCATTTTGTTATACGTTATCGTGTACTTTGGTGTAATTATTCACCATCTAACCACATACAAAGAACTCCTTCATGGCAAATGAGCCAAAGGTGGGTAGCGGAAACGTTACAAGGACACCCTTGAAGCCTCCCTGATAAAGTGCGACATCCCCACCGACACTCGGGAGTCCCTGGCCAAAGACCGCCCTAAGTGGAGGAAGTGCATCCGGGAGGGCGCTGAGCACCTCGAGTCTCATCGCCGAGAGCGTGCAGAAATCAAGCGCAGGCAACAGAAAGAGCGTGCGGCAAACCAGACTCCCCACCCACCCCTTCCCCTCAACGACTATCTGTCTCACCTGTGACAGGGATTGTGGTTCTCATATTGGACTGTTCAGCCACTTAAGGACTCGTTAAGAGTGGAAGCAAGTCTTCCTCGATTCCGAGGGACTGGGTATGATGATGATGACATACAAAGGCAGGTGGGGAAGCAAGTTATGAGGAGGACACATAATCTGCAAAGGGATAGAAACATAGAAACATAGAAAATAGGTGCAGGAGTAGGCCATTCGGCCCTTCGAGCCTGCACCGCCATTCAATGAGTTCATGGCAGAACATGCAACTTCAGTATCCCATTCCTGCTTTCTCGCCATACCCCTTGATCCCCCTAGTAGTATCTAACTCCTTTTTGAATATATTTAGTGAATTGGCCTCAACAACCTTCTGTGGTAGAGAATTCCACAGGTTCATCACTCTCTGGGTGAAGAAGTTTCTCCTCATCTCAGTCCTAAATGGCTTACCCCTTATCCTTAGACTGTGACCCCTGATTCTGGACATCCCCAACATTGGGAACATTCTTCCTGCATCTAACCTGTCTAAACCCGTCAGAATTTTAAACGTTTCTATGAGGTCCCCTCTCATTCTTCTGAACTCCAGTGAATACAAGCCCAGTTGATCCAGTCTTTCTTGATATGTCAGTCCCGCCATCCCGGGAATCAGTCTGGTGAACCTTCGCTGCACTCCCTCAATAGCAAGAATGTCCTTCCTCAAGGCTCAGTGAGTGAGCAAAAATTTGGCAGATTGAGTATAATGTGGGAAAATGTGAGGTTATCCATTTTGGTAGGAAGAATAAAAAAGCAAATTATTATTTAAATGGAGAGAGATTACAAAATGCTGCAATACAGAGGGACCTGGGGGTCCTTGTACACGAAACACAAAAAGTTAGCATGCAGGTACAGCAAGTGATCAGGAAGGCAAATGGAATCTTGGCCTCTATTGCAAAGGGGATGGAGTATAAAAGCAGTTGTACAGGGTATTGGTGAGGCCACATCTGGAGTACTGTGTACAGTTTTGGTCTCCGTATTTAAAGAACTTGTATTGGTGACAGTTAAGAGAAGGTTCACTAGGTTGTTTCCTGAGATTCCTAGGGTCTTAAGAGAAATAGCAGCAGGGACTGTGGATGCATTGGTTGTAATTTACCAAAATTCCCTGGATTCTGGGGGGGAAGTCCCAGCAGACTGTAAAACTGCAAATGTAACGCCCCTATTTAAAAAAAAAGAGGCAGACAAAAAGCAGGAAACTATAAACCAGTTAACCTAACATCAGTGGTTGGGAAGATGTTGGAGTCCATTATTAAAGAAGCAGTAGCAGGACATTTGGAAAAGCAAAATTCGGTCAGGCAGAGTCAGCATGGATTTATGAAGGGGAAGTCATGTTTGATAAATTTGCTGGAATTCTTTGAGAATGTAACGAACAGGGTGGATAAAGGGGAACCAGTGGATGTGGTGTATTTGGACTTCCAGAAGGCCTTTGACAAGGTGCCACATAAAAGGTTACTGCACAAGATAAAAGTTCATGGGGTTGGGGGTAATATATTAGCATGGATAGAGGATTGGCTAACGAACAGAAAACAGAGAGTCGGGATAAATGGTTCATTCTCGGGTTGGCAATCAGTAACCAGTGGGGTGCCGCAGGGATCAGTGCTGGGACCCCAACTATTTACAATCTATATTAACGACTTGGAAGAAAGGACCAAGTGTAATGTAGTCAAGTTTGCTGACGATACAAAGATGGGAGGAAAAGCAATGTGTGAGGAGGTTACAAAAAATCTGCAAAAGGATATAGACAGGCTAGGTGAGTGGGCAAAAATTTGTCAGATGGAGTATAATGTGGGAAAGTGTGAGGTCATGCACTTTGGCAGAAAAAATCAAAGAGCAAGTTATTATTTAAATGGAGAAAGATTGCAAAGTGGCGCAGTACAGCAGGACCTGGGGGTACTTGTGTATGAAACACAAATGGATAGTATGCAGGTACAGCAAGTGATCTGGAAGGCCAATGGAATCTTGGCCTCTATTGCAAAGGGGATGGAGTATAAAAGCAGGGAAGTTGTGCTACAGTTGTACAGGGTATTGGTGAGGCCACACCTGGAATACTGCGTGCAGTTTTGGTTTCCATATTTACGAAAGGATATACTTGCTTTGGAAGCAGTTCAGAGAAGGTTCACTCGGTTGATTCCGGGGATGAGGGGGTTGACTTATGAGGCCAGGTTGGGTACGTTGGGCCTTTACTTATTGGAATTCAGAAGAATGAGAGGTGATCTTATCAAAACGTATAAGATTATGAGGGGGCTCGACAAGGTGGATGCAGAGAGGATATTTCCACTGATGGGGGAGACTAGAACTAGAGGGCACGATCTTAGAATAAGGGACCACCCATTTAAAACTGAGATGAGGAGAAATTTCCTCTGAGGGTTGTAAATCTGTGGAATTCGCTGCCTCAGAGAGCTGTGGAGGCTGGGACATTAAATAAATTTTAGACAGTTTCTTAACCAATAAGGGGTTATGGGGAGCGGGCAGGGAAGTGGACCAGAATCCTTGATCAGATCAGCCATGATCGTATTAAATGGCGGAGCAGGCTCGAGGGGCCGTATGGCCGACTCCTGCTCCTATTTCTTATGTTCTTAAAACACAAAAGAAAGAAAGACTTGGATTTGTCTAGCGCTTTTCACGACCACCGGACGTCCCAAAGCACTTTATAACCAATGAGATACTATCTTGGAGTGTAGTCACTGTTGTAATGTGGGAAACACGGCAGCCAATTTGTGCACAGAAAGCTCCCACAAACAGCAATGTGATACTGACCAAATAATCTGTTTTAGTGATGTTGGTTGATGGATAAATATTGGCCCCAGGACACCGGGGATAACTCCCCTGCTCTTCTTCGAAATAGTGCCATGGGATCTTTTACGTCCACCTGAGAGAGCAGACGGGACCTTGGTTTAACGTCTCATCCGAAAGACGGCACCTCCGACAGTGCAGCATTCCCTCAGTACTGCCCCTCTGACAGTGCAGCACTCCCTCGGTACTGCCCCTCCGACAGTGCGGCGCTCCCTCGGCACTGCCCCTCCGACAGTGCAGCACTCCCTCAGCACTGCCCCTCCGACAGTGCAGCACTCCCTCAGTACTGCCCCTCCGACAGTGCAGCACTCCCTCAGTACTGCCCCTCCAACAGTGCAGCACTCCCTCAGTACTGCCCCTCCGACAGTGCAGCACTCCCTCAGTACTGCAGTGGGAGTGTCAGCCTAGATTTATGTGCTCAAGTCTCTGAACCCACTGAGTCACAGTTGGCGCTATGGCATAAGTATGACCCCCAGTTGTGCACGCTGGACACGAGAATCGGTCTGTTACCGAAGATACAGGGACTAATATTCAGAGATGTCACCAAGTAACATTGCTAATAGATGCCATTTTTCCTTTTAAGCAGAAAATAGACATCGAGCAGCAAACGCCAGCTGTTCAGAATCCCAAACTAATGATTTTGCTCGAGATCTAACTGATGAAATGTAAAATGAAATCAGCTAGAATTTGTCTTTAACGAAGGAGATGGCATTTTGGGGATAATTTTAACCCCCGCTCTCTTCCTCTTCCCCACCCCCCCCCCCCAATGAACGGGTGGGTTTAGATTGGATGGGAAGTAAAATAAAAAAGTAATCATTCCAAACCGACTCCACCTGCCATTTTAACGGATGCGTTTCATGGTGACGGGGCGGTCATCGACCAATCTGCTGTCAGGAGGCAGTTGGTCACTGAAATGTTTCAAGGCGGCTGCGTGCCTTCATTTTAAAAGGTTTCTAATTTTTAAACTGCTGTCAGCCGGGTTTCCTGGAGTCCGGGGATCTCGACAGGGAAAAGGAGTCGGGAAAGGCCAGATCCATGGGGTAAGTGCATTTACAGCACTGCTTGTGAGCCTGGAGGAGCAGCAGTGTTTCCTCCGGGCCCAACAAGCCCCCGCCATCTCTCTCCCCCCACTCCCCCACTCCCCCCTGTCAATCAGGCTGACTTTCAGGCGTCAAAGCTACTAAAAAAGTTTAAAAGAAGTACTGCAATTAATTTCGCAGGACATCCAGGATACCCTTGCATCCGGGTTTCATGTCTGGAAATTCTCCCCCCCTCGCCCCTCCTCCCGCTCACCTCACGACCCCGAGTAAATATTGGGGCCTTTGTGTACCAGAATTATGGAATTAACTTAACTTTTAGATAATTGCACAATAAATTCCTATGGGTCAGCCAGAGACCCAAGCAATAGAATGTTCTCGCATTTCATGACATAGCATCTTTAATCCTTTAAGTAGCCTTGCTCCTGCAGTCTTCTGCACACTTCATCAAAACATCGTTTTGATTTATTAGCTTCATTTCTTTTCCTCTCCAACCTAAAAGCATTTCAATCATACGACAATCATTTGCGTATGAAGTGAGAGAGAACCGTTATTACTAACAGACTGAGCGCCCGGACACCTGAGTGAAACAAATATTTGTGTAGAAGCCAAGGACAAAATTAAAACACTTGTGCTTGCAAGTCCTGATTTGTGTTCTGGTTCGGTATACCTTCCCTTTCTGGTCACTGTGCCAACAGACACTGTAAGTGGTTCTCGCTCTCTTGGTACTGTTGCCCCCCCCTCCCTCCCCAATTCATCAATCCTCCCCCTCCCCTCAACAAAAACATCCTCTCTCACTACCAACTACTGCCTCACCTTCAGTGATACTGCGGCTGGTGGAGATCTGAACTAGAAACCGAAAATGCTGGAAATACTCAGCAGGTCAGGCAGCATCTGTGGAGCGAGAAACCGAGTTAACTGTTCAGGTCTGACAAAAGGGTCATCGACCACAGCAACAAACAACGACTTGTATTTATATAGCGCCTTTAACGCAGTGAAACATCCCAGGGTGCTTCACAGGGGTGTTACGAGATAAAACAATTTGGCACCGAGCCACGTAAGTAGAAATTAGCGCAGGTGACCAAAGACTTGGTCAAAGAGGTAGGTTTTAAGGAGAGTCTTGAAGCAGCAGAGAGAGGCGGAGAGGTTTAGGGAGGGAGTTCCAGAGCTTGGGGCCCAGGCAACAGAAGGCACGGCCACCGATGGTGGAGCGATTATAATCGGGGATGCTCAGGAGGGCAGAATTAGAGGAATGCAGACATCTCGGAAGGTTGTGGGGCTGGAGGGGATTACAGAGATAGGGAGGGGCGAGGGCCATGGAGGGATTTGTAAATAAGGATGAGAATTTTGAAATCGAGGCATTGCTTAACTGGGAGCCAATGTAGGTCAGTGAGCACAGGGGGTGATGGGTGAGCGGGACTGGGTGCGAGTTAGGACACGGGGCACAGGGGGTGATGGGTGAGCGGGACTGGGTGCGAGTTAGGACACGGGGCACAGGGGGTGATGGGTGAGCAGGACTGGGTGCGAGTTAGGACACGGGGCACAGGGGGTGATGGGTGAGCGGGACTGGGTGCGAGTTAGGACACGGGGCACAGGGGGTGATGGGTGAGCGGGACTTGGTGCGAGTTAGGACACAGGCAGCCGAGTTTACATAGGGTAGGATGTGGGAGGCCTGAAACGTTAACTCTGTTTCTCCCTGTACAGATGCTGCATGACCCGCTGAGTATTTCTAGCATTTTCTGTTTCTCTTCATCATCGTCAGTTGTGTTTTGTGAAGTAACATAAAAGTGGAACATTAGCTATTTTCCAACCTCTGATGTTCCCTTTTACGTAATGAGCTGTGATCATCAGCCACAGCTCCCCTGGCCTCTTCCTTTCCTTCAGCATTCTAGGATGCATTTTATCTGGTCCTGTTACTTAGAACATAACGTAAGATATAGGAGCTGGAATAGGCCGTAAGATCCAGCTCTGTCATTCAATAAGATCATACTTTATGAATAGTCAAGCATTTAATGTCCACTTTCTTTTACTAATCTGCTTGCGCTGTGAACTTGGATCCACGTCCGATGCCTCCAACTAGTAGCAGGGGTACAGCTGTATCTGAATATTGTTTGAAAAGAAATCTAAAAATTATAGTTTTTGGTTTTCTCTCACATCTTTTATCTTTAAATCGTGGGTTGGTGCAGCTAGGAATTGTTTCTCGAGTTGGTGTAAGCTATTAAAGTGAGTGTTTGTCCCAGATGTTTTAGTCCATTCTGGGGAACAGTGGGTGAGAAACTGGCCTTTCACTTCTGGGACGTAGATACAAATTCATCAAATATTGATTGGATGGTCAGTCACTTTTCTAATTCACTTCTGGGATGTGGGCATCGCTGGCAGGGCCGGCATTTATTGCCCATCCCTAATTGCCCCTTGAGAAGGTGGTGGTGAGCCGCCTTCTTGAACCGCTGCAGTCCGTGTGGTGAAGGTGCTCCCACAGTGCTGTTAGGGAGGGAGTTCCAGGATTGTGACCCAGCGACGATGAAGGAACGGCCGATATATTTCCAAGTCAGGATGGTGTGTGACTGGGAGGGGAACGTGGAGGTGGTGGTGTTTCCATGCACCTGCTGCCCTTGTCCTTCTAGGGGGTAGAGGTCGCGGGTTTGGGAGTTACTGCCGGAGAAGCCTTGGCGAGTTGCTACAGTGCATCTTGTAGACGGTGCACACTGCAGCCACGGTGCGCCGGTGGTGGAGGGAGTGAATGTTGAAGGTGGTGGGTAGCGTGTCGATCAAGCGGTTGCTCTGTACTGGATGGTGTCGAACTTCTTGAGTGTTGTTGGAGCTGCAACTCATCCAGTATAAGAGCTCTACGTGAAACCAGCTTTGGCCCACGGCACAGTTACCCAATTCGCCACTTGGTACTAAGTTAGCAATTCCACTCCGAGCCCACAAGGATTACTGATGTGATTCAGGGATGCTCTGGGGCTGTGGCACCTTGTTGGACCAAGAGTAAAATGCAGTTTGCTGTGCTGCTAGCTGTGTTGTACCTGACTGGTGAGTGATTGATGCTGACACACGATGACAAAATTGGCAAGAGTGTTCCATTCTCCAGCCCTGACTGACTTTACCTCGATGAATGCAAACTACACCCTTTTTTTTTGGAAGAAATAAAAGAGCCTCCCTGATGGGCTGGAGCTGGTGAAGGCAGTGAGTAGCCATGTCATACAGACCATGAAGGTTCCTAGGTCACTTACTGATCTGTGTTAGTTGATCTTAGCCAGTGTAGTGGTAGGATTGCCTCCATTTGTGAACTTTTGGAATTCTCTACCCCAAAGGGCTGTGGATGCTGACTCATTGACTATGTTCAAGGCTGTGATTCTTATCTCTGTAATCTCCTCCAGCCTCACAACCCCCCAGAGATATCTGCGCTCCTCTAATTCTGCCCTCTTGAGCATTCCTGATTATAATCGCTCCTCCATCGGTGGCCGTGCCTTCTGTTGCCTGGGCCCCAAGTTCTGGAACTCCCTGCCTAAACCTCTCCGCCTCTCTACCTCTCTTTCCTCCTTCAAGTCGCTCCTTAAAACATACCTCTTTGACCAAGCTTTTGGTCACTTGTGCTAATTTCTATTTATTTTATCGCATAATACTCCTGTGAAGCACCTTGGGACGTTTCACTATGTTAAAGGCGCTATATAAATACAAGTTGTTGTTGAGATCGATATATTTTTGCACTCTAGCAGGAATCGAGTGACATGGAGATTGGGCGGGAAAGTGGAGTTGAGGTCGGAGGTCAGCCATGATCTCATTGAATGGTGGAGGAGGCTCGAGGGGCCGAATGGCCGACTCCCGCTCCTATTTCTTATGTTTTTATTAGCCTTAGCATCCCTTAGAGAGATGAAAATTGACCAGAGTTTCCTTCTTGATCACTGTGTGTTTGACCCTATTGAAAGTGTCTGTTTAAGGACCTTCCATGAGGAAAAGGTTGGACTTGGCTGTGATTCCTCATCCCTTCCTTGGGTGAATAATCGAAAGTACCAATTGATCTAAGCCCCCAGCAAGGAGTCAGTGCCTTCAGAATGGGAGAAAATTGGCAGGAGCAGGAGAAGACAAAAGTGTATTTGCATATATTTTTTTAAAAGACCGATCTGCACCTTACAACAGCATACTATTGTAGCTAACTTAACCGTGCAAGTCAAATACTGCTGTGCAATCGCAATGTGGCACACACGGCTACTTTGGTTCAAACAATGTTGGCAGAAAGAAGTAAGAATTCTCTCTGTGTTGATATACTGTAGGTACAGTCATCTCTGTCCTCGAAAAATTGCTGTCACAGTCAACCGATCCGGATAATCCTGGGCGGATTGTGATCGAGGCTGCCCACGGGAATGCCACAAAGGTTGGGGATTTGGTTCAGAAGTACCCGGAGAAGGCAAGTGTGCATGTTTATATCGAAAGTTCATTGCTGTCCACTGCTCAGCTTTATTTCATGGCAAACCAGATTTTCTTTTTATCTGTGGGAAGTTGGGTGAGGAATTACTGTTGCAATAAGGGTGTTCCTGCAGAGCCACTATTCACTTTGTGCCTCAATAGTTGCAAATATGAATTCTGTGGAGATTAAGCTCAACTTGTTGTCCTACGTAATAATATGAGTTTCCAGCTTTTGGTGAAAGAAGAAAGACAGACTTGCATTTATATAGCGCCTTTCACGGCCACCAGACATCTCAAAGTGCTTTACAGCCAATGAAGTACTTTTGGAATGTAGTCGCTGTTGTAATGTGGGAAACACGGCAGACAATTTGCGCACAGCAAGCTCCCACAATCAGCAATGTGATAATGATCAGATAATCTGTTTGTGATGTTGATTGAGGGATAAATATTGGCCCCAGGACACCGGGGATAACTCCCCTGCTCTTCTTCGAAATAGTGCCATGGGATCTTTTACATCCACCTGAGAGAGCAGACGGGGCCTCGGTTTAATGTCTCATCTGAAAGACGGCACCTCCGACAGTGCAGCGCTCCCTCAGTACTGCCCCTCCGACAGTGCAGCGCTCCCTCAGTACTGCCCCTCCGACAGTGCAGCACTCCCTCAGTACTGCCCCTCCGACAGTGCAGCACTCCCTCAGTACTGCCCCTCCGACAGTGCAGCACTCCCTCAGTACTGCCCCTCCGACAGTGCAGCACTCCCTCAGTACTGTCCCTCCGACAGTGCAGTACTCCCTCAGTACTGCACTGATGGGAAAGAAAGACACAGTAACACTGGTAAACTGACTACAGGAGCAGTGACGTGGCTCTCAAAGGCTTTCTTTCATGTTGTGGTAAGGACAGTACCCCCATTGGGTGGCCCAGGAATTGCTGTGGATTTGGGGGAAATTGGCCAAAGTACATGTCGTAATAAAATCAGGACAACTGCTTTAGCATGGAGTGGGCTGATACCAGCAAAAACCGAATTAATCCAGGAAGAAAAGTCCCAACACAACCTGACGCTTGCTTCTAAGGAAGATAGCAATGTTGTTACTGGCTCTCCTCCCACTTCCCTCTCTGCTTTCTATTAACAGGAACAACAATTATTGGCTTTCTGCACAGATGTTTTTAAAGAAATTCTCTCCTAACTTGTGTCAGTACAATGCCACGGACTATGTCTCCATTTGCATTTGGGGTTCAAAACGATGAGGGGTGTTATGAGGAGATACTGTTTCCACTGGCAGGAAATCCGAGGGGGAAATGAGAATTTATTACGCAGCGAGTTGTTGTGATCGAGAACACGCTGCCTGAAAGGGCGGTGGGAGCAGATTCAATAGTAACTTCCAAGAGGGAATTGAATATGTACTTGAAGGGGGAAAACATTTACAGGGCAGTGGGGAAATAGCGGGGGCCTGGACTAATTGGACAGCTCTTTCACAGAGCAGCACAGGAACGATGGGCCGAATGGCCTCCTCGTGTGCTGTAGGACTCTATTTAAATTGACTTATTTTTTTTAAACAGAATTTTTTTCCAAACCTGCTAAAATAATGTCATTTTAGGCTAGAGTTAAGTGGTCTTGGCCTGGGGGCTCTCGAAGGCCCCCAAAAGTGCATATTTAAATAAAATTAAGGCCCATCAGAACAACATTATGATCTTGTATACATTGCAGATTTCCTGGGATCTGTATAAAATGCCTAAGATGCACCAAGTCTGATTTGATACATTGCCATCAGCACATCTTACATAATAAGAGTAGCAATGATTGTTAGACCATTACCTATAGAATTTATTCATCGCGGATTAATAACTTGGAAAGATAATCCTCTAATATAAAAACAGAAGATGTTGGGAATACTCAGCAGTTCAGGCAGTGTCTGTGGAAAGAGAAACCGAGTTAACGTTTCAGGTCGATGGTCTTTTGTTAGAACTGGAAGAAGTTAAAGATGTAACAGGTTTGAAGCAAGTACAGAGGCAGGGACAGAGGGGAGGGAGGGAAAGAACAAAAGGGAAGGTCTGTGATAGGGTGGAAGGCAGGAGAGATTCAATGAGAAAAGGGATGATGGTGTGAGGCGAAAGGAGATGGTAATGGGACGGGTAAAGGAACTAAAGATGGGTCTAGAGGGGGTGTAAATGGGAATGGCAGAATCAGCAACAGTTGCCATCTGAAAAAATGGGGGCAAAGATTATGATCTGAAATTGTTGAACTCGATAGTGAGTCTGGAAGGCTGCAAAGTGCCTAATTGAAAGATGAGGTGCTGTTTCTGGAGCTTAAGAACATAATAGGGTAATCTTCTGTTTGCTAGTCTTATCGAATGCAACCACTGTGACACTCAGGCGATGAGAATATAAAATATTTCGTTTGGGAATTAGTATTTTCACAGTCCCTGAAGGTGATGTTGCACAACTAAATAAATAGAAGCAATACTATGCATGTGTGTGTAACATCAGCTGAGAAGAATAATTTCCAACAAAGCAATAAGTGAATCCCACATGGGCTTGTGCTGAAATGGCTGCGTTGTCCACTGAGCTCCCAAGCAATTTTAAACACCGTAATGATGCCCGTAGAATAACATTGATTGACGGTCCTTTCTACTATTCTTTCATGTGAATGGCCATCATAAGTCACTGCATCGGTGCTTGCGAGTGGCAGGAAATATCGGGGCGCACCATCGCTGATGTGAGAGAGAAACAGAAACTGCTGGAAATAGTCCATCCGTCAGGGCAGCATCTGTGGTGAGAGAAACCGAGTTAACGTTCTGATGAAGGGTCATCGACCTGAAACGTTAACTCTGTTTCTCTCTCCGCAGGCGCTGCCTGACCTGCCGAGTATTCCCAGCATTCTCTGCTTTTATTTCAGATTTCCAGTACCTTGCTTTTGTACATAAGAACATAAGAAATAGGAGCAGGAGTCGGCCATTCGACCCCTCGAGCCTGCTCCGCCATTCAATAAGATCATGGCTGATCTGATCATGGTCTCAACTCCACTTCCCCATCCGCTCCCCATAACTCCCCTGTAGTTCAAAAATTTATTCAAGAATATATTCCATGACCCAGCCTCCACCGCTCTCTGGGACAGAGAATTCCAAAGATTCACGACCCTCTGAGGGAAGAAATTCCTCCTCATCTCCATTTTAAATGGGCGACCCCTTATTCTGAAACTATGCCCCCTAGTTCTAGATTCCCCCACGAGGGGAAACATCCTCTCTGCACGTACTGATGTGAAAAGCTGGATTTTATTCCGTGTGCTCCTGGCTGAGAGTCTGGAGACCATGCCAGGTGCTGCAGAGACAGCTGCTTATGAAATATTCCGCAGCAAGTGATTTAAACGTTGTTCTGTGTTGTGCAGGTTGACATTAAGAATCAGGGTAAGACGGCACTACAGGTGGCCGCCCATCAGGGGCACACTGAGGTGGTGAAAATCCTCCTGCAGGCAAACGCACAGCTCGAGATTCACGATGAAGACGGTGACACGGCACTGCATTATGCATCATTTGGGTATGAAAAATGGCTCCTTTGTGCTTGTGTTAATGACTGTGTAGCCAAGTCTGGGTCTCATTCTGGTACAATTGCTTTGGAGCCTGTATCGCTTTTTTTTAAAGCAATAGGAAAGTGTGCCAAGTGTAAATTGGCGATGTTTTTTTTTTGCTGTGATGAATTGGCCAGCCTGCCCACATCACCTCCCCTGACAGCACAGCTGATATCAAAAGCTGACCGTACAGACAGTTGTTGGCATAATCCGATCACTGCGTGACCACTAGTGCACTAGTGCACTGTCTCGTGTTATTACCATCTACAGAGCTCCATAATTGTTCACCTCATTCGCTCTTTGAAAATGTCTGTTTTTTCAAGTTAAACCTGAGCGCTCCTTTAAAGATGAATGCTTCAAAAGCAGTTTTTAAAAACTGCACCTTTGTAACAAAATTTAATAGTTGTCCTCTCTTTTTTTTCCTGATAGTGCTGCGCTTTTCAAAGCAATAGAATAGATTCTTTGTAAAGCCTTCCAACACTTTTGCCCCCATTAATAGTCACTTACCTTTAAGCGAATGCATCCTCTTAAAATTTTTATTTCCCCATATAAGTAAATGTATTTTTGATGTTTAAGTCTGCTGAAGTTTTGTGGGTGCAGACATTGGTGTTTCCAATGACGATAATGGCCTCGGCTTGCTTATCACCTTTATTGGGGCATCACTCTGAGGGGGCAGGACTTCTGCCTGTAATGGAGATGCCCTCTAACTCTGACCAACTTTCTGGTCATGGGATCTTATCAAATTTGAATCCCACTGAAAAGAGAGAGTAGAGTTTTGACTTGGGAGGCCTCGTGGCCTGCTGTCACATTGTCATGCAGGCAGTACACAATGGCATTATCCTTTTGTTAGCCAGGACCCCGGGGAAAACTCCCCTGCTCTTCTTTGAAATAGTGCCATAGGATCTTTTATGTCCCCCTGAGAGAGCAGACCAGACCTTGGTTTAACTTTTCATCCGAAAGACAGCACCTCTGACAGTGCAGCACTCCCTCAGCACTGCACTGGAGTGTCAGGCCTAGATTTATGTGCTCAAGGCTCTGGCGTGGGACCCGAACCCACAACCTTCTGACTCAGAGGCGAGAGAGAGTGCTACCGATATGATCACATGCACAGGTCACGGCTGCACATGGATTTCTCGGGTTCTCGGACACCTCGGCATAAATACATGGCCAGGCCCTCGCGGGCGGGGGTGGGGGGGGAGCGGTGGGGGGGTGCGGGGAAGGTGGGAACACGGCGGAGCGTGTTGCTGAGCACATTACTGGCCTCAGCCGCTCCAGGAAATCAGCATTATGGGGCCGGAAAGCCTGGGGCAATGTCTGTAATCTGAAGGGACTGTACCCGAAGTAGAGACATCATACAAATTGTGCAATAACCATTGGGTAAACTCCAGAACGCATAAGACCATAAGAAATAGGAGCAGGAATGGGGTACTGAAGTTGCATGATCAGCCATGATCATATTGAATGGTGGAGCAGGCTTGAAGGGCCGAATGGCCTACTCCTGTTCCTATTTTCTATGCTTCTATACGGCCCCTCGAGCCATTCAATAAGATCTGATCTTCGCCTCAACTCCACTTTCCTGCCTGTTCCCCATAACCCTTGACTCTCCTATTCAAAAAATCTGTTTCTCTCCGCCTTGAATATATTCAATGACCCAGCCTCCACAGCTCTCTGAGGCAGCGAATTCCATAGATTAGCAATCCTCTAAGAGAAGAAATTTCTCATCTCAGTTTTAAATGGGCGGCCCCTTATTCTAAGATTATGCCCTCTAGTTCTAGTCTCCCCCATCAGTGGAAACATCCTCTCTGCATCCACCTTGTCAAGCCCCCTCATAATCTTATATGTTTCAATGAGATCACCTCTCATTCTTCTGAATTCCAATGAGTAGAGGCCCAAACTACTCAACCTTTCCTCATAAGTCAACCCCCTCATCCCTGGAATCAACCGAGTGAACCTTCTCTGTACTGCCTCCAAAGCAAGTATATCCTTTCGTAAATATGGAAACCAAAACTGCACGCAGTATTCCAGGTGTGGCCTCACCAATACCCTGTATAGCTGTAGCAAGACTTCCCTGCTTTTATACTCCATCCCCTTTGCAATAAAGGCCAAGGTACCATTGGCCTTCCTGATCACTTGCTGTACCTGCATACTAACCTTTTGTGTTTCATGCACAAGTACCCCCAGGTCCCGCTGTACTGCAGCACTTTGCAATCTTTCTCCATTTAAATAATAACTTCCTCTTTGACTTTTTCTGCCAAAGTGCATGACCTCACACTTTCCAACATTATATTTCTGGGTGTTAATACAGACCACGCCTCAGCAGTCAGTGTCCAATGCCAGTTAACAGCTGACCAGGCAAACCTTTCACCTGTTTTGCTAAGATTAAAATGGTGAAAAGTTAATATTAATAAGTTAGGGACTGGTCAGTTGGACTGTGGAGGAGATGCTTCAAATGTGCTGGCCGCTGATTTGCGCGAATTGGCGGGTCCAGTCTGTGGGTAATCTTTGCTTGTTTTATACAGAAACCAGCCTGAGGTGGCCAGACTGCTTCTCAGCAAAGGGGCGAATGTCAATCTACTGAATGCTTCTACATGTTCTGCTCTGCACATTGCAGTAAACAAGGGCTTTACAGAAGTGGTGCGTGCGCTTTGTGAATATAACTGCAACGTTAATCTCCAGGTGAGCAATCCGTCACCAGTAACTTCACTTATTTGTACTTCGAGAAAGCAGCAAGGCTGTTGGTGCCAGGCCAGAGACTGCCTGTTTATTTGGGGCAGTAATGAGTATATACAAAGTGGGAGAAAATCTAAAGAGTACTGACAACCTGTAATTGATAATGGGGGGGGCCAAAATTCATCAACTCACCGCCCACTGCCGCTGACATTCCTCTGGAAGATCCGCCCAGTGCCACTTTCGGGGCGGGGTGGGGGAGAGCCGAGTGGCACAATTGTGCTCCTGCCCGCCGAGCTCCCAGATTCCTGCGGGCGGGAGTCGGGGGCAGACCGCTGGCTGGAGGCTGGTCTGTCCCCGACGGTGAGGCTGAAGAACCTGAAAAAAAGGTAAGTGAACATTTTCAGGTGTTCGACCCTCCGTGGGCCCGACTCCATCCTCGGCGATACTTGGGTGGCAAGCGCCTCTGCCGCCGAGAATGAGACCTCCCGCCCGCTGTTGCCCAGATTGGCGGCGTAAGTGGTCCATTTGCCGCCCAAAGTACCATCCGGTACCTCGGCGGGTGGAGGCCTTGATCAAAATCAGCCCCAATCGATTATCAACAAAAACAGCATGTGACCATGATGCAAATCTATATCCAGCCGCTATTGGTTACTGTGCCACTTGTGTTGGTCTTAAACATTTTGGCCTGATTACCAGTTAGGTGCTGTGAAGGAAATAGATTTTCACTACTACGGTTAAGGTAATCATTCTAGAAGTGCACCCGTATTTGCCGGCAGAAATTTAGAGGAATATATGATCAGCACCATTGGGATTTCACTTCGAGATCTTGTGCCGCCTTTGTTAGAAATATATTCCTAGCTTGCCTGGTTTTCCACACGCTGCGTACAATATAAAGGCAGAGAAGTGATGTTGAATTTATACAAGATATTGGTTAGGTCATCGTTGTAATATTGCATGTAGTATGGGCACCCATACAGTGTTCGAGCCTTGGGGAGACTCCAGCAAAGATTTATTATGTTGCTATCAGAATGAGGGGTTATAGTTATGAAAGAAAGGCTTGAGAAATTGGGGCTTTTTTCACTGGATCATAACAGGTTAATGGCAGCTTTCCAAATTCTGAATGGTTTTGAGGGTAAATGGTGAAAGGTTGTTTCTGTTGACTCGTGTTTTGATAACCAGGGATGTAGATTTAGGATTATTACAACAACAACAATTTGCATTTAGATAGCACCTTTAACGTAGTAAAACGTTCCAAGCCGCTTCACAAGAGCGTTTATAAGACAAAATTTGATACTGAACCACAAGGAAATATTAGGGCAGATGATCAAAAACTTGGTCAAAGAGGTAAGATTTAAGGAGCGTTTTAAAGGAGGTGGAGAGGTAGAGAGGTTTAGGCAGGAATTCCAGAGCTTGGGGGCCCAGGTGGCTGAAGGCACGGCTGCCAATGATGGATTGCTATATCACAAGTGACCATTGTGGCAGAGACGATAACATCCAGACTCCCATGAGGGTTCTTTGCTGAGGTTGCCAAATTTTACACAGTTCTGTGCTGTGGTTTCATGCCCATTAGGAAAGTGCCCAAGTTAATTTCACTTTCCAGGCAAGAGAGAGAGAGGCGATTAGGTGGGCTGGACGTAACCCTCGATTCTCTGCGTGAAAGGACAGAATCACCTGGTCCTGTTTGGAGAGACGTGTTCTTGTCCGGTTTAACTGTTACTTCAGGTGTCCGTTTAAGATTTTTTACTTCGCTGCTGAGAACCTTGCAGCCTAATCGATGCCATTGTGTCCCATGTCCACAACACAGATGTAGGAATTAACCACAATATATTGTATTTAACGGAACATGTTTAAACAGAAATATTTTTCTTTCTAACCAGCTTTTTAATTGTAGCTTAGTCACAATAAGCACGTCTTGGAAAATTGTTCTTGGGTTAGCTGACGCATATTGTGTTGATCAGCTGTGAGCGCATGAGAGTGCGCTCGTTGGTATTTGAATAATTTAAATGTGGTCCCCGTCCATTTTTTAACCATTCAAATTATTAACCCTTTAATTAATCAACAATCTTTCATTATTGACAAACTGTATCTAGGTTATTAAAGCTCCTCAGACATTACTATCAATATAATTATAAATGTAAAACAGTACATAATTTAGTTTTTGGTTTGCACTGTATGTCATGTGATCCACTCGTGTGCACTCCTGACAAATGTGTGAATAATTGTAGAAAATTAGCCGTGTAATTAGCAGGAGTGCACTGTGCCAGCACTTTACCAAATACACAATGGTGTTAAGCTGGTGGGAAAGGGTAACTATAGATTTTCTCTGAATCCACTAAATGTG
The DNA here is from genome assembly GCF_044704955.1 of Pristiophorus japonicus. Taxonomy (NCBI): domain Eukaryota; kingdom Metazoa; phylum Chordata; class Chondrichthyes; family Pristiophoridae; genus Pristiophorus; species Pristiophorus japonicus. The sequence goes on from NC_091994.1 coordinate 112,508,417, forward strand.
GATTCACCTATCCTCAACTCTCCTGGCTTTGTCATTCCAGGATTCATATGGAGACACCCCTTTACACGATGGAATTGCTAAAGACAACAGGGACATCATCGAGATCCTGACCGAGGTGCCAAATATTGACTTCACCCAACAAAATAATCGTGGCTTTAACTTGCTTCACCACGCAGCCTTAAAAGGCAATAAACTGTAAGAACCAGCAGAATGACTGATGTATTATAAACTGGAGAAACGGTCTTGCTAAAATCCTGCAATATGCAATTTAGAGAAATTACCAGCACTAATCCTACAACATTGCAGAGCAGGTATTGCAATCCCAAATAGCATCCATGTTGTTCTCCAAATACGAGGTCCAAATGGTAATCAGGGCCTTTCAATTCTTCCACATAAAGGCATTCTTTAAAACTTAACACCAATAGTTTGCTTCTTATCATACAATCTTTTCAGCATAGAGATGATTTGTTGCAAATTATTTGTTCAATAATATGTAATAATATGAAAAATGATTTAGAAAAATGCTGTGTTGGTATTAGCTGGTTTAGTCTGTTTAAAAGCATAGTTAATGATATTAGTAGCCCGGAGTCTATAATTCCAGTTCAGTACAGTTTCTGGGTCTTGCCCCTCTTACCCTAGATTACTTCAGTTGTCACTCGGGCAAGTTCCAGTTCCAGTTCCCCACACTTTAAAGAGTATCTATCATAGCCTTAAGATCTAGGCAGGCTTTTAGTAATATATCACGTGGAACCAAATAGAAAACGCTGTCTGTTTTTAACTACTGGACTTATCCTATTGGTTCATGGGGTCTATCTCGTCTTCGATGAGCAAATGGAGTATTATACTACAACACATGGTTTCAGTTTAAAACCACGAAGCGATTCTGTTTAACAAAAGATGAACAAAAATGAAGTGTAGATACAACGTCCGGAATCCTTGGGACCGACTCTCTCCCAATTTTTTCCGGATTTCAGACAAGAAAATCAATAGTCTGAAATCTGGAATCCTTGACCAAATCCATGCCGGGCTCCAAAATCTGGCAAAACCTGAAATCCGGCACGGATTCAGTAGAAGATTCCGGATTTCAGTTGATTTTTTTTTGTCTGAAATCCAGAATCCTCGAACGAATCCGTGCCAGATTTGGGGTTTTACCTCAAAACAGGTACGGTTTTCAGACAATAATTTCATCAGCGATGCACAAAATGTCCGGTTTTCGGATAATTCTGGTTTCCGGAGTTTCGGATTCGGGATGTTGCACCTGTAACAATCGTGCCACAGACATTATGGACAATGTTCCCACTAATTTCTTCTGGGTGCATGGCCCCTTTAAGAGGTCGTGCGACCCTTTTTTTCCCGTTACAACAGCGCTGAGCGGCTTGTGCATGGCCCGGATGCACGCGACTAGCTTCACAGCCGGACGAAAACCAATTGATTGTGGGGTAGATTTTCACCCGGGTGTGAAGCTAGCTTTGCAATCAGCCATCCCTGCCTGATTTAAATTTCCGTTGATTTCAGTGGGCGGTTTCTATAGCGACCGGTCGAACCTCAGTGCTCGTTTTACCCCCAGGAGACAAGCTGAAATTCTAACACTCTGTTGTAGATATATAACTTATCTAATTCCTCAAGTGGACAAAATAATCAGAAGGATTGCAACACTAACACTTGCAAGCCCTTTGTAAATATTTATATCGTGCAGCGTCTCTTTTCTTTATAAATTTCTTAGCCCTGCCAGAGTCTCTGTTCCAATCTAAACTGTCTCTTGGCAACGTCAAACAGGCTGGTTCCTTTTAACGATATTTTCAAACTGACTCTTTGATTTTGATTTGAATGGAACACCTCTTTTTATATCCCAGGAACGAATTACCAAGAATTCTTGGATTCTGAATAACTGACCACTCAATTACATTTTTTTTTTTTTTAAATGAGCTGCCAGCCCAAATCTAGCTGAACCAGTGGCCTGGATTTTGGGGTGGGTAATGATGGCGAGCGTTGGTCATCGCTACTCCTCTGAAACTGACTGCAACTTCGGGAATTAGCTCCTGCAAACACCGAGATCCTGAGATTGCAGTCAGCCATTCACTGCTTCGACATAGGTTGCGATGTGGAACCCACTTCCCCCATAGCTGGCAATCGGTGGAACTGAGAATATTTGGGCTTCTCCGTGCTACTATTAAACCGTGTTGGAATAGGTGTAACTGGGGTTTTAACAGCGTATTGACTGCCAAAAAAACATCCCAGCCCTGAAAAATTTATATTTGTGGAGTCAAATTTCTCCATTATGACAATTTACAATTAAAAAAAATGAATAATTTATTTATGATATTTCAGCTTCTACCTTAACCCCATATGAAAGTCTCAATTTTTATTTCTCTCTCTGTAATATTTTTTAAAAGTGGGGATAAAAGCTGCCTTTTATTTCCTGGTTTGCTGTCTGAGAATTCGTCAGTGCGAATGGTTGCTTAGACAGCTTGTAGATGTCACTGCAGCATCGCGTAGGAATCCCATATTGACAGTGCTACAATCAATTACCCGTGGAGAAACTTGCAAGTTTTCGCCACAGAGATCACGAGATCTCCGTGGGCAGCTTTGCTCAAGGTCAGTGGCAAGAATGCCTTTGCTTCACCGCTGACCGTAAATTGCGGGCCAATGTTTTACTTTGAATTATTCCCCTCTCAAACCTAAAACCTCCAAAAATTGCAGCTTGGTACAGGATTCCTGCACAGCTGACTATTAAAATACACAAGGCGTTTAAAGACACAGCTACAAACCAAAATTAGACACATATACTTTATTTTCATCACAACTATTACACGCTTTAAAATGACTTCCGTTTTTGCCTTTTCTTATTTTATTTTCTTCTTCCAAGTTGACCTCTGAACCTCTTGATTGAATAACTATTTTAATTCACTGAAGTGCAGGCAGGATAATCCATTTCTTGAATCTCTTTTAAAACCAGGGTCTAGAAAAAGAGGGCTGGGTAATATATTTTAAAAATGGGAAACCGATGTCAGCATCCCAGAGAGATGGGGTTTATTTCTGATTCCTGACTCACGGATGCTCTCCTGCAGAAGGGTTAAAGTTGAGGCTGGATCCACGCCACAGGGGAGAGACATTGTCGGGAAAGTAGTCAACTAACTGCTCCAAGGAACTGGCTGAAGAGCATTTGGAGAGAGTTTGGAGCACACTGTCCACTTACCATTGTTCACTGAGTAAATTTAAGCTGTGGTAACTTGACTGGTGTATAAATCGTGAAAAAAGATGCACATGAGATTTTTATTTGCCATTTATAGTCCAGGTGGGAACAGATACAGTTCTAAGACTTCACAAGAGGAAAACTTGAGAGTGAGAGATGTATAAAAATGCAATGCGCCGGCATTCCCCTCACCTCCCCCCAATGGGCTCAATTTTCCCCACTGATCTGCACTGTATTTTTGGTGTGCGTGCTTTTTTTGGCCTAAATTAAAATATCCAAGTTTCCTCAAAGATTGTGCGCCAGCGTGACTCAGTTGCGATTTTTTAGGTTATTTTTTTTTGCGTCATGGAGGCGTAACCTGATGTCTGCGCCAGTTTTTCACATTTAAGCAAGTTTGGCCAACTTACAGTTCTCCGAGGGCGGTGGATGTGACCACGCCCAAAAAACCCTTCTGGGCACTTATGGAAAAAGCAGCGCAGAAAGACGCCATTGTTTTTAGCCGAAGTTATGGAGGGAGTCGAGAACACATTAAATATGTATCATGAAGCTTAATTTTTTTCAAACTTAAAACGCTGAAAATGGAAGTCTCATGCAATTCTTTAATTTTGGATTTTTTTCAAAGTACCACCCCCACCACCAAACGTCTCCAAACCGGGCTCCAGGGTCGGAGCATCGGCCGGCAGAATCGGTCCCTCGCCCAGACACGGGGGCTCGGGGTGGGGGGGGGGGAGGGAGAGAGAGGGAGAGAGGGGATGTGTGGAGGCCGAACTGAAAAGATGGGAACTCTCACACTATGCAGCAGCATCAAATGAAGCCCGGTTGGGGAGGGGCAGCAGTTGCCGAGCCCCCGTGTCGGGGGGGGGGGGGGGGGATGTGATTCCGCCGGCCGACCCTCGAGCCCGGTGAGGAGACGTTCGATCGGCGCTACTTTGAAAAAAATCTAAAATTAAAGAATTGCATTAGACTTCGTTGCCCCAAATGCCCTCATTGAATGGCGAGCTTCCCGTTCTAAGCAAGCCTATTGTGCATGCCCAGACCTGGGTGTGGTCCATAGAAACATAGAAAATAGGTGCAGGAACAGGCCATTCAGCCCTTCTAGCCTGCACCGCCATTCAATGAGTTCATGGCTGAACATGAAACTTCAGTACCCCCTTCCTGCTTTCACGCCATACCCCTTGATCCCCCGAGTAGTAAGGACTTCATCTAACTCCCTTTTGAATATATTTAGTGAATTGGCCTCAACTACTTTCTGTGGTAGAGAATTCCACAGGTTCACCACTCTCTGGGTGAAGAAGTTCCTCCTCATCTCGGTCCTAAATGGCTTCCCCCTTATCCTTAGACTGTGTCCCCTGGTTCTGGACTTCCCCAACATTGGGAACATTCTTCCTGCATCCAACCTGTCCATACTAGGATGTGCACCTTGGGGAGAAGAGAGAGAGGAGAGAGAAGCTTTAACTTTGTCCTGTTTTGAGCTTCTTGCAAAGGTAGAATTTAATCATGGGGGCAATACTGACAATGCCTTACCTCGTGCAAGCCTTCTGCATAATGGTGCTGCGGAGGAGATGATTGATTCGACGGATGATGGGCAGGAGGCCTTACCTGCATCGGTTTCAGCCTCGTCAAGGTTGGCCTCAAGTTCTGCGAAATATAACACCGACAAATGGTTAGCAGCAGAGGAGGGGGCAGGGTGGGTGGGTAGGCGCTCACAGCGCAAGCAACAGGCTGATTTGAAGGACCATGTTGAATGATAACACATTGCATCAACCGAAGCGTAGCTGATGGAGACATCCCCATGAACCGAAGCATGGCTAGCCCGTAACATTTAGCAAAGTCAGACTCCAGAATTTGCAGGACTTGCTCTCTCCCTCGAGTGTGGGCCCAGCTTGTGCAGTGATGGTTGCTTTTCTCCAGGCAGGACCCATCAAAGCAGCAACCCTCTCTTCCAAGGGTGTCAGTGGCTGCAGATTTGCCGGGCCTCCTCCTGTTCGAGTTCTTTCCCTTTTTATTATGTGCCACCTTCCTCTGCAAAGATGAAAATGTAACTTTTTAGAGAGGGTGTCTTTCCGCTGGTTGGGACATATGTAACTGGTCACATTTACAATTGCAATTCCAGTGAATAAATGAAAATATTACTTGCACTAATTACTTGACCAAGGTCCTGCCACTTCTTTTTGCACGGGCCTCCAGACCTCGGGGTGGTCACTATTGCACAGTTACCTTCTGCAAGTTGGTTCCAGCGTTTCTTCTTTTCTTTTGGTGAAACTTTTATGTAACCTCTGCTGGTGTCCAGCTCGTGCCGTCTGGCCTCAATCACAGTAACTAGTGCCTCTAATTCGTCCTGTGAGAAATTCTTGGTCCTTGAGCTGCGTTGCATCTTGTATTGCAGCTCCGATTTTTCCACTGAGAATTAAAGTTCTCACACACAACTGGCTTTTTAAAAATGGCCAAATGCAGACCAGGAGGTGTACTGGGCATGCGCGCCCGTAGCAATCACGTCAAAAACATCCTTTTTTTTTCCCGCGCATGTGCAGAAGAGGAAGGGTATTGTTTTTTCAGCGCAGACATTAGGCTCCACCCCCCCCCCCGGAGCTAAAGGACAGGCTGTGCAGCACCAGATTCAAAAAATAGAACAGGGAAACGTGCTAGTTTTTTTTTGAATAGTCGGGGCGAAAAAATAAGCATGGGGAAAATTGAGCCCTTTGTTTTGCTTTCTGACATGTTTTAAAAGGGGCTTATTCATTGCCTGCTGAGAATTCTGCATTGTGATTGGCTGCTTAGACAGCTTGTTGACGTCACAGCAGCTCGCGTTAGGGATTCCCCATTAACCTGCGCTGTATGTCATCTGAAAGTCGGAAAAGCCGAACTTCTCGACACAGAGCTCGCGAGATCTTTGTAGGAAGCTTCAGGGCCAGCGGCCAATGCCTTTGCTTCGCGGCTGACCCCAAATTAAGAGGGTCGTTTAAGCTACTTCATATACTTTTATAAATGGGTTTTGTAATTGTATCAGACATCTCATTAATCGCTGCTGAGGACTACTCAATTTCAACTCTGTCACTTGAGTCTTTCACTTGTAAAATACAATGCTGTAGTTATTTCATGTTCTCCTTTGCATTTTGCTCTCGATACCAATACCTACGCTGGTTTATTCTCCATTCCTCCTTCATTGTGTCAGAGCCACTGAGAGGATTCTCGCCCGTGCTCGGCAGCTGGGAGATGTGAAGAAGGAGGACGGATTTACAGCCCTCCACCTCGCTGCCCTCAACAACCACAAAGAGGTAGCGGAGGTGCTGATTAAAGAGGTAGGAATCTACTTCCATTTCATCTTTTAAGGAGTATGTGATTGTGTAATGTACACATCTGAACTTTGGGAATACCTGCAAAAATACTGTGTGTGCACATTTCTAAATACTGAATGTTATGAAGTAGAATTAGAGAAATGTGCTGAACCAAAGATTGTCTTTTTGCTCAGATTATTGGAATAAACTAAAATGTTGGGAACTAGGTGCAGTGTGATTTAAGTGCAGAGTACTGATTTTTATTCTGTAATGTGCACAGTAATGCCGAGATTCCAATGTGGAATTTTGAGAGATTTAACTAAAGGCATGTGATTTATTCCCCAGGTCCCCTTTTCACTATTATAGGGTCGGGTTGATGTATATGTAATCCTAATTCTGTTGGCAAATTCCTCACAATAGCCTGATGGACTTCAGCAAATTGTTACATGGTCCGAATGTTGTCCCCGCTGTTACTCCTGGTCTTTTTCCCGTGTCTCTGTGTGCTAATTCAGTCCCACTTACTGTACACTAATGTATTTTTTTGTGCGATGTGCAATACTTTACCCGAGCAGTATTAAATGTCTTTGTCGAGTTGCACGCCTTCAGTAAACCTTTTGCTGCATCACTGCCTTTGGGGTTTTTCATATTTTGGTGTCATCTGTAAAATGTGAGCAACTTGTAGTTGGGTTTAGTATCCAGATAATTTATTTAGCATAGAAAAACAGGGGTGCACCGCCCATACGTCCTGACATTGCTTCTGACAATTAATCTTGAGCTGCTTTACATTGCAGCCAGGGTTTTGGGTGAGCCGGCTGACATTGTAGGCTGCTGGCCAGACCAGCATGCTCACTGGCCCCAAGATATCCGCAAGAATTCTCATACCTTTTAAATTAATTTTTGGCCAATATTTATCCCTCAATCAACATCAATAAAAAAACAGATTATCTGGTCATTATCACATTGCTGTTTGTGGGAGCTTGCTGTGCACAAATTGGCTGCTGCGTTTCCCACATTACAGCAGTGACTACACTTCAAAAAGTACCTCATTGGCTGTAAAGCACTTCGGGACGGTCGTGAAAGGGGCTATATAAATGCAAGTCTTTTTTTCAGTACATTTGTAGAACAAACAAAAAAAAAAGCTTCATCCTGAATTAGTTAAAAGATATTTTCAATCGGGATTGTTTTTTTGTTTGAGACTGAAGTCTCTTTTCCAAAGGTTTACAAACAACATACAAATGAATCACAGCCACAGCCACAATCATCACTTTGACTTTGTCATATTTTCCATTTCAGCTTCCATTTCTGTCCAAATGCGTGCATCTTAATTGTTCTTTATTTAACATGCGATGCATTGCACAACAGCTCGGTCTGTATGTTGGAATATAAGGACACTACGTTTAATCAGATGTTAACCAACCAAAGATTATTCAAGCCACAATTTGTTTTATAGACAAACTGTTGTCTCACAATGTTTTTAATTACAAGGCTAGTCCTTCACTTAAAGATTATATGCTCTCTTTCAGAAAATGTATTTGTTGTGTTTGATCATTTGAGCGGGTATAGTTATATCTAATAATAGTCACACAATGAATATTAATTGAAGGCTATTGCAGTGGCAGCTGCTGAGTGTCCTTTGAGAAGTGTAGCCATAACACAATTATTTGCACTTCATCTGGTAATAACGTGCCTTTTTGTGTGTCATGGCTGCTTTGGTCATCTGCCTGCCAGAGTATGATTATTTCACCTGCTACTGCACAAACAGGTCTGTGGATGGCAATAGAAAGGCATAGAGTACCTCTTGGGCACCATGGCCTGCCTGAGATCTGTCATCAGCTTCCGCTGCGGAAACCCATTGATGTCAGTAGTGGTGCTGGGGACAAAACGCAATTGGCAGAAAGGCTGAAGGCCTAAGTGTCGGCAAGAAAACCTTCAAATGATCTCCGGCCCGAGTTTACTGCCCTTAGCAACTGTGGGTGCTAGTTTTCTTGGTGTGGGTTGGACTTTGTGTCCAGCATTGCCTGCATTGTAGGATTTCGTACGTACGACATTCCCAACTCCAAACTATACTGGAGCCGGAAATCAGTTGGATTTAGCACACCTGCACCAGTTTTTGGGAAACTGAGATTAAATCGATCCCCATCGTCTACTTAAAATACAAACATAAAATGCTGGAAATACTCAGCGGGTCAGGCAGCATTTGCGGAGAGAGAAACAGAGTTAATGTTTCAGGTCGATCATCCACTTGCTTTTAATTTATAGAGAAAGAAAGACTTGTATTTATATAGCGCCTTTCACGACCACCGGATGTCTCGAGGCATTTTACAGCCAATTAAGTACTTTTTGGAGTGTAGTCACTGTTGTAATGTGGGAAATGCGGCAGCCAATTTTCGCACAGCAAGCTCCCACACACAGCAATGTGATAATGACCAGATAATTTGTTTTTATTATGTTGATTGAGGGATAAATATTGGCCCCAGGACACCGGGGATAACTCCCCTGCTCTTCTTCGAAATAGTGCCATGGGATCTTTTATGTCCATCCAAGAGAGCAGACGGGGCCTCGGTTTAACATCTCATCCGAAAGACGGCACCTCTGACAGTGCGGCATTCCCTCAGAACTGCACTGGGAGTGTCAGCCTGGATTTATGTGCTCAAGTCCCTGGAGTGGGCCGACAGTGCAATATATTTCTATGAACACTGGTCTTTGATCAGCCTTGTCCCTGTGAGCATGGGTCTCTTACTGTTGACATCTGTGTTTCAATACATTGCCAGATGTTTCAAATAATTGCAATCTGCTACAGTTGTCAAATGTTTTGTTTGCAGAGAATGATATAAATAGCTGAAACCCCCAGGGGAGTAATTGTGATCCGGTGCCTGTGTTCCTTTTCTAGCTTGTATACTTTTGGATAAAATCGAACGATAATCTATCTTTGTAGAGCACCATCATGGGGAGGCCTGTGCAACACTTAGGTAGAATTTGCTGTTTTGTGCCGATGTTGCATAATGCTTTCTAAAGCTGTGGGCTGTAAATTGACAGTGTCCTTTGCTGTGATGATAATGCATGAGATACTAGATGGGATGGGTAATTTGATTAACACTTCGGATTCAGAAGGACCTAAACTTGAATTTTCTATATTTGGGACGGTCCAGCTGGAGTGGAATGATTTTCTGGTCCTATACGTCACTACGTTACAAACTGATTTTTTTTTAAAGGAACGTTTGCTGTTTTTGGATATTTGTCATGTTTTAAATGATGGCGATTCATCATTTTTTCCTTTTAAATCCAAGTCATTTCATAATACATGAAATGCAAGTTTTCCAATAAATGCCAGCCAAAGCTGACACGTAGAAAGACTCGACTTTAAACTTATTTTTTAAAAGTGTTTCATAATCAGCCTGGTGCACGGTGTCCCATTATAACAAGCTCTCAGTGCCGCTATGTGATAGATTTATATTGCGCTTTGTACAGTGAAATGAAAAATTGTGTAGAGCTGTCTTTAGTTTCTGATGCAGTGCTTCTATCCGCTTTATTTCCCAGATGCAAGCACTGCTGCTGTTCTTCAAAAACTGCCCCTTTCCTTCCCCAATACTGCTGCTACCCACCAGTACATCCCCCTTACCAATACACGCAATTCATCAGCAACTTTCTGTTCCTTCTCCACATCGATTACCTCCTCCAGTCATAATTAAACCCCAACTAACCTTTTGCTAATGATTTCAGTCCACATTCACCCATTTCAATCAGCTGCACACAAGCTGCATTATTCTTCATCATGCAATAGCTGACTCCTGCAACTTGATATGAAAGGGTGGGGGCCAGAATGTGGGGTTCAAAGCTCGTTGAAGAGTGGAACAGGACACCACCGGTTCGTTCTTTTGTGTCAAACATTTCTTCTCCATTCTCTCCAAGGCTCCCATCGGTCTTCCGAAGGTCTCCCGGTCCCCCCCCCGTCCCCCCTCCTGGGCAGGATGTAAGGAAAAGCTTGGTCACCTGACGAGTTTCTCACCTACAGTCTGCAGCCTTCCCTCACCATCACTGTCTCTTGATATTTCATTAATATTACTATTGTCATTGAATTTCACAAACTCTCTGCCCTCCGATGTGTTTTTCCTTTTCCCTTTATCCTCACTATTTGAGACGCATCACAGTGTTTCTTAATCAAACTCGTTTTTTCCTCAGGATTGCAAAACTCTGGGACTCCTCATTTCCCTCATTCTTTTCTCTCTACTACAAGTGTTCCAAACCAAGCTTGTGACATCCAAAGACTGTTTCTTGATTAACTTCACCCTTTTTAATAACAGGGACTAAAGTTCTTTTTCTAACCTCCTATTCTTACTTCAGACGTGATTTAAAGCTATCCTTCAGTTCTGTGCCCGTAGTCTCGGTGAAATACATCATCACCATCTTTGCCTGCCGGCATGTTAAATGGGAAGCTTCAAAAAACATCCCGGGACAGAACAGGAGTTTGTGCACAATCGGGTTCTGTCTCGTTCTTAATGACAACATAGGAAATCAACAAAAGAGACATTACTGCAAAGGTTATATATCGACAAAGTCTGTGTGACTGAAAAGTCTATAATCCTCTTTTCCTCTCCACAGGGTCGGTGTGAGATTAACGTTCGGAATAACCGGAACCAGACTCCTTTGCAGCTTGCCGTTACCCAGGGTCACAGCGACATGCTGCAGCTCCTGGTCACTGAAGGCTGTGATGTGAATGCAGAGGATGAAGATGGTGACACTGCTATGCACGTGGCACTCTGTCGCCAGCAGCTGGCCACCACCATGGCTTCGAGGGAAGGCGACGCCAGCTCTCTCTACACAAATGTAGGTTTCAAAACTCAGAATAGGAGAAACTTCATGTCAGTGCCGATAAAATGTATATATTGCAAAATATTCTTGCGCATATCCGAGTACGTAGCAACGCAAAATATTTGAAATCTGTTTGAGTATGTTAAACATATTTTCTGTTTGGCTTGCTATAAAAAATAAAATTGATAATTGTTTCTGAAATAACCATTCAGATGATACCCACACTTTTCAGTATCACGACGCAAGTTTAATTTATTTTTAAAAATTATACTTTTTACCGTCTTGGAAAAAACTAGAGCTGTTATGCTGCCTCCTACGTATCTGCTATTATTAACTTGTGAAATAAGATGTAAACTATGACACAATTAAAGGTCTTGCCATTTCCAGGCGCAGACTTAAATCGCACATTTTATTAAATATTAATATTAGATATTTTGTAATCTGCAATTTAGATGCCCTATCATTTGCCTCTGTTGAGCCAGATTTTGCTGTAGCAGGGTATCTTACAGGACTGCCGTTAATTAGACTTGCCCTGCATCCTTCAGCTCAAAACCCTTTTGCCCACAAAGTCACTGAAGGTGCGAGCTGGTAACAGCGCAGCGAGGGGGAGGGGCACCTGGGACTGAGTGAGCAGGGCAAGCAACAGGGTGTCTCCTCAACCAATCCCATTGAAGAATTGGGAAATTAACAGCAGAAGGACTGAGAAGGAAGTATAAATTAGAATGGGTAAATTCAATGTCAAATCAGCAACAGAAAGAAAGATTGGATTAAGAGAGAAAAAAAGAGAGAAAATAAAAGTTATTTTGTAAAAGGAAACATTTTAAATTTGACTTTTTTTAAATTTCCAACATAAGAACATAAGAAATAGGAATAGGAGTCGGCCATTCGGCCCCTCGAGCCTGCTCCGCCATTCAATATCATTGCTGATCCGAACAATAATTAATACCTGAAGGAATGAGACTCCACTCATGGAAGAGTTAAATTTCAGTGACGGAGAGGTTGATTGGCAGTAATTAACAATTATCACGTCGTTAAAAGGCTACTTTCGCTACCACTCAAATGCAGTAACTTCATGACATTTAATGCATTTCAATGGTGGGCGAGATGGCAGGGCAGACAGCGAAATGCCAATTTTGCGAAGCTAACTCGGACAGCATTTTTTAACTGTGCATCTGCTCCCCGCCTGAAGTTAGTGTACCATTTACGCAGAGGTAACTGTGAGCAACAGTGGTCTCACTGTTATTTTGACAGCAAAATCTCTCCCATTATATTTTGTTCAAAACCTTATCTTTTACTTGGTTTCTTTGCTCCTTAGTTGCAGACGTCTGGGTTATTGGGATCTGCAGACCTGAATGTGGGTGCCGCCATTGCTTGCTTCCTAGCCCAGAACGGGGCGGATATTAACTATACAAACTACAAGGGCAAAACACCACTCGATCTGGTCACAGACGGCAGGATAATACAGATGGTTAAAAGTTTTGCAGAGAAATTCAGGTAAAATACCAATATCTAATACCCATGTTAATTACTCTGAGATAATTATTTTGGTCTTAATTATACTCTGCCCTTAACACGGACATTAAAAACCCACATTACATTAACCTCATCATGCGCCACGAGTGAGACTAAAGTATTGAAAAAAGAGAGGGTGAGCAGCTCTTTGTCCCAGCCTCATGCTGCTAGTTTCAGCTAGCTATTAACATACAACTGGACTTTAATAGCACTGTGTTTGAAACCACAACTGAACCAGCATTGTTGTATATTTGTGCTTCCCCCCCCCCCCACCCCACAGTGTTATCCCTCCTCTCCTGACATCACTGACCTGCTGGGGTACTGTTCGGGGCTGAGTTGGTAATGGGGGCATATTGCCTTCTGCATGTCTGTGCTGTGGGGGGGGGGGCGTTATTGTTGGGTGAACTGTCGAGGTTTCCATTTACGATTGCGTCTATGTGTAGACAGGATTGGACTCAACTGTGATGCCTCTACAGTCGAATAGGCTGCCAACATTCACGGTTTAGACTGACACGTGAAAATAATGGCCACTTGGGCAAGGCACAGGTGATGGCCAACAGCTGGGGAACTGTACCCAAACATGTCAAGGGGCCAGAATTAGAGGAGCGCAGGCACCTCGGGGGGGCTGTGGGGCTGGAGGAGTTTACAGAGATAGGGAGGGGCGAGGCCATGGAGGGATTTGAAAACAGGGTTGAGAAATTTTAAAATTGGAAAACCTACACCATTGTTTTTAGTAATATTGCAAGCAAATCGCCCATGGTGCAGCTCACAGTAAATCAGAGGGTGCAGTGTTTTGTAAGGGTTACGGCTATTATACCGCGTAACACACTGAATTATTCTTCAGTTAAAGGAAAGGTATGTGTTTCTGTAAAGCTAAAAGATCTAATGTTCTGTTAACAGTGGCCATACCAGCTGAAGTTCAGCATCTTGGCAAGAAAATCAATTAAAAGGCGGTCATTGTAGCTGCAGTATATTGTGTTTATGGAGTTTCTCCTGTCGATTCCAAACGCTATATTTACTACTTTCTACTTTTCTTTGTATAAATGTTATTTTCATTGGTGTATGATGACTGAAATGTGACGGACAAGAAGTGTGCGCATATGTAAAGTTTTTATAATGAGCGTTGCATAAAGATGTCTGTTGTAATTTGTGTAAAGCAATGTTCCTTCCGTGTGAAACTGCTTCTCTCTGCAGAGGTCAGAGGTTGAGTTCCACAGCGGCTGAACATTCAAATCAGTCAATTCTGAGCCACCGAGGAGCGCGCGCCATAGCGCTGGACAAACTTGGCATTGTCTTACGACTGATCTTGGCATAACTCCCATGACCACCCTGAAGAAATTGTTGACTGGATGACATGATTGTGCAGAGCAAGCACCCATGTGGTGAACATAAGGGGGGATTTGGCAGGAGCTGGGAACTTGTTTTTAAATTCTCTGCCAGGAAGGTACTTGATCTTTCTGTCGCTGTTTATTCCAGGGGATCACAGTTGCAGCCAACAGGGACAACGGTTTTGCGTCGCATCCACACAACTCCAAATACAATGACAAATCTTTTACTGCCGGTGTCAGCGGGCCCTGCTGAGTGCTTGGTGTGTTCCGAGCTCTCCCTACTGGTTCAGTTCTCACCCTGTCAGCACACTGTAGTATGTGAAGGTACAGTATGCAATCTCTAACCGTGAACTACAAACAGCGGAGTCTGCTTGCACATATTGTTGCTCAATAACCACATCCTTGCAGCAGGTCGAGTCCTTATTTACTATGGAACTGACCGTTTAATCTTCAGAGAGTGGGTCAATGCTCGGAACTCATTTTAACCATCATGAGCCCAACTTTTGCTAAAAATGAAGGGGAAAGTGTATCTGTCTCCAATAGTAATGAAATGGTAGTGAAATCGCAGAAAGGTACAGCAATGTGTAAGAGTGGGGTTTTGTTTTCAGTGGCCAATCACAATGCTGCTACAATAACACTTCAGTGCTCTCCAGCTGCTACTTGAGTCAGCACATTTGGCCATTGTTTTCCACCACTCAGAACTAAGTTTTGTTCGAAGCCCAGTCAATGGGGCTGATTTTGAGGGGCTCTGCCTGGCATTAACGTGATGGCAGCCTGCAAATAGCATCTGGTCACTTACTGCCTCCTTTACGCTGGTGCTACAGACGCGCAGCACAGTGGTTATGTTACTGGCCTGGACCTGATGATCCAGAGACGTGAGTTCAAATCCCACCACAGCAGCTGGAGGAATTTAAATTCAATTAATTCAATAAATAAATCGTATCAGTAATGGTGACCATGGGCTCAATTTTGGCCCAGCCCGTTTTTCGGTGCACTTACCCGGAGATACGGCGCTTTTCTCCGTTCAGAAGTGCGCCGAAAAATTTCCTTCCCACTTTGGCCGCTGTCCGGCCTCCTCCCTGTGGTCGCGCAGCGTGGCCAGTCGAGTTGGGGGTGGAGCCAGCGTCCTGCGCCGAAAACAGTGCCAGGACGTCTGCACATGCGCAGTGGAGTGTCCGCGCATGCGCAGTGGCTCCTCGCCCCCAGCCTCTGTGTCTTGCTGTAGCCGCTGTGTGGGAACCCGACGCTGGCCAAATGTTGTGAGTAGGGGTATGGAGTAGCAATTGCACGGACTGCTTAGTTCCATTTGATTCGAAGCTTTAATTACTTTAATCTTAGAAATCGCACCGGGAGGCCACTGGGTCAGGGCGAGAGGCGGGCGGGCAGGAGAACCGATAGTGCTCCTGCCTAGATGATTTCTATCGGTTCTCCTGCCCGCCCCTAGCCCAGGCCGAGTGGCCTCCTGCAGCAGCCGGCCCACTGCCTTCCCCCGGGCCAAATTTTAAGATGAAGGTAGGACTTAATTCAATTTTTTATTTGTTATTGAATGCTTAGAGCTTTTTGTTTGCAAGGTTTAGTGCTTTGTAAGTCTTGGAGCTTTAGCTGCTGGTCCTCTCCACTTCCCTTCCCGCCCCTATCCCAGGCCGAACAGCCTCCGATGTACCGATTTCTTTAACTCTCTGCAAGGGTTTCCTGAAGTGGCCGCATACGCTGGCCTAAGTAGATTTGGAGTAACTATTAGCTGGCCAAAGTGGCCAGAACCGGCGTCGGTGGTGGCTGGTAACGCCCCCTTTTGAGAGAAAAAAAACGAAACTAAAAAAAAACGTAACTAACTCACTTATGCTGGTGCAAATTGATTGTGGAAAATGGGAATTTTTAAGTTACTCCAAAAAAAAAATGGAGCAACTCCTGGCCAAAATTGAGCCCCATGAAACTATCGGATTGTCGTTAAAAACCCTACTGTCCTTTAGGGAAGGAAATCTGCCGCCCTTACCCGGTCTGGCGTATATGTGACTCCAGACCCACAGCAATGTGGTTGACTCTTAACTGCCGTCTGACATGGCCGAGCGAGACACTCCGTTGTTCAAGGGCAATTAGGGATGGGCAATAAATGCTGGCCTTTATTGGAGGAGCACCGCCTTGTTTCAGGAGGAGGGCCACAAGTCGGGGACCTAGAACTCCAATTGCAAATGGTGGAGGCGAGAGTCGCTGCCATTTGTACCGGCATCGAGCGGCCTAACCAGCGAATCTCTCCCCCATAATCTCCGGCATAAGAGCTGTCCAATTTCCCCCTCCTCCTCACACCAACAAAAACTGCCTTGGTGTGCTCTGCTTGCTAACCTCCGCCATGCACCGAACCTTGTCTTTGAGACAAGCAGAGGTTTTAACAATTATTTTGTCAGTTTAATGTATAATAACTTTAAAGGGGGAATTTTAATCCCCGGGCGGAAAGCTGCTGAGATGTGCGAGCTGCAGTGAGAGGCCCAGTCTGCTTTAGCGGGTGGTCACCTCCTCACCCATAACGGCCATCCACAAACAACTCGCCGCCTTCGGGCATTCGACGATCACGTGGCCCAGAGCCCGGCAGGCCGACAGTCGGGCAAAGGCCGGAGGATTCAAGAGGGTTTCCTGGGTCAGGGTATGGCGGGGGGGGGGAACCTGGGGCACTTTGTTTATGGCTCCTGCTCCTCCTGGTCCCACAAAGAAAGGTTTAAAATTGCCTGACGGAACCTCCGCCGTGTGTGTGCTGGGCAGTTAAAGTTGTGTTTGGGCTCCAAATAAAATCATGGTGGAGGCAGATTCAATCGTGGCTTTCAAAAGGGAATTGGATAAGTGCCTGAAGGGAAACATTTTTCAGGGTTACAGGGAAAGGGCGGGGGAGCGGGACTGGCTGAGGTGCTGTTGCAGAGAGCCAGCACGCGCTCGATGGGCCCAATGGCCTTCTCCCGTGCAGTAACCGTTCTCTGATTCCATGATCCCACCTGAGGCAGGCAGGCACCTCAAACGTTCAAGAGAAAAGCAGCGTTAACATTGCCACAGGGTGGGAAGGGCGAGATACGTGTACCGATTGGATCTTAACTCCCATTCTGCCCAGTTTCCACTGAGTGGAAGAAATTCCAATTCTCCCTTTGCTTTCAGTTTAAAGAGAGACTCTCCCCTACACACTGTTACATGTTTCAATCAGGGAGTTGGAAAAGTAGGTCTGAAACACACATTTGAAAAAAATAATTTAGCTTTAAGTTACGAGTGCTGTTGACAGGGATTGAGTCTGTGAGAGGGATTGAATTAACGTCAATAGACTTACAGGTTCATTGCTCATTTTAGTTGAAAAGTAAACCTGAGTATAAAACAAAGTCTTTTTCGGATAAGGTTCATGACTGGTGAAGATATCATAGAATCATAGAAATTTACGGCACAGAAGGAGGCCATTCGGCCCATCGTTTCTGTGCCAGCCGACAAAGAGCTACCCAGCCTAATCCCACTTTCCAGCTCTCGGTCCGTAGCCCTGTAGGTTACGGCACTTCAGGTGCACATCCAAGTACTTTTTAAATGTGGTGAGGGTTTTCTGCCTCTACCACCCTTTCAGGCCGTGAGTTCCAGACCCCCACCACACACTGGGTGAAAAGAGTTTTCCTCAACTCCCCTCTAAACCTTCTACCAATTACTTTAAATCTGTGCCCCCTGGTTATTGACCCTTCTGCTGAGGAGATATACCAGAATCATTAGCCCAGAGTCTTGTCAGTGTATCTGTTGATTAGTGCCTTAGCACAGCTCCTAAAGTCATTTCACAAAGCCAGTAACCCAGATAACCTCATCGGCATTTCCTGTTTATGGATAAATATTTATTTTTAAAAATCAGCAAAGGATGATGTATAATTCTTCATAAAAGATTAATTTTGAAAAGAACACTAATGTAAGGTATTATTTTAATATTAGGAGCAGGTATAGCTGTTTTATTTCTGACTCACCCTTTTGTTAAGCTGCAAAGCCACTCCGACCAAAAGCTGAGTTAGAATGCTGAAGTCTGGAAAAAGGACCTAGCTGAAACTCTCACCTGTAACTGTAAATCTCGGTTCCGGTTATCAATCAATCGGTAAAAGTGCTCCTAAAGCAAGCGCTCTACTCTGAACTCCTACACGGCAAGCGAGCCCCAGGTGGGCAGTGGAAACACTACAAGGACACCCTCAGAGCCTCCCTGATAAAGTGAAACATCCCCACTGACACCTGGGAGTCCCTGGCCAAAGACCGCCCTAAGTGGAGGAAGTGCATCCGGGAGGGCGCTGAGCACCTCGAGTCTCATCGCCGAGAGCATGCAGAAAACAAGCGCAGGCAGTGGAAGGAGCGTGCGGCAAACCAGACTCCCCACCCACCCCTTCCCTCAACCACTGTCTGTCCCACCTGTGACAGAGACTGTAATTCCCGTATTGGACTGTTCACTCACCCGAGAACTCACTTTTAGAGTGGAAGCAAGTCTTCCTCGATTTCAAGGGACTGCCTGTGATGATGATGAAAAGTGCTTGCTCTGAGCTTTAACTGGGACTAATAAAGAGAACAAAAAAAGCTGACTGACAGAATTTCTTTTGGAAAAGCAGAAGATAAATCGGGAGCTATTTGCTCCTTGCTTAATCGTTTTTTTGTTATCTTGCCCAGTACTGGGAAACTGACACAATTAATAGCAACGATTGTTAGCACAGATCTTTTTTACATTTAGGTAACCAATGATCCCTGATGCAAATAATGCAAGAAAAAGCTTATAAAGCCTTGAATCCCCCTCTCCATTGGCGCTGATAATACCCCCTGAGTGTGTTACAAGAAATGACAATGAAATGCAAACTGTGATGTAGGTGCTGATTTCTGACGCATCTTATTTCATTCACAGAGTGTTCTGTCAGAATGAAGAAATGCATCAAATGCCAAGTGTCTATAACAAAGAAAATAAGACATGGTAATGTATTAATTGCATTCCTTATCAAAACACTATTTTCAACACAACTCTGGCACATTTGGTTTAGATGCAGCCCAGAGAGAGAATAAGGTGTTCAGTGTCGCAATTGAAATAGTTGGTCAGTTCTGTTCCAATGGCGAGGAAGACAATGTTGCTCTGAATATAGCCACTAACTCAACTATTTTATGTAAAAGCGGATGGAATCGTGGCGTATGTTTCACAGGGTGGATGGATTTGGCTCTCCCTGGATGTGGGTTTCTGGAATGGGACTGATTTTTCGCCCTTCCGGCCAAAGTAGCTCGCTCCACTGCTGTGCAGTATTCCATCTCCACCCCTAAACCAGCCAGTCTCGCCTAACGAAAACGGACATGCTTGAATAGCGGTCATGGCAGAGATTTAAAATGGCAAACATCCAAGTATGCGAGTGCAGTGCTGCATAACCACAGCTCTTAAGGCACCACAGAGAAATCCTCTTTTTTAAAAAAAAAAAGATTTGCGGCAATCACCAAAGTACTTTTGATTGTGTTCAACTTATTTGCTTATTGCTACGGTATTTACGCAATGACTAACTTGTTCAAATTAATATCAGGCAAACATTATTGACAGAGCTCCGCTTTAATCGGGCCTAAGGATTTAAAAGATTCCTTAAAACTGTTAATTATAGTGATTAAAATGACAAACGAAAGGTGTTGAGATGTTAATGAATGCTTCCAAAAGTGAAGGCGGCTGTATCACTTATGACCCACAGAGCTGTGAATGAATTACACAGGTTTCCTTCACAAGCAGAATAAACACTTATATGAACTTTCTCTGCGATGTTTGTGTGGCGCCTGCTGTAGTTTAAAAAAAAGTTAAAGCAAACATTTGTAGTCATGTTAGGCAACCTTGTTCCTTGAACAGTTCAATACTAGGAGTTAGCAGCAGTCACCGTTGCAGTGTGTATATCGTATCATTATTTGGTGTCGTGGCAAGACAGGGAAGCAGTGCGAGGAATCCAGTTCATTAATACCGTGTGGTGGGGGAAACGTATTATTTTCTTTTGGTAGATCCGTTAAATCAGGGCACTGCCTGGGTATCAGTTTCCTGATTTCCTGTTTCTTCAGAAATGACAAGAAGGTCATCGTAGCAAGTCAATTATAGAGATTATAGCAAGTGGGGAAAAAACACCGTGTACTCAATGTAAGAGCAGGCGATGAACTGAATCGATCATAGAAACTTACAGCACAGAAGGAGGCCATTCGGCCCATCGTGTCCGTGTTGGTTGACAAAGAGCTATCCAACCTAATCCCACTATCCAGCTCTTGGTCCGTAGCCCGGCACTTCAAGTGCACATCCAAGTACTTTTTAAATGTGGCATGGGTTTCTGTCTCTACCTCCCTTTCAGGGAATGAGTTCCAGACCCCCACCACCCTCTGGGTGAAGAGATTTCCCCCAAAAAATCCCCTCTAAACCTCCTACTAATTGCTTTAAATCTATGCCCCCTGGTTGTTGACCCCTCTGCTAAGGGAAATAGACCCTTTCTGTTTATGCCCCTCATAATTTTAAACACTTCAATAAGGTCTCCCCTCAGCCTCCTCTGTCCCGAAGAAAACAGACCCAGCCTATCCAATCTTTCCTCATTGCTAAAATTCTCCAGTCCAGGCAACATCCTGGTAAATCTCCTCTGTATCCTCTCCAGTGCAATCACATCTTCGCTGTAATGTGGCGACCAGAACTGTACGCAGTACGCTAGTTGTGGCCTAAGTGGGGTTTTATATAATTCAAGCATAACCTCCCTGCTCTTGTATTCTATGCCTCAGCTAATAAAGGCAAGCATTCTGTATGCCAGCTTATCCACCTGTCCTGCTACCTTCAGGGATCTGTGGACGTGCACTACAAAGTCCCTCTGTTCCTCTACACTTCTCAGTGTCGTACCATTTATTGTGTATTCCCTTGCCTTGTTAGCCCTCCTCAAATGCATTACCTCACACTTGGCCAGATTGAATTCCATTTGCCACTGTTCTGCCTACCTTACCAGTTCATTGATATCCTCCTGCAATCTAACATTTTCTTCTTCACAATCAACCACACGGCCAATTCTTGTATCATCTGCAAACTTCTTAATCATACCCCCTAGATTCAAGTCTAAATCATTGATATATATCGATGAGTTGGAATGTACGAGTGGTGGCAAGATCCTGTGAATTGAATCATCCTGCTCGTTTTTGGCAATGAAGGTCCTTTTATATTGGGTAATATTCTGCTTGAAGACACTTTGTTTTAGGGACGTTATTAGGTTGAAATGATGCTGCTTACTTGTAATTTCAGTATGTTTTCCAAATTGGATCTTATTGCAAGATTCCATCTCTCTCTGTGGAGCTCCCAGCCAGAACATTTTTAAATGTGGAAACCGAGGTGAAGGGACGAGGTCAATAGTGCACGGCATCACCTCATTGAAAAGCGTAGAAGAGGACAGAAGGTAACTGAGGAAGCAGTAGGATGAGAGAGGAGGGTAAAATGTTCCCATGTGAGTAAGTGTGAGAGTAAGAGGGAGGCAGAGGAAGAGAGAATTTTAACACAAACATCCTGTGGTGCTTCAAGAAAGGACTTCCATTTATACCGCACTATATCCCTGATTGTCCCATAGCACCTAAAATATAATGGCCCGGATTTTGTGGTCAGTGGAGAATGAACGGTGCTCGGCAACTGAGTAGCTCCCCCTCAGCCCCCCTGGAGTGTCAGCCTAGTTAATCTGCTCAAGCTGAGGAGTGGGACTTGAACCATGACCTTCTGATTCAGAGGCAAGCATCCGTCAGCTGAACCAAGCTGATATGAAGACCTGCTATTATCCCAAGAAGATCACAACCTATTATTAGAGGCTGGAACAAATAATTATAATAGATGTATAATTCAGTACTGCAGTTCCATTATAACAGCAACAATTACTTATATTTATATGTTATAAGGTGAATGCTGTTTTTTTTCTTTTGACCTAATTATACTGACGTTTAGAAATGTTTAAAAGTATTCAAATGTCTTTTTCCATTGCAGTACTTTTCTGTTTCTACAGAGACTGTGGTAAATCAGAGTTTATTTACATTTAGAAGCTATTTAAAGAATGCAATTTATTTGCTATGGCTAATTCAAAAAAAAATTAATTAAATATAACTTAAATCCAGTGTGTCCAGACCTAAAAATTGTCACTTCTGTTACCAGTCAATTATTTGATCTGGTTGTCAGTAGCTCTGTCAAGCCCGTGTGGTGGCTGGTGTACAACGGCCACCCCACGTTAAATTAATCCACACACAGGCATCTTCCACCCTTCAATATGTAGTTCGGGATCTGGAATATTAGGTCCTTCATTGAACCACCTGTGAACTCATCCCTTTTTGGTGTGGAAGCAAGTCATCCTCGATACGAGGGACCTACTAATACTGTACTATACAGGTTATCAGTATTTATAGACGGCAGATACCTGCTGATGGCCCTACACACACAGCATACAACTGCTGTATTGTGACACGGCTTTAGGAACACACAACTCGCACCGTTACCTGTACCAAACTCCGAATTACTGCTTCTGTCTCGCAAGTCATTTGGACAATCCAAAATTCACGCCATTCGATTTATTTGAGTTGTGCAATGCTGACTGTCATCATTCTCGGGCTGCTGGTATGTATACTGGCAACACACTGACAGACTGTTTTCATTCGACAGATAACACAGAAGTGGAAAGCAGCTCCACGGCTGAGCCTCCCGACCAGAGAAAGCTCCTGGAACACCTGCAGTCTCGATACAGGCAGATGGAGGAAAGGATAACATGCCCTATATGCATTGACAACCAGATTAAACTCGTGTTCCAGTGTGGCCACGGTTCGTGTCTGGAGTGCAGTGTTGCCCTGAAAGCATGCCCTATTTGTCGTCAGAACATTCGGGAACGAATCCAGATTTTTGTCTGATGCATGGCAAGCCTTTTCTATAATTCTGTTGTGTCTCTGTGCTGTACCTTTTCTGTGGTACACTGTGTTTGTGTTTGTAATCATCTTCCATTTTAGCCTTTGGCACCTTGTCATCCGTGCAGTTAGAATCCATGTGATTGAGGTTTGTATGTGCTGTTATTCAGCAAGAGACTAGAATTGCATTTTTGATAACTCGAATGTCCACTGTGTGTAGATTCAGTGGATGATTATGTTAACAACAAAAAACAGCAAAGTTGTACATAACATGAAGCAAGTTTATTAATCCGTTGAATGTTGGCCCTGTTAATAGTTGCAAATGCTAGAAAAATGCACAAAGCAACAGTAAATGGAAACCTTACTGTGTATGTATTTATATAAAAACTACAGTGTAATATAATCCATAATCTAACAACTGTGGTTTATGGTCAGTTGTACATATTTAAAAGTTCTAGGAATATAAAATGCACTTCAACAACCTTCCAGATACAATGCCTACCAGCCAATGCTAGTCCTTTTCACTTGCTTCTCCATCCAGCAGTCAAACAGTAGCTACCGCATCAGACAAATCATTATTTCAAATAACAAAATCATTAATTATTTGAAAACTTAATTTCAGTATATCCTCCTCGAACTTTTCTTCTGCTATTTTGTCATTTTAGTTTGTGTTAGACAGTTAAAATGTTACATTGAATGTTGTCCTGGAAATGTGGTATAATGGCAGAAAGAAATGTGACTGATGAGAAGGGAGGGTATCTGCTGGAACATCAAACCAATTAATTCAGTATTTAACTATTGGGCTTTATGCTGCAAGTGTTGCTCACTGTTTATAAATGTAGTTAGTTTATTTGTCTGAAACCAAAATTAGGTGATTTGATTTGGTCCACTACATCAACTTGATACTGCACAGGAAAGTGGAAATGAAAATAAGTTAAAAGTTCCACAGAAAATAATGAGAATCAGTGCTGGTTTTGATCTGTGAAGTATTAATCTTATTCTCACCCAGAGTTTCTATTGTAAGATTAAAAAATCAATGAAAATAAGAATTAGAAAGACACAGTTATGTTAAGGATTCTAAAACAAGGAGCCTATTCAAATTCCCAGGTCTAATTTTCACATTGACGATTGTATTCAGGGGGGTAAAGCGGAGATGAGCTCGGTATAGTAATGAAGTTCTGCATCTGGATAACCACTGCGTTCTTTTGTAAATATGTTTTTACTAGATGTGCGAGTGATGCCTAGTGGCGGAACTTTAATACTACGATAACCTCTACTTTTATTATGTTGGCAAACTGTTCACTGTGGATATTGTTGTCGCTCGCTTGGTGTTTAATTAGAATGTAAGTTGTACATTGGATTTGTGGGCCTGTGGTTAGATCTAAAGTTTTAAGGCTGAGCAAGATCATGATGTGATGACGTTATACAAGGACCTAATGTTCTCCATTTTCTCTGGGAAGATTGCATCACAAAGAATAAGCGACTTTAAATTTGAGAGGAAAACTTAGAAAATGCAACCAATCCATTCGGCATGATCAAGATGCTTAAGTTCATAGTTTTTTACAAATTGGTCTAAAATATAAAAATGCAAAAGATATACATAACATTCTCATTAAATAAGTGAAATTCAAAGGAAAATGCATTGAATAGAGATCCTGCCTTTTAATATTATGTGTCTCTCAGGCGAAAATTACCTGTTTATTTGAATCAAAAGAGGATGAAGAACTATTAATGTGATGGGCTGGTGTTGTTTAATCAGGAAAGTGATTGTAACAGAGAAAGGCCATGGCGATGTTTGGAGAAGATTGTCGTATTTTGTGAGTTTACTGTTGACTGATATATTTATTCCACCAATGTGAACCGAGAAGGTCCCTGTCCGAATCAGTGTCTCTTTAACAGCCTTCATCAGGTCAAGGTAACCCACTCGGAAAAGCAAAGCAGACTGGCTATAATTTGGTTAGTGTACAGAGTGTGTGGCGTGGTTTGTGTTGCTGTGGTAGCTTCCTTCTGAAACCTGATGAAATTATTAGTACGTAATTTTATTGAAATGTTGCTTAGTTCTGCAGCCTTTATTAAGTTGAATTTTACTGATCTAGTGAAACAGATTACATGTGCCAAACAGGTTGCCTCGCTGTGTGGAAAGTGTACGGCCAGGAATTGCTGTTTAAATAAACTCGCAGTTCCTAAACGCCTGGCTTTCTTGTGCACATTGTTCCTCCTCTTTCTTAAAACCTATTTTGAAATTACAGAAGGTGCAAAGTCACCTTGAATTGAGATTTAAGTCTTGTATCAAAGTGGGGAGGGTCTTTGTTCAGTTTTGTAGACGATAGGAATTCATGGCAGATTTAAACCGGAGGCAGAATGTGTTTATTAAAGGTGGGAGGGGAGGAGGATTCCAGCCATTGCTGAACTTTGTGGAATTTCTATTTGTGAAGACGGACTGACCAAAACATCCCAGCATTTGACTTTTTAAGGAGAAACCACTTCTTCATAAACCAGCGTCACTGATCAGCCGATTTGAAAAATGTTGGAAATGTGAAGAACGCTACAAAGATTATTGGAGAGCAGCGATTTATCGTGCCGCCTACGTTGGTCAGAAGAGCTCAGATCTGTTCGTTCTGAAGGCGATGTTCAACAGATCCTTCCGTCACGGGACAGTGGAGAAAAGTAACTATTAACAATCGTTGTGGGCCTCAATGTTCAGCATCAGACTGCATTGCGTCTGCTCCTCTTCATACATTAAAAATGAGAGCGTACTTATGCCTGGGAGAATTTAGCAGAAAGATTAGCAAAAAATGTCACAGCAAATAGAAGAATGGAAAATGTGAGTCTGCAGGACATCCTGACAGTATTTTTTAGCTTGACATCTGCATTAGAAGTTCTGTTCTCATGGCCTTACTGTTGCCTGTTGGGTTACTGTATCCTCATGTTGAAGTTCTATGCTGTGAATAAATTATTTTGAATTACAGTTGTGGTTGCTGACTTGGGTTACATTAAAATAAGGAGTATTTATTTACTTATTTCATAGATTGGATGAAGAAAGAATCTTCCTGAATTTCTCTCTCCCAGGTGTAAATTTGGGCGTAAATTGTGTCTGTGTGCAAAGTCGTCATGCTCCTGGTGGGTCCTGCATAGTAAAGTAGCAGAGAGACTCTCAGTGTTTATTGGAACAAAGAAGCGTTATTGGATCGTAACTACTTGTGAATAGAAAACTGATATTTAGGCATCGAGTATTTACCATCATAGCTATCCCAAAGGTTGTCAACTAACTTTGATTCTAATGGGAGCTAAGACGTTATGGCCTAGAAACTTTGCCCGCCCGCTATACGCCCCACCTGGCATTCAGGCCCATTGACTGCGGACGTCACGTGGTCGGATATCATGTGGTTGCTTTTGACAGTGATATTCCCTTCTCCCATTCACCCTCTGCAACGGTACCGACTATCAGACCCTGCGTATAGTCGGGGCCCGCCCCGATACCACCCATTTACCACCACTGCCCGAGACAAATTTCTAGGCCTATAAGTTCAGGTTTCCTGCTCTGCCTCTCTGTGCTGATGCCTGAAGGAAGCAGGAAGCATCACAAGTGTGCTGAGCCAGCCCAGGGTCAAACGCGGCAGGATTTCCCCCAGTGCAGCCCCCCCCCCCCCTCTCAACCATAAAGCCAAGCAGGTCTGAATGATGCGGTGCCTGTGTTCCGGGCTGGTGCCCTGGGGCCTGCGGATTCCGCGAGCCATTTGTAAGAAATTCATAGTTTTCTGGTCAAAAGCATTAAGACTTGATAAAGAACTTATTCACCCAGATTTTATTGACAAGTTATTGAAGGCAGGGAATTCATCAGCTTATTTTAAGTTTAAATATTTTGGGTTTAAATGGAATTTAGCCCAGTGCAGTTGGTTGCAACCATATTTTACATCAATGAAATTAACTTGCTTTCTACATGAACTGTGGGTTTTTTCTGTGGCTCATCATGGGTTTCCGTTTTACCAGAGTTGGAACTTAAATAACCTTCATTCTCATCAGCAAAAATAGTGTACAATAAGGTTCCTTGGGTGGAATAGCCTCTGAGGATTGTGTGATTATTTCTCCCATATGTTCTGGTTTTATAAAAGACTATTTTATTCTTTCTAAAAAATACAGTCGACTGATCACATGGTCGTCAATTCACAAATTTCTCTTTTTAGTAACTCTTTGTTGTGGTGGGTAATGGTCATTGGCGCCTCACCCGTCAGGGACATATCTTTCCTCTGAGCAGCACTTTGCATCATCTCAATAGTTGCCTTTCCCACATCCTGCATGTCCCTCTCTCTCCACCTTCATGCCGACCATTGCTGGTTTCTTTCCCTTCTGCAACAGTCACTCCTGGGCTACTCCTGTGACATATTGGCCCCGAATTTAAGTTCGGGACGTGCTGGGAGTGGAGTGGTGGGGGGGGGCCCAATTGCACATGGGAAACCCTGAAATAGGTTCAGCGTGGCTTTTTAAACTTGGCCACCTCATTATATAACCTTTTGCCTGCGGGTTTCCCGCCCCGGCAGCGGGCGTGATGTGGCCCCGCATGACGCAGTCGCAACTCCAGTATTTAACGGGACAATCCACAGATGCGAATTGAAGGAGTTGGAGTTGGCTGCCAGAGAACTGGAAGTGTGGGAATGGAGTCCGGAGGGGCAAAGGCTGTGCCTTGTTTCACTGCCGCCTCCCTGGATGTGCTGCTGGGGGCTGTGAAGAGTATGAGAGAGATTCTCTTCCCTAGCAACAGGAGGAAGAAGCCCACGGAGGAGACCAGGAGTGTGGTGCCATGCTCCGTGATTCAGTTCAAAAAGTGGTTTAATGAGCAGGTCAGGAAAGGTGAGTACAGTGACACATTCACCTACTGTGTGCATCACCCTGCCCCCTCACTCTGCCTTCTCAAACCTACTCCGTCACATCACTCCTCATACCCACTTACCTTACACCCACCCTTCTCTGTCTCCTCACATCCCCATCTATCCATCCACCACTCCCTCACACCCTCATCCTTCTGCAATAGCTTGCCTCTCCCTCATGGGCAACCTCACCAGTTGCACTCCATCCATCCATCACACCAACACATGCCGTCACACTCACTCATAAGTCTGTTCGTTCCCTCCCTGCAGGAGAAGAGAGCACACAACAGCAGGGAGAGGGAGAGAAATGGAGGAGAGGGAGGGAAATGGAGGAGAGGGAGGGGAATGGAGGAGAGGGCACCCTCGGCAAATCACGCAACACACAACTGCAGAGAAGGAGGTGCTGGAAATAAACGGGGTTATGGCGTCCCTGTCTGTGGGAGACAGGGAGCTCCCAGCTCCCTGGACACAATTAAATAAAAGCCACCCATATGTCATATGGCGCTCAGTCATGTTGACTTGGTTTCAACAGCAAGTGAAATATGATCATCTTCATAATGCTAACTTGCCTTGCCGTGACTAATTTGTGTCTTTATCTCCCGCAGGGCCTTCACTCGTGCAGCAGGAGCCGGTTGGCGGGGCCCCTGAGGGACTGTGCCTCTCTCAGGACTCATTCAGACCACGCACCAGCTCAGATACTCGTGGGTCAGAAGGGTGCTTTACACCTGGTCACTCGCACTTCACAAGTGAGCGAGAGCAGATGCTGGAGACAGGGACAGCAGTGGAGAGTCCGTGTCGGAATTGAGATTGTGGCTTTATTCACTGCAGCACAAAGGGTTAAAGGAATCTCATACCGCTTTTCAAAATTGTCAAAAGTTCTGAGAGGGTAAATAGTGAAAGTTGTTTCCAAGAGAGAATGGATTCAGGATTATTACTAGAAAAAAAATTGTAAGAAGAAATATTGTCACACAGATACATTTGAGAATAGCACACAAAATTCCACCCAACCAATTTGGGTATAGTTCCCCATCTCTGATTGATTTGTTATTCCCTCCCCCCCACTCTTTACCCCCAACTATAGCCTACGTTACATTCAAATGGACACTATAGTGACCTAACGACCCTCGCTCTCTGCCATCACTTCCCACATTTTCTATCTCATCTGAATCAGACTCCAAAACATAAATCTCACTTTCTTTTAATGGAATGAATCCCAAACTCCTGAACACAACAGCCAACATTCTTTGAGCAGGGAGATAAAGCGAGAAGATTGTTGGTTCGACAGCTGAAACAGGCGGAAGCAATGGCTGCGCTCTCCAATATAGACAGGGAGACGGAGGAGCTGCAGACAGACCCCATTAAAATTAACCAGGAATTTCATGAATTCTGCAAACCAGCCAGAAACTCACGCACCAGGACGACGACTGCTTTGAATGCAGGTCTGAAGATTCTAGAGCTACCTGATCAATTAGAACGCTCCCATAGAGCTAGCTGCCGTGGAAAAGACAACAGGGGACATGCAACAGCAACTTGTATTTATATAGCGCCTTTACTGAAGTGAAACGTCCCAAGGAGCGTTATGAGATAAAAGATTTTGACACCGAGTTGCATAAGGAGAAATTGGGGCAGGTGACCAAAAGCTTGGTCAAAGAGATCGGTTTTAAAGAGCGTCTTGAAGGAGGAAAGAGAGGCGGAGAGGTTTAGGGAGGGAGTTCCAGAGCTTGGGGCCCAGGCAAGAGAAGGCACGGCCACCGATGGTGGAGCGATTATAATCAGGGATGCGCAAGAGGGCAGAATTAGAGGAGCGCAGACATCTCGGGGCGGTTGTGGGGCTGGAGGAGATTAGAGATAGGGAGGGGCGAGGCCATGGAGGGATTTGAAAATACAGATGAGATCCTGGAGGTCAGTGGATGAGCAGGACTCGGTGTGAGTTAGGACACGGGTCAGCGAGTACAGGGCTGATGGGTGAACAGGACGGTGCACATTAGGACATGGGCAGCGAGCACAGGGGGTGATGGGTGAGCAGGACTCGGTGTGAGTTAGGACAGGGGGTGATGGGTGAGCAGGACTCGGTGTGAGTTAGGACAGGGGGTGATGGGTGAGCAGGACTCGGTGTGAGTTAGGACAGGGTGATGGGTGAGCAGGACTCGGTGTGAGTTAGGACACGGGTCAGTGAGCACAGGGGGTGATGGGTGAGCGGGACTTGGTGCGAGTTAGGACACGGGGCAGCAAGCACAGGGGGTGATGGGTGAACGGGACGGTGCACGTTAGGACATGGGCAGCGAGCACAGGGGTGGTGGGTGAGTGGGACTCGGTGCGAGTTAGGACACGGGGCACGGGGTGATGGGTGAGCGGGACTCGGCGCGAGTTAGCACACGGAGCAGCTAGCACGGGGTGATGGGTGAGTGGGACGGTGCGAGTTAGGGCACGGGGCAGTGAGCACAGGGGGTGATGGGTGAGTGGGACTCGGTGCGAGTTAGGACACGGGGCAGTGAGCACAGGGGGTGATGGGTGAGCGGGACGGTGCGAGTTAGGACACGGGGCACATGGGGTGATGGGTGAGCGGGACACGGGCAGCGAGCACAGGGGGTGATGGGTGAGCGGGACGGTGCGAGTTAGGACACGGGGTAGCCGTGCAGGGAATTAGTCATCGGGCTTGAAAACATTTGAACAGATCTCCAGGATGCCAAACTCTCTCATGTTCTTTGCAGTTCTTTTATTCAAGGTTGTCAAAGAAAGAGGAAGATCCCACCCACGGCAGTAGCTGCAGTCCCACCAAACAGTTAAATGCTAAATGTTGACTGCAGAGTCAAGGATCTGGAACCAAGACGGGTAAATTGAGTTAAAATATAGATCAGCCATGATCTAATTGAATGGCAGGACAGGCTTGAGGGGCTGAATGGCCTACTCCTGTTCCTATAGAAACATAGAAAATAGGTGCAGGAGTGGGCCATTTGGCCCTTTGAGCCTGCACCACCATTCAATAAGATCATGGCTGATCATTCCCTCAGTGCCCCTTTCCTGCTTTCTCTCCATACCCCTTGATCCCTTTAGCCGTAAGAGCCATATCTAACTCCCTCTTGAATATATCCAATGAACTGGCATCAACAACTCTCTGCGGTCGGGAATTCCACAGGTTAACAACTCTCTGAGTGAAGAAGTGTCTCCTCATCTCAGTCCTAAATGGCTTACCCCTTATCCTTCGACTGTGTCCCCTGGTTCTGGACTTCCTCAACATCGGGAACATTCTTCCTGCATCTAACCTGTCCAGTCCCGTCAGAATTTTATATGTTTCTATGAGATCCCCTCTCATCCTTCTAAACTCCAGTGAATGCAGGCCCAGTCGATCCAGTCTCTCCTCATATGTCAGTCCTGCCATCCCGGGAATCAGTCTGGTGAACCTTCGCTGGACTCCCTCAATAGCAAGAATGCCCTTCCTCAGATTAGGAGACCAAAACTGAACACAATATTCCAGGTGTGGCCTCACTAAGGCCCTGTACAACTGCAGTAAGACCTCCCTGCTCCTATACTCAAATCCCCTAGCTATGAAGGCCAACATACCATTTGCCGCCTTCACCGCCTGCTGTATCTGCATGCCAACTTTCAATGACTGATGTACCATGACACCCAGGTCTCGTTCCGCCTCCCCTTTTCCTAATCTGCCGCCATTCAGATAATATTCTGCCTTCGTGTTTTTGCCACCAAAGTGGATAACCTCACATTTATCCACATTATACTGCATCTGCCACGCGTTTGCCCACTCACCTAACCTGTCCAAATCACCCTGCAGCCTTTTAGCATCCTCCTCACAGCTCACACCGCCATCCAGCTTAGTGTCATCTGCAAACTTGGAGATATTGCACTCAATTCCCTCATCCAAATTATTAATGTATATTGTAAAGAGCTGGGGTCCCAGCACTGAGCCCTGCGGCACCCCACTAGTCACTGCCTGCCATTCTGAAAAGGACCCGTTTATCCCAACTCTCTGCTTCCTGTCTGCCAACCAGTTCTTTATCCACATCAGTACATTACCCCCAATACCATGTGCTTTAATTTTGCACACTAATCTCTTGTGTGGGACCTTGTCAAACACCTTTTGAAAGTCCAAATACACCACATCCACTGGTTCTCCCTTGTCAACTCTACCAGTTACATCCTCAAAAAATTCTAGAAGATTTGTCAAGCATGATTTCCCTTTTATAAATCCATGCTGACTTGGACCGATCCCATCACTGCTTTCCAAATGTGCTGCTATTTCATCTTTAATAATTGATTCCAACATTTTCCCCACTACTGATGTCAGGCTAACCGGTCTATAATTACTCGCCTTCTCTCTCCCTCCCTTCTTAAAAAGTGGTGTTACATTAGCTACCCTCCAGTCCATAGGAACCGATCCAGAGTCGATAGACTTTTGGAAAATGATCACCAGTGCATCCACTATTTCTAGGGCCACTTCCTTAAGTACTCTGGGACGCAGACTATCAGGCCCCGGGGATTTATCAGTCTTCAATCCCATCAATTTCCCTAACACAATTTCCCGCCTAATAAGGAGTCCCTTCAGTTCCTCCTTCTCACTAGACCCTCGGTCCCTTAGTATTTCCGGAAGGTTATTTGTGTCTTCCTTCGTGAAGACAGAACCAAAGTATTTGTTTAACTGATCTGTCATTTCTTTATTCCCCATTATAAATTCACGTTTGTCTTCACTAATCTTTTTGTCTTCACATATCTATAGAAGCTTTTGCAGTCAGTTTTTATGTTCCCAGCAAGCTTCCTCTCATACTCTATTTTCCCCCTCCTAATTAAACCCTTTGTCCCTACTGCTGAGGAGTACCAACATGACACTTGAAATCGCTGCTTCTGATGATCAGGCAGGATTTAAGGAAGGCCATTTCCCTTGACAGAGGGCATTAAAGTAATTGGTAGGAGGTTTAGAGGGTTGAGGAGAGGGTGGGGGTGGGGGGGGGGCATCTGGAACTCACTGCCTGAAAGGGTGGTAGAGGCAGAAACCCTCATCACATTTAAAAAGTACTTGGATGTGCACCTGAAGTGCCGTAACCTACAGGGCTACGGACCGAGAGCTGGAAAGTGGGATTATGCTGGGTAGCTCTTGGTCAGGCGGCACGGACTCGATGGGCCCAATGGCTTCCTTCCGCACTGTAAATTTCTATGATTACTCCACCAGCACTCTAAGAAAACTCACATAATTATTCCATCCAGGTCCTTTTGTTGTGTGCCTTGAGGGTGATTGAAATCGGGTGGAACTACCTGCCCTGCGCCCTGTAAACATTAAGCTTCAGCTCTGGGTTCCTCAGGTGGGTTAGAATTAGTTGCATCAAATGGTATTATCTCGCCTTTGTTTCAGTTGTCTAAGAGCACGGGCCAAGATTGTCCATTCTTCATCACTATTTGCAGGAGGCCTGGGATCCTTTGGAATCGAGCGAAGTCTGGAGCCCTGCATCTAAGGCACAAATATAAAGGGTAAACAATATAACTTTTATCTATATTAGATGTTATTGCTGCTATAGAACGCTCGACCTTTCCGCCCACATCTGATGACCATTCAATATTGCTGCATTTCAGGATACAGATTTTACTGGGGTAAATCGGGAACCCTTTAACTAAATTGCAAGTGTTTGCACAATGAAGTTGTGGGTTATGATCTTAAAGGACCTCCTAAAGAAACTTGTTCATCGTCATTATTCCAAACCATTACTGATTATTAGAAGTTGCATATCCAAGTTACTGGCTGGTATAATGAAACCTCGCGGCGTGCAAAGTTCCATCTCTCTCATTACCAGGTAAGGGTAGCCATTTTCAAGATTAACATAAAGCCCAGGTTACAGCAAGTAATTAGGAAGACAAATGGAATGTTGGCCTTTATTGCAAGCGGGATGGAGTATAAAAGCAGGGAAGTCCTGCTCCAACTGTAAGACCACATCTGGAGTGCTGCATATTGGTTTGGTCTCCTTATTTTAAGGAAAGCTATACTTGCATTGAACGCAGTTCAGAGAAGGTTCACGATGTTGAGTCCTGAGATGAAGGGGTTGTCTTATGAAGAAAGGTTGAGCAGGTTGGGCCTATACTCATTGGAGTTTAGAAGAATGAGAGGTGATTTTATTGAAATGTATAAGGTTCTGAGGAGGCTTGACAGGGTAGATGCAGAGAGGATGTTTCCCCTCGTGGGGGGCATAGTTTCAGAATAAGGGGTCGCCCATTTTAAATGGAAATGAGGAATTTTTTCTCTCGGGGTTGTGAGTCGTTGGAATTCTCTGCCCCAGAGAGCTGTGGAGGCTAGGTCATTGAATATATTTAATGTGGAGATTTTTGAATGAAGAGCGTCCAGGGTTATGGGGAGCGGGCGGGGAAGTGGAGTTGAGGCCAAGATCAGATCGGCCATGATCTTATTGAATGGCGGAGCAGGCTCCGGGACCAAATGGCCTACTCCTGCTCCTATTTCTTACGTTCTTATGATTGGGCATTCAATCTGCAATATATGGAACAGGTTACCAATGGAAAGGGTGTGAGGTGGCTGGAGCTGGAGAGGGCCGTGTTATTTCCAGTCACATTACTTGGAAGTTTATTTTACACTGCTGCCACGCTTTGAAACATCAATGAAATAGCATTTAAGATAGACTTGTCTCATTCTGTGGGGGAAACCCTTATTTTAGTGTGGATCTTAGACCAGTAATGTTCCATGTCTGGTAAAAACTGGAATCAACCACATTAGCGATATCGATGAAGGGTGTGCAATTCTCAGCTTCACCACTTGGGTAATAAGAACATAAGCAATAGGAGCAGGAGGAAGCTATACGGCCCCTCGAGCCCTATTTAATAAGATCATGGCTGAACTTCTGCATCAAGAAAGATCCCGAGAAGCTAGTCGAGCAGATTGTCTGTCTTAAATACAATCTGTCCGATTTTCATTTCCAGCAGTTTCTATTTTTTTTATTTTCAATTTCCAACATCCACAATAGTTTTCTTAGTGTGGTGTAATAGAAACATAGAAAATAGGTTCAGGAGTAGGCCATTTGGCCCTTCGAGCCTGCACCGCCATTCAATATGATCATGGCTGATCATTCCCTCAGTACACCATTCCTGCTTCTCTCCATACCCCTTGATCCCTTTAGCAGCTAGGGCCACATCTAACTCCCTTTTGAATATATCCAACGAACTGGCCCCAACAACTTTCTGTGGCAGAGAATTCCACAGGTTCACCACTCTCTGGGTGAAGAAGTTTCTCCTCATCTCGGTCCTAAATGGCTTACCCCTTATCCTTAGACTGTGACCCCTGGTTCTGGACTTCCCCAACATCGGGAACATTCTGCCTGCATCTAACCTGTCCAATCCAGTCAGACTTTTATATGCTTCTATGAGATCCCCTCTCATTCTTCTAAATTCCAGTGAATATAAGCCTAGTCGATCCAGTCTTTCATCATATGTCAGTCCTGCCATCCCGGGAATCAGTCTGGTGAACCTTCGCTGCGCTCCCTCAATAGCAAGAACGTCCTTCCTCAGATTAGGAGACCAAAACTATACACAATATTCACCATTCAGATAATCTGCCTTCCTGTTTTTGCCATCAAAGCACCTCACATTTATCCACATTATACTGCATCTGCCATGCATTTGCCCACTCACCTAATCTGTCCAAGTCACCCTGCAGCCTCTTAGCATCCTCCTCACAGCTCATATAGGTTTAGCATCTAGCAGTGTAGAAATTCAGTTGATTTAGTTGAAGGTTTCCCACAGATTTGAACCCACATAAAATGGCTAAATTGTGCAATTAATCAGAGGATCAGTATTTGTATTGCAGCAGGGAAAAATGTGTAATTTGTGTATTCTGGCTTTAGCCTAACATCTCTCTGAGCAGTGGCGATATCGCCAGGACAAGGGGTGTTATTGATAATGATCCCAACATTGGCTTGTTGGGGTTAATGCTCCACAATGCGAACACACAATAATTCAACAGGCAAAGTTAGTGATGAAGATGCTCATTATCCTGGCATGGTACTCAAAGGAGAAATCTACACATGCTCACTGGGTGAATCCACTTCTGGAAAACCTGAATCTCAGGAGACTGGCAAAGCAGGAAGGCAGAAATGAGCCACCAGATTTGGGAAAGGATGAGACGTATAAGGGAGCAATGATGCAATAGATTCCCCCAGCATCTCGCCAGAATACGGAAAATCGTTGTTCCCTGTTCAATACATTGTGTTATTATCATAGGAGTTATTTCATGTATATTCTTTGGGTAATAACTCAATGTTGCAATTGATACAGCTCATTTGCATTTAGTGTTGTGATTCAATCCAAGTAAGCATTGCCTTTCTAAATGGATAATCAGTAGTTAAACCAAGAATTAAAAACCAGGATAACCTCAAAAAGGCAGATTAGTGTAGTGTATATCCTGAAAGAAAGACTTGCCTTTATATCGCGCCTTTCATGCCCACTGGATGTCCCAAAGCGCTTTACAGCCAATGAAGTACATAAGAAATAGGAGCAGGTATAGGCCATTTGGCCCCTCGTGCTCTTTTAAATCGTACTTTTTAAATCGTAGTCACTGTTGTAATGTGGGAAACGCGGCAGCTAATTTGCGCACAGCAAGCTCCCACACACAGCAATGTGATAACAACCAGATAATCTGTTTTTAGTGATGTTGACTGAGGGATAAATATTGGCCCAGGACACCGGGGATAACTCCCTTGCTCTTCTTCGAAATAGTGCCGTGGGATCTTTTACGTCCACCTGAGGGGGCAGATGGGGTCTCGGTTTAACGTCTCATCCGAAAGACAGCACCTCCGACCGTGCAGCGGTGAAGGAGATTACAGAGATAGGGAGAGGCGAGGTCATGGAGGGATTTGAAAAAAAGGTTGAGAATTTTAAAATCGAGTTGACTGGGAGCCAATGTAGATCAGCGAGCAAGCTGATCATGTAGCAAGTAAATCTATCAAACTGTCAGCCCAGTGCTGAGCTGCGGTTTAAAAAGAGTCGAGTGAAGTCCATTTAAGAGAATCACTGGGTAAGGAAATCAGGAAAAACCCAATTAGTTCCAATAGTCTGTAATGTTATTGCTCCTGTTGTAGGAAATGCAAGTTTCTATTTCAAGGAATTAGTCAAGCTAAAAATACCTGCTAGCAGCCCACAAACCATTACCCTTGGAAGTGTTTGTAAATGGAAGTGTTTATTGTGCTTGGAGAAATCGGCATACTATTTTTACCTTGTCTGTATTGCACTTCAAATCTGTGTACATTAAATCACCAACCCACATTTCCCGACCTGCTGCGTTCCCACCTCACCGAAGTGTGGCTCTCTGAAGGCCTTTGAAACCCGTTCTTTGGTTCCATGTTGTTTCTCTGAAAATAAAGACTTGTATTTCTATAGCACCTTTCACAACTACCGGATGTCCCAAAGCGCTTTACAGCCAATGAAGTACTTTTGAAGTGTAGTCGCTGTTGTAAAGTAGCCTGCTCCCTGATGCTTCTCTGTTGCTGGTCCTCTGGCTCCCCCTGTTACTTCTGTGGAACTCCTTGATGTTTGCTGCGAGAAGGGGTGGCTGGGAGTGGTTGAGGCAAATAGTATAGATGCATTAACTTAGACAAGCATGTGAGGGAGAAGGGAATAGAGGGTTATGCTGATAGAGTTAGATGAGGAAAGACGGGAGGAGGCTCGAGTGGAGCATAAACACCGGCATGGACTGGTTGGGCCGAATGGCCTGTTTCTGTGCTGGATATCCCGTGTAATCCTGTGTATAAGGCATAGCTCAGACCAGAGAACTTCAGGTCACCTAATCAGAGTAAGGATACTATGACCTTTTATTCCTGATATCAGAAATGTAAGTTATGAGGGAATGTTAAGGAATTTGAGCTTTTTTGAAAGTAGCAGTTTTCAAAATGATGCAATTGAGTTCTTAAAGATTATGAAGGAAGTGAACAAATTGATTCAGGCAAATTGTTCCATGTGGTGAAGGGTACAAATACCATCAAATATGAAGTCAGGAGGAATGACAGAAGCCCAGTGAAACTTTATCACTGAGTTGACAAGGTTTCTGAATGAAGACCTTTAAAGCAGATTGTCTAAATTGGTTCAAAACACAATTCGATGCACTTCTGCAGAGATGGGATTGAGGGATGTGTTGAGATGGGGAGGTGAGGTTGACCTGTGAAGAGGGACACATTATTTGACATGAAGCAAGCTACATTACATACACTAATATTATAACATTGAGGACTTGGGTAAAGGCATCCATACATGGCAGAAAACAAAACTGCCCAACACAGTATATATTCGTTTTAAAAGTGGAAACATAGAAACATAGAAAATAGGTGCAGGAGCAGGCCATTCAGCCCTTCTAGCCTGCACCGCCATTCAATGAGTTCATGGCTGAACATGAAACTTCAGTACCCCCTTCCTGCTTTCTCGCCATAACCCTTGATCCCCCGAGTAGTAAGGACTTCATCTAACTCCCTTTTGAATATATTTAGTGAATTGGCCTCAACTACTTTCTGTGGTAGAGAATTCCACAGGTTCACCACTCTCTGGATGAAGAAGTTTCTCCTCATCTCGGTCCTAAATGGCTTACCCCTTATCCTCAGACTGTGACCCCTGGTTCTGGACTTCCCCAACATTGGGAACATTCTTTCTGCATCTAACCTGTCTAAACCCGTCAGAATTTTAAACGTTTCTATGAGGTCCCCTCTCATTCTTCTGAACTCCAGTGAATACAAGCCCAGTTGATCCAATCTTTCTTGATAGGTCAGTCCCGCCATCCCGGGAATCAGTCTGGTGAACCTTCGCTGCACTCCCTCAATAGCAAGAATGTCCTTCCTCAAGTTAGGAGACCAAAACTGTACACAATACTCCAGGTGTGGCCTCACCAAGGCCCTGTACAACTGTAGCAACACCTCTCTGCCCCTGTATTCAAATCCCCTCGCTATGAAGGCCAACATGCCATTTGCTTTCTTAACCGCCTGCTGTACCTGCATGCTAACCTTCAATGACTGATGTACCATGACACCCAGGTCTCGTTGCACCTTCCCTTTTCCTAATCTGTCACCATTCAGATAATAGTCTGTCTCTCTGTTTTTACCACCAAAGTGGATAACCTCACATTTATCCACATTATACTTCATCTGCCATGCATTTGCCCACTCACCTAACCTATCCAAGTCACTCTGCAGCCTAATAGCATCCTCCTCGCAGCTCACACTGCCACCCAACTTAGTATCATCCGCAAATTTGGAGATACTGCATTTAATCCCCTCGTCTAAATCATTAATGTACAATGTAAACAGCTGGGGCCCCAGCACAGAACCTTGCGGCACTCCACTAGTCACTGCCTGCCATTCTGAAAAGTACCCGTTTACTCCTACTCTTTGCTTCCTGTCTGACAACCAGTTCTCAATCCACGTCAGCACACTACCCCCAATCCCATGTGCTTTAACTTTGCACATTAATCTCTTGTGTGGGACCTTGTCGAAAGCCTTCTGAAAGTCCAAATATACCACATCAACTGGTTCTCCTTTGTCCACTTTACTGGAAACATCCTCAAAAAATTCTAGAAGATTTGTCAAGCATGATTTCCCTTTCACAAATCCATGCTGACTTGGACCTATCATGTCACCATTTTCCAGATGCACTGCTATGACATCCTTAATAATTGATTCCATCATTTTACCCACTACTGAGGTCAGGCTGACCGGTCTATAATTCCCTGTTTTCTCTCTCCCTCCTTTTTTAAAAAGTGGGGTTACATTGGCTACCCTCCACTCCATAGGAACTGATCCAGAGTCAATGGAATGTTGGAAAATGACTGTCAATGCATCCGCTATTTCCAAGGCCACCTCCTTAAGTACTCTAGGATGCAGTCCATCAGGCCCTGGGGATTTATCGGCCTTCAATCCCATCAATTTCCCGACTAATAAAGATTTCCCTCAGTTCCCCCTCCTTACTAGACCCTCTGACCCCTTTTATATCCGGAAGGTTGTTTGTATCCTCCTTAGTGAATACTGAACCAAAGTACTTGTTCAATTGGTCTGCCATTTCTTTGTTCCCCGTTATGACTTCCCCTGATTCTGACTGCAGGGGACCTACGTTTGTCTTCACCAACCTTTTTCTCTTTACATATCTATAGAAACTTTTGCAATCCGCCTTAATGTTCCCTGCAAGCTTCTTCTCGTACTCCATTTTCCCTGCCCTAATCAAACCCTTTGTCCTCCTCTGCTGAGTTCTAAATTTCTCCCAGTCCCCAGGTTCGCTGCTATTTCTGGCCAATTTGTATGCCACTTCCTTGGCTTTAATACTATCCCTGATTTCCCTAGATAGCCACGGTTGAGCCACCTTCCCTTTTTTATTTTTACGCCAGACAGGAATGTACAATTGTTGTAATTCATCCATGCGGTCTCTAAATGTCTGCCATTGCCCATCCACAGTCAACCCCCTAAGTATCATTCGCCAATCTATCCTAGCCAATTCACCTTCAAAGTTACCCTTCTTTAAGTTCTGGACCATGGTCTCTGAAATTACTGTTTCATTCTCCATCCTAATGCAGAATTCCACCATATTATGGTCACTCTTCCCCAAGGGGCCTCGCACAATGAGATTGCTAATTAATCCTCTCTCATTACACAACACCCAGTCTAAGATGGCCTCCCCCCTAGTTGGTTCCTCAACATATTGGTCTAGAAAACCATCCCTTATGCACTCCAGGAAATCCTCCTCCACCGTATTGCTTCCAGTTTGGCTAGCCCAA
Organism: Pristiophorus japonicus; assembly: GCF_044704955.1. Classification (NCBI taxonomy): domain Eukaryota; kingdom Metazoa; phylum Chordata; class Chondrichthyes; family Pristiophoridae; genus Pristiophorus; species Pristiophorus japonicus. The sequence goes on from NC_091994.1 coordinate 112,549,024, forward strand.
TCTATGTGCATATTAAAGTCACCCATTATAACTGCTACACCTTTATTGCATGCACCCCTAATTTCCTGTTTGATGCCCTCCCCAACATCCCTATTACTGTTTGGAGGTCTGTACACAACTCCTACTAACGTTTTTTGCCCTTTGGTGTTCTGCAGCTCTACCCATATAGATTCCACATCATCCAAGCTAATGTCTTTCCTAACTATTGCATTAATCTCCTCTTTAACCAGCAATGCTACCCCACCTCCTTTTCCTTTTATTCTATCCTTCCTGTATCAAATTTCAGTATCAAAGGAAAAAGGACCAGGGAAAAGAAGTGAAGAAAAGTGAGTTATTGAGTATTTTCTAAATTAAATAACAACCCTACTGCTTATATATCAAAGCACATACTCTCTACAGCAAGACTTAGAAATCAAGCAACATTACAAGCATCTTTCAACAGTTTATTGAATATATTTAAGGCGGAGATAGATGAATTTTTGAGAGATAAGGGAGTCGAGGGTTGTGGGCAGCGGGCAGGAAAATGGAGTTGAGGCCAAGATCAGATCAGCCGTGATCTTATTGAATGGCGGAGCAGGCTCGAGGGGCCGAATGGCTGACTCCTCCTATTTCTTATGATCCTTGAAGAATACAGCAGTTTTAATGGCTGGTGTTTACTTTTACTGTGTAAAATATGGGTATTTAATTTAGCAGGCAGTGCTTGAGGCTGCAGAAGTGAACCTGTCAGGCTGACAATCAGAGGTCACGAGGTGTGACGGGGCATGTGTGGAGAAGGGCAGCAGACAGTGGATTGCTTGGCTATCTGCCGGGACACTGCTCCTGTGATGATGATAATGGTGCAGGTGTTGGCTGCAGTAGGTCTGTACAGCGCCAATTACATTTTGAATGACCATCATCATCATCATCATCATAGGCAGTCCCTCGAAATCGAGGAAGACTTGTTTCCACTCTAAAACTGAGTTCTTAGGTGACAGAACAGTCCAATACTGGAATTACAGTCTCCGGCACATATGGGGCAGACGGTCGTTGAAGGAAAGAGAGGGTGGGACTGGTTTGACGCACACTCCTTCCGCTGCCTGCGCTTGGTTTCTGCATGCTCTCAGCGACGAGACTCGAGGTGCTCAACGCCCTCACGGATGCACTTCCTCCACTTAGGGTGGTCTTTGGCCAGAGACCCCCAAGTGCCAGTGGGGATATTGCACTTTATCAGGGAGGCTTTGAGGGTGTCCTTGAAACGTTCCTCTGCCACCTGGGGCTCGCTTGCCGTGTAGGAGTTCCGAGTAGAGCGCTTGCTTTGGGAGTCTTGTGTCAGGCATGCGGACAATGTGGCCCGCCCAACGGAGCTGGTCGATGCTACTAATGTTGGCGCGCCTGTCTTCCCAGGGGATTTGTAGGATCTTGCGGAGACATCGTTGGTGGTATATCTCCAGTGACTTGAGATGTCTACTGTACATGGTCCACATCTCTGCGCCATACAGGAGGGTGGGTATCACTACAGCCCTGTAGACCATAAGCTTGGTGCCAGATTTGAGGGCCTGATCTTCGAACACTCTCTTCCTCAGGCGGCCAAAGGCTGCACTGGCGCACGAGAGGCGGTGTTGAATCTTGTCACGATGTCTGCCCTTGTTGATAATAGGCTCCTGAGGTATGGAAAGTAGTTCACGTTGTCCAGGGCCACCCCGTTGAGCTCCTTGCAAGTGTGAAGTCTTCCAGCAAGCTCTCTTCAGCGTCAGTGGTGTCCAACTCCTTCATTGTAAAGATCAAATTATCCTTTCTCTCTCAAAACTTTGGAATAAGGACAAATTTTTATTCTGTAATGTGATGCAGATGAAGTGTCAGCTGTGGCTCAGTGGGTAGCACTCTCGTCTCTGAGTCAGGAGGTTGTGGGTTCAAGTCCAGAGACTTAAGCACATAAATCTAGGCTGACACTCCAGTGCAGTGCTGAGGGAGGGCTGCACTGTCGGAGGTGCCTTCTTTCAGATGAAACGTTAAACCGAGGCCCCGTCTGCTCTCTCAGATGGACGTAAAAGATCCCATGGCACTATTTCGAAGAAGAGCAGGGGAATTATTCCCGGTGTCCTGGGGCCAATATTTATCCCTCAATCAACATCACTAAAACAGATTATCTGGTCATTATCACATTGCTGTTTGTGGGAGCTTGCTGTGCACAAATTGGCTGCTGCGCTTCCCACATTACAACAGTGGCTGCACTTCAAAAGTACCTCATTGGCTGTAAAGTGCTTTGAGACGTCCGGTGGTCGTGAAAGGCGCTATATAAATGCATCAATTTAAATTGTACAAAAATGAACATCATGACTGTGTCCTCACTGTGTGAAACAATGCTTTTGCTGCTCTCTGCAGTGACTAATTTATGATACCATGGCTTCCTCCTTGACTCTGTATATCAACAACACTCATTCAGTGTCTTTAAAGCAGTAAATGTTTCCAGGCGCTTCGCAGAGGCAGAACTGATGCTGAGCGGTGTAAGGGGAGTTCACAAACACAGCTGAAAAGGGAGTGTTTCAGGAGGTTTTTAAGGATGGGGAGAAGCAACAAAGTGGAGGGTTTAGGGAAAGAGTTCCATGGAGTGCGGCCGCAACAGCTGATGGCTTTGCAGCCTCTCAACCATCCACTGTGGGTTCGGCCTCAATCTTTATTGCTTATGAGTAGTAATCTCGGGATTGCTACCAGTGCCACGTGCTAGTCAGAGTAGGAATCGCTGGATAGCGCAGATGAATACGTGGCTTGAGTAGTGGTGCAGCAGGGAGGGATTCAAATTCCTGGGGCATTGGAACCGGTTCTGGGGGAGGTGGGACCAGTACAAACCGGACGGTCTGCACCTGGGCAGGACCGGAACCAATGTCCTAGGGGGAGTGTTTGCTAGTGCTGTTGGGGAGGAGTTAAACTAATATGGCAGGGGGGATGGGAACCAATGCAGGGAGACAGAGGGAAACAAAAAGGAGACAAAAGCAAAAGACAGAAAGGAGATGAGTAAAAGTGGAGGACAGAGAAACCCAAGGCAAAAAACAAAAAGGGCCACTGAATATAAAGGGGCTGCAGGAGGGGTCAAAACTAAAAATCATGGTTTAAAAACTAGGATTAAAACACTCTACCTAAATGCACGCAGCATTCGAAATAAAGTAAATGAGTTGACGGCACAAATGATTACAAATGGGTATGATTTGGTGGCCATTACAGAAACATGGTTGCATGGTGGCCAAGACTGGGAATTAAACATACAGGGGTATCTGACGATTCGGAAAGATAGACAAGAAGGGAAAGGAGGTGGGGTAGCTCTGTTAATAAAGGATGATATCAGGGCAGTTGTGAGAGACGATATTGGCTCTAATGAACAAAATGGTGAATCATTGTGGGTGGAGATTAGAGATAGTAAGGGGAAAAAGTCACTGGTGGGCGTAGTTTATAGGCCCCCAAATAATAACTTCACGGTGGGGCGGGCAATAATCAAGGGAATAATGGAGGCATGTGAAAAAGGAACGGCAGTAGTCATGGGGGATTTTAACCTACATATCGATTGGTCAAATCAAATCGCACGGGGTAGTCTGGAGGAGGAATTCATAGAATGCATACGGGATTGTTTCTTAGAACAGTATGTAACAGAACCTACAAGGGAGCAAGCTATCTTAGATCTGGTCCTGTGTAATGAGACAGTAAAAATAAACGATCTCCGATTAAAAGATCCTCTCGGAATGAGTGATCACAGTATGGCTGAATTTGTAATACAGATTGAGGATGAGGAAGTTGTGTCAGAAACGAGCTTACTATGCTTAAACAAAGGGGACTACAGTGGGATGAGGGCAGAGTTGGCTAAAGTAGACTGGAAACACAGACTAAACGGTGGCACAATTGAGGAACAGTGGAGGACTTTTAAGGAGCTCTTTCATAGTGCGCAACAAAAATATATTCCAGTGAAAAAGAAGGGCGGTAAGAGAAGGGATAACCAGCTGTGGATAACTAAGGAAATAAAGGAGAGTATCAAATTAAAAACCAATGTGTATAAGGTGGCCAAGGTTAGTGGGAAACTAGAAGATTGTGAAAATTTTAAACATCAGTAAAGAATGACTAAAAAAGCAATAAAGAAAGGAAAGATAGATTACGAAGGTAAACTTGCGCAAAACATAAAAACATATAGTAAAAGCTTTTACAGATATATAAAACGGAAAAGAGTGACTAAAGTAAATGTTGGTCCCTTAGAAGATGAGAAGGGGGATTTAATAATGGGAAATGTGGAAATGGCTGAGACCTTAAACAATTATTTTGCTTCGGTCTTCACAGTGGTAGACACAAAAACCATGCCAAAAATTGCTAGTCACAGGAATGTGGGAAGGGAGGACCTTGAGACAATCACTATCACTACGGGGGTAGTGCTGGACAGGCTAATGGGATTCAAGGTAGACAAGTCCCCTGGTCCTGATGAAATGCATCCCAGGGTATTAAAAGAGATGGTGGAAGTTATAGCAGATGCATTCGTTATAATCTACCAAAATTCTCGGGACTCTGGGGAGGTACCAGCGGATTGGAAAGCAGCTAATGTAACGCCTCTGTTTTAAAAAAAAGGGGGCAGACAAAAGGCAGGTAACTATAGGCCGGTTAGTTTAACATCTGTCGTGGGGAAAATGCTTGAAACTATCATTAAGGAAGAAATAGCGGGACATCTAGATAGGAATAGTGCAATCAAGCAGACGCAGCATGGATTCATGAAGGGGAAATCATGTTTAACTAATTTACTGGAATTCTTTGAGGATATAACGAGCATGGTGGATAGAGGTGTACCGATGGATGTGGTGTATTTAGATTTCCAAAAGGCACTCGATAAGGTGCCACACAAAAGGTTACTGCAGAAGATAAAGGTACGCGGAGTCAGAGGAAATGTACTAGCATGGATAGAGAATTGGCTGGCGAACAGAAAGCAGAGAGTCGGGATAAATGGGTCCTTTTCGGGTTGGAAATCGGTGGTTAGTGGTGTGCCACAGGGGTCGGTGCTGGGACCACAACTGTTCACAATATACATAGATGACCTGGAAGAGGGGACAGAGTGTAGTGTAACAAAATTTGCAGATGACACAAAGATTAGTGGGAAAGCGGGTTGTGTAGAGGACACAGAGAGGCTGCAAAGAGATTTGGATAGGTTAAGCGAATGAGCTAAGGTTTGGCAGATGGAATGCAATGTCGGAAAGTGTGAGGTCATCCACCTTGGGAAACAAAAACAGTAAAAGGGAATATTATTTGAATGGGGAGAAATTACAACATACTGAGGTGCAGAGGGACCTGGGGGTCCTTGTGCATGAATCCCAAAAAGTTAGTTTGCAGGTGCAGCAGGTAATCAGGAAGGCGAATGGAATTGCGAGAGGGATGGAGTACAAAAGCAGGGAGGACCTGCTGCAACTGTATAGGGTATTGGTAAGGCCGCACCTGGAGTACTGCGTGCAGTTTTGGTCACCTTACTTAAGGAAAGATATACTGGCTTTGGAGGGGGTACAGAGACGATTCACTAGGCTGATTCCAGAGATGAGGGGGTTACCTTATGATGATAGATTGAGTAGACTGGGTCTTTACTCTTGGAGTTCAGAAGGATGAGGGGTGATCTTATGGAAACATTTAAAATAATGAAAGGGATAGACAAGATAGAGGCAGAGAGGTTGTTTCCACTGGCCGGGGAGACTAGAACTAGGGGGCACAGCCTCAAAATACGGAGGAGCCAATTTAAAACCGAGTTGAGAAGGAATTTCTTCTCCCAGAGGGTTGTGAATCTGTGGAATTCTCTGCCCAAGGAAGCAGTTGAGGCTAGCTCATTGAATGTATTCAAGTCACAGATAGATAGATTTTTAACCAATAAGGGAATTAAGGGTTACGGGGAGCGGGCGTGTAAGTGGAGCTGAGTCCACGGCCAGATCAGCCATGATCTTGTTGAATGGCGGAGCAGGCTCGAGGGGCTAGATGGCCTACTCCTGTTCCTAATTCTTATGTTCTTATGACTTTCGTTATCAATATAAATTAGAAGTGTACACAACAAATATTCTCAAACCATCAAACAAGGCACCTCCCCCCCCCTCCCCACCATTGCCTGACCATTGCGCCCTCTCCCAGGACCACCTACTCAGCTGCATCGAATGGGTTCCCCCAGAGGCTCTGCCTAACTTCCCTCCCCCTCCCCCTCCCATTGTCGAGCAGCTTGTCAACGGAACCCTTCTGAGGTCTGATTTGGAAAATGGTTCAACCTCTGATTGCTTCCATCGGGAGGGTGGGGGGCAATCACTTGAAAATCGACCCCCAGTGTCTTAACATGTCTCTTTGTCATTAAAGGCTGGTCCAGTTACATTGTGTGTTTCAGTAACACAGTGGGTCGTTTCAGGTTTGTGATGAACTTTTACAATAGAAGCATGAGATAAATAGTTAGTTACCGAATTCTATTTGGGGTGGTCCAGTGAACTCAAAGGGGAGAATGTGTTTACTGGTCTCAACATTATTTGCACTGAGAATATCCATGCAAATGGCCACTTCCCCTCTCTGGAAGTAATTCACCACAGGAATCAGATGGTACTTACATGAACCTCCCAGACCAGTAGACAACACCAGATCCTAAATGAGATAAATCCCTAATCATGTTTCTTTGTGTATAAAGAACCAGTCACGGTTTCTCTTCCCCCGCTCATAACTATAACTAAAACTAAATCGGAGGCTTGTCCCTCATTCAGGTTTATTCTGGGATTTTGGAAGAATTAAATGTTGATTGCCCTGTTTTTCTTCACCAATTTCCAGTCTGACAGATTCCTAACTGAATATCTTCTCCTTCCCCAGGGACTTGGATTGGAGGAAGTCATGTCACCAGATGGAATGCTAAGATAAGGTCTCATCCATTTTTCCTTTAACGGTGGATACTATAATGATCCAAATCTTTATCCATGTAATTCAGACAGAACCTTCTCACCTTCAGCACACACTCTCTTTTTCCCTTTTACTACTGCAAAGAACTACAGAAATCTGAGCATTGTACAAGCCATTGTTACTTTATAAATCTATAACCTCTTGAAATAGTCTAATCATTATATATGGGATGATCAAAGTCGATTACTTGAACCCTTCCTGTCCGGATGTTGCTTTGGGAGACCCAGAGCTCGACAATGTGTTTATTGACAATCTGACATTCTCTTGCTCCCAGTGGAGTCCCCAAAAATAACGCCCAACTCGTTTTCCTGTAAAACCTCCTCGAGTTTGGGAAATATCTAACTCTCCCCAAGTCCCTGCCAAATACAGGCCTCATAAGTCCTCATAAATTGGGGATCACACGCTGTCAATAGGATCCTGATACATTTCTGAACACCAATGGGCAGAGGGTGTGCTACGCACGCTTCACCAATTGATATTGGCATAGTGCAGCCCAATCACTGGTCCGTAAAGGGATCGCTGCAGGCCACTCAAAATAAGTTAATAATAAAGTTTTGAAACTAGTTTTGTTTAATCAACCCCACTCTCCCCGCCAACCCCCCCCCCCCCCCCAACCCCACCCCCAATGCCTGACCATCTCCCAGGACCCACCATCCCCTGCCTTAACTTAGCTGCATTGGATGGGTTTCACAGAGGCTCTGCCTAACTTCCCTCCCCCTCTCCGTCCCATTGGCGAGCAGCTTGTCAACAGAAGACTTCTGAGGTCTGATTTGGAAAATGGTTCAACCTCTGATTGCTTCCATCGGGAGGGTGGGGAGCTCGGTCCTGTCCCATAGAAGCAATCACTTGAAAATCGACCCCCAATATCTTAACATGTCTCTCTGTCGTTAAAAGCTGGTCCAGTTACATTGTGTGTTTCAGTAACACAGTGGGTCGCTTCAGCTTTGTGATGAACTTTTTACAATAGAAACATGAGATGAATAGTTAGTTACAGAATTCTTTAAAGGTTTTATTTATTGAGGCTGAATCTCTTTTTATGATCGAATCCATTAATGGATCCTTATTCATTTTGAGGGTATAAGGCACCCCGATTGTAGCTTTGATTGAAGCTATCAAAGGCCAATGGAAAAACAAGTACCCGAAGTGATGAATTACACAAAGTACAAACCGGTTACCATGGTGACTCTCATTGAAAGTGAGCATTAAACATGGCGCAGTGATCACCTGACACAAATGAGAATCCTAATGCATGAAGCATTAGAAGGAGTCACCTTGAACTTAGCCATCAAGTCTGACAGGACCTCTGTCCTGCTCTCTCATAACATAAGAATTAGGAGCAGGAGTATACCATTCAATGAGATCATGGCTGATCATTGGCCTCAATTCCACTTTTCTGCCCGATCCCCATATCCCTTGTTTCTCCGAGAGTCCAAAAATCTATCGATCTCAGCCTTGAATATACTCAACGACTGAGCTTCCACAGCCCTCTGGGGCAGAGAATTCCAAAGATTCACAACTCACTTAGTGAAGATATTCCTCCTCATCTCAGTCTTAAATGGCCGACTCCTTATCCTGAGACTGACCCCTGGTTCCAGACTCTCCAGCCCGGGGAAACAATCTCTCAGCATTTACCCTGTCAATCCCCCTCAGAATCTTAAATGTTTCAATGAAATCACCTCTCATTCCTCTAAACCCGAGTATAGGCTCAATCTCTCCTCATAGGATAACTCTCTCATCCCAGGAATCAATCTAGTGAACCTTCTTGGACTGTCCCTAAGGCAAGTATATCCTTCCTTCAATAAGGAGACCAAAACTGTACGCAGTACTCCAGGTGTGGTCTCACCAAAGCCCTGTACAATTGTAGCAGGACTTCCTCACTCTTGTTCTCCAAGCCCCTCTCAATGTTGTGCTGAAGCCTGCACCTGTGATCGAGTCAACATCCTCCGGATAGGGTGCAGTGGATGAAGACCCCAATCACTTGGCCATTGGCAGCTCCCTGTGTCACCCATCCTCACAACTTCCCAACTGAGATAAGCAGGTGTGGCAACATCTGGAATAAAACTGAATCAATGAAAAAATGAACAAGGAAAATTTTAGACAATTTAATGAAAGAAAGATTATAATCTATATTTCAGGCCTAAAGGATTCTCTCCAGAGTCCAGCATCCCTTGGCAGTATTTAGTATTTAACCTAAATATTTTTTGAGGAAGAAATCTGTGTGCCAGGATTCTTGCTGCAGGATTATTGCAGTCCCCTTCCTGCCAGCTCTGTGCTCTGTGTTAAACAGGATGGACTCCTAACAACAAAAGACAAACTATTGCGGATGCTGGAAATCTGAAGTATAAACAGAAACAGCTAGAATCCCTCAGCGGGTCAGGCAGCATCTGTGGAGAGAGAAACCGAGTTAACGTTTCAGGTCTGTGACCCGATGAAAGATCACGGACCTGAAACATTAACTCTGTTTCTCTCTCCACAGATGCTGCCTGACCCACTGAGGGATTCCAGCAGTTTCTGTTTGTATATACTAAGAATGTTTGTCTGGTGCTATTTTATCAATGTTCTGTTTTTTGGTGTGTTGGCTACAAGTTGTAGGGCAGGAGGGAGATGGGGGTGTATATGTTAAATGTTTATCTATAAGGAAGCAAGCAGCCACTTTAAGTAAATTGCAGTGCTGAGAGACACAAACTGTTCCTTTCTCAAAAGTACTATTGATTGAATAGATAGCACTGGGGCACAAAATCTGTTGACAAACACAGCTTCAAGGCAAGTGTCTTGTGCAGTTATGTATATAAATGGTCCTGTATGGAGTTAATTCCAGCCTGTGCTCTGGCACTGCTCTGCTCTGCACTGTTCGCCAATGACTGTACATCTGAAATTGATTACACTGCTGAAATGAGTCCAAACGCAGAGAAGTTGCAGCATGTTCAGCTGCTGCTTGCTAAGTTGCAAACTTATGGATAGAGACGAGACCTTTGAGATCTACATTTGAAGTTATGTGATACTGTTTGGCTGCCACAACCATTCGGAAATGCAGTTTATGTAAGTGCTACCGAACTAAATAGAGTCATTGAAAACCCGCTTTCTTAATAGCGCTGTGACTGAACTGGAAGCAGGACAGCGATCCCCTGACATGCTCCTGAGCCTGGTGGACTGAGTCTGAGATATTGCATGAGACGTGGGAAATCGAGCTGTTACCACTTTGACTGAGATGGAAGTTATTCAAACGTCGGAAGATAAAGATTATTTGACAAATATTAAAGTTTTTACATGCATTGCAATAACGTTGATGTTTCTAGCTGGAGAACGACATGTAGATGCATATCCTACTTGGAGACTTCAGTTAGTGAGTATAAATCTTATTGATCTTAACCCTTTAGGTACTGAAATTCCTAAAAATCTGCTTCTATGCTTTCAAAGTGTTGGTTTAAAATTAAAATTACATTTAAATTATGTAAATTAGACCAAGAAGAGTCTGTCTTTAAACTGCATTCTCTAATTTCATAATCTAATTTTGCGGTTCTGTTTTGCTATAGTATACAGCTATGTAGCGCACAAATAGTTACTATTCTCTCCATCTGTTGATCCATCTTCTGAAATCGTGAAATGCGGCGCTATCGGACTTGGGGAATGTGTCTGATTTGAATAATTTGACTTTTTTTGCGAACTATCAGGTGACAGTAATCAATGTTTTTCTCCCCGGTGCCCTTGCCTGATGGATGGGGGCTGTGCATTATTTTCCTGGTATAAGAATATAAGAAATAGGACCAGGAGTAGACAAATGTTCAGTTCCATTCGCAACTCCTCAGAAAATGACGCAGTCCATGCCCGCATGCAGCAAGACCTGGACAACATTCAGGCTGATAAATGGCAAGTAACATTCACGCCACACAAGTGTCAGGCAATGACTATCTCCAACAAACGAGAGTCTAACCACCTCCTCTTGACATTCAACGTGATTGCTATCGCCGAATCCCCCACCATCAACATCCTGTGGGTCACCATTGACCAGAAACTTACTGAACCAGCCACAAATACTGTGGCAACAAGAGCAGGTCAGAGGCTGGGTATTCTGCAGCGAGTGTCTCACCTCCTGACTCCCCAAAGCCTTTCCACCATCTACAAGGCACAAGTCAGGAGTGTGATGGAATACTCTCCACTTGCCTGGATGAGTTGCAGCTCCAACAACACTCAAGAAGCTCGACACCATCCAGGACAAAGCAGCCCGCTTGATCGGCCCCCCATCCCCCACCTTCAACACTCACTCCCTCCACCACCGGTGCACCGTGGCTGCAGTGTGTACCATCTACAAGATGCACTGCAGCAACTCGCCAAGGCTTCTTCGGCAGCACCTCCCAAACCCGCGACCTCTACCACCTAGAAGGACAAGGGCAGCAGGCGCATGGGAACACCACCACCTCCACGTTCCCCTCCCAGTCACACACCATCCTGACTTGGAAATATATCGCCGTTCCTTCATCGTCGCTGGGTCACAATCCTGGAACTCCCTCCCTAACAGCACTGTGGGAGCACCTTCACCACACGGACTGCAGCGGTTCAAGAAGGCGGCTCATTACCACCTTCTCAAGGGGCAATTAGGGATGGGCAATAAATGCCGGCCTTGCCAGCAACGCCCACATCCCAACATGAATATTTTTTTTAAAAGGCCCCTCGAGCCTGCTCCTCCATTCAATAAGATCATAGCTAATCTTCAACATCCACATCTTCTCGTCCGATCCCCATATCCCTTGATTCCCTTAGTGTCCAAAAATCTAGTGATCTTGAATATACGTAACAACTGAGCTTCACAGCTCTCTAGGGTAGGGAATTCCAAAGATTCACGAACCTTTTGAATGAAGAAATTTCTCCTCATCTCAGTCCTAAATGACCCTTATCCTGTGACTGTGACCCCTCGTTCTAGACTCTCCAGCCAGGGGTAACAACCTCTCAGCAATCTACCCTGTCAAACCCTCTAGGAATTTCATGTTTCAATGAGATCACACCTCATTTTTCTAACATCCCCTCACAGGACAACCCTCTCACCTCAGGGATCAGTCGAGTGAAAGGGAAGTAACATGGTCTCCAGCTCCTGCAATGCTGCTCGTGTGGATTGGTGTGTCCCGGGCCCAGGGTGACTTTGATTGTTCCTCTTTCCAAAAATCCATTCACCACCTGTTCTCACTACCAAGATCACGACTGGATCTTGCCACATCTGTCGGGGGTGATGGGTGAAAAGTTGACCCAATCCATGACATCACACGCTGATGCACCAGTGTGATGTCACCGAGCTGTAATTATCACTCATTTGTACTGAGGCGTTTGTAAGGAATGTTTATTTATTATTAAAAATATTTGTTATCATCAGAATTTGATTTTGCTGGAATCTTGTGTCAGCATGTATGATGGCCTGATTGTTCCAGTGACATAATACAGTGGTGACCATCATTTTAACTCACTCTGCACATTATTTCTGTTCTTGGCAGGTGTCAGCCTTGGCTCAGTGGTTAACACTCTTGCTTCTGAATTCAGAAGGTCCAGGGTTCAAACCCCACTCCAGAGACTTGAGCACACAAACCAGTGCAGTACCGAGGGAGTGCTGCACTGTTGGGAGTGTTGTCTTTCGGATGAGGCCTCGTCTGCTCTCTCAGGTCGACATTAAAAAATTCCATTCAAGAAGAGCCAACGTCACTAAAACAGATTATCTCGTCATTTCTATTTGTGGGAGCATGCTGTGCGCAAATTGACTGTCGTGTTTCCCACATTATAACAGTGACTACACTCCAAAAGTACTTCATTGGCTGTAAAGCGCTTTGGGATGTCCTGGGATGCTATATAAACGCAAGTCCTTTACTTTAAAGTTAAAAAGAACTAGCATTCTTTCTTTACCAAACACAGCTCTGAGTGGCTGTGTGGAAAAGAAAGTGGGCAGTTCCAACGCAGTCCCGGAGAGATACAGTGCACTTCCTGTGGGACTTGTCCAGATAACCTTACCGCCCACATTGTCCTGCTCACATTCCAGCGGAGGAAAGGAGCTCAGCAACAGCATGACCTCTTTAACAAACAGCATGGGCGGTAAAATATCGACAGCAGGCTGCAACACTCGGCACATCCTGGGAGTTCAACAACCACAGCAACTTGTATTTATATAGTGCCTTTAACATCCCAAGGAGTGTTAGAAGGTTATTTGTGGCCTACTGTGCAGCTTCAGGTCATTTCTCCCCTTCCAGATTACCACAACCATTTGTCTGTCTGTCAGTGGAGAGTTTGCCTGAATCTCCAAATAATTCATATTGATCTAATTATTGTGAATTAGCGAGGGGGAGAGGAGGGAGGGAGGGAGGGAGGGAGGGAGGGAGGGAGGGGGGACATCAGCGTTGATTCTCTAGAAGAAGACAGTAACAGTCGAAACAAGAAACAAGTTGCAATAAAGATTCTAATTTGACAGTGAATGGCCGAGACCCATAAAACAATCAATCAAGCTGCTGGCTCCACAGCACTGCCTGGATAAAACACGCCCCAGCGATCTTCCGACTCCGGGGACTTACAGCCAAATGCCAGTTCATGTTTTAATGTTAAATGAGATATTTTGCTCTTTCCTCATGCAAAAAATGAAGTTCAAAAAGTTTGTACTGCACCAGTTGTAGTTCAAGGGGGCTGTGTACTGCTTGACAGAGTGTAATGGGCCGTCAGATCCATGGTCCTGCTCTCTACTTGCACTGATGGTTTTTATGTCAATCTGACATGGGTTTGTCATATTGACTAAATATTCACTTTCTCACTGATAACCCCACAAGAACATAAGAAATAAGAACGTAAGAAATAGGAGCAGGAGTCGGCCATTTGACCCCTCGAGCCTGCTCCGCCATTTAATAAGACCATGGCTGATCTGATCATGGACTCAGCTCCACTTCCCCGCCCGCTCCCCATAACCCTTTACTCCCTTATCGCTCAAAAATCCATCTCTCTCCGCCTTAAATGTATTCAATGACCCAGCCTCCACAGCTCTCTGGGGCAGAGAATTCCACAGATTTACATCCCTCTGAGAGAAGAAATTCCTCCTCATCTCAATTTTAAATGGGCAGCCCCTTATTCTAAGACTATGCCCCCAAGTTTTAGTTTCCCCTATAAGTGTAAATATTCTCTCTGCATCCACCTTGTCGAGCCCCCTCATTATCTTATAAGTTTCAATAAGATCACCTCTCATTCTTCTGAACTCCAATGTGTATAGGCCCAACCTACTCAACCTATCTTCATAAGTCAACCCCCTCATCTCTGAAATCAACCTAGTGAATCTTCTCTGAACAGCCTCCATTGCAAGTATATCCTTCCTTAAATACGGAGACCAAATCTGTACTCAGTACTCCAGGTGTGGCCTCACCAATACCCTGTACAGTTGTAGCAGGAATGCTCTGCTTTTATACTCTATCCCTCTTGCAATAAAGGCCAACGTTTCATTGCCTTCCTGATTGCTTGCTGTACCTGCATACTAACTGTTATGTATGTAAACCTGTAATTACCATGTCTAACCACCAGAGGGTTTATCCCCTGGAGTCCCAAGGGATCCCACAATCCCTTGGGAGCACCTGTATATAAGGAGGCCTCACAGGCTGGAGAGGCACTCTGAGATCTGTAATAAAGGATTACGATCACACCTTTGAGCTTGCAGTATCTAGTCTGACTCTTTATTCAAGACATAACAACTGGCGACGAGATGCAAATGACGAACCCCACCGCAACAATGCAGAGAACCGTGAGCATCCTGGAGAAATTTTCGGAGGGAGGTAATTGGGAAACCTTCGTGGAGCGACTCGACCAATACTTTGTGGCCAACGAGCTGGAAGGAGAAGGGAACGCTGCCAAACGAAGGGTAATCCTCCTCACCGTTTGCAGGGCACCAACGTATGGCCTCATGAAAAATCTGCTCGCTCCAGCAAAACCCACAGAGAAGTCGTACGATGATTTGTGCACACTGGTCCGGGAGCATCTAAACCCGAAGGAAAGCGTTCTGATGGCGAGGTACCGGTTCTACACGTACAAGAGGTCTGAAGGCCAGGAAGTGGCGAGCTACGTCGATGAGCTAAGGCGCCTTGCAGGACATTGCGAATTTGAAGGACACTTGGAGCACAAGCTCAGGGACTTCTTTGTACTTGGCATTGGCCATGAAGTAATACTTCACAAACTTTTGACTGTAGAGATCCCAACCTTGAGTAAAGCCACAGCGATAGCCCAGGCATTCATCGCCACCAGTGACAATACCAAACAAATCTCTCAGCACACGAGTGTTGCTGCAAGTACTGTGAACAAAGTAATGTTGTTTTCAAATCGTAACGTACAGGGCAGGACTCGCATGCCTGCAGCTGCACGTCTGCAGATGTCTCAATGTCCACCATCAAGGGTGGTGAATACAAGTCCATTAACACCTTGTTGGCGCTGCGGAGGTGATCATCGATTCCATTCATGCCACTTCAAAGGATACGTTTGCAAGGGCTGTGGAACAATGGGACATTGGGACAATGGGACACCTCCAACGAATGTGCAGGCGAGCTGCAAACCCTGCTAATCCTGCAAACCACCATGTTGCAGAGGAGGACAGATCCACGGTGGATCATGACAAACCAGAGCCTCAGACCGAGGAGGCAGAGGTATATGGGTTGCACACACTTACCACAAAGTGTCCCCCGATAATGCTGAAGGTTGAATTAAATGGACTCCCGGCGTCCATGGAGGTGGACACGGACGCAAGCCCAGTCCATAATGAGCAAAAAGACTTTCAATAAATTGTGGTGCAGCAAGGCCTCAAGACCAGTCCTGACTCCCATTCCTACTAAACTGAGAACGTACACAAAGGAACTGATTCCCGTAATCGGCAGTGCTACCGTAAAGGTCTCCTACGATGGAGCGGTGCACAAGTTACCACTCGGGGTGGTACCGGGCGATGGTCCCACGCTGCTCGGCAGGAGCTGGCTGGGAAAGATGTGCTGGAACTTTCGTCCGTTGACCACACTTCATGTGCCCAGGTCCTAAACAAGTTCCCCTCGCTGTTCGAACCAGGCATCGGGAAGTTCCAAGGAGCAAAAATGCAGATCCATTTGATTCCGGTGGGTGACCCATCCATCACAAGGTGAGAGCGGTACCTTACATGATGAGAGAGAGGGTGGAGATCGAGCTGGACCGGCTGCAACGAGAGGGCATCATTTTGCCGATTGAATTCAATGAGTGGGCCAGTCCGATTGTTCCAGTCCTCAAGGGAGACGGCACCGTCAGAATCTGTGGTGATTACAAAGTAACTATCAATCGTTTCTCACTGCAGGATCAATACCCGCTACCGAAGGCAAATGACCTATTGGCGACGCTGGCGGGAGTGAAAACATTCACGAAGCTGGACTTGACCTCGGCCTACATGACGCAGGAGCTGGAGGTATCATTGAAAGGCCTCACCTGCATCAACACGCACAAAAATCTCTTCATTTACAACAGATGCCTGTTTGGGATTCGATCAGCCGCGGCGATATTCCAGAGGAAGATGGAAAGCTTGCTGAAGTCGGTCCCACGCACCATGGTCTTCCAGGACGACATTTTGGTTATAGGTCGGGACACTGTCAAGCACCTGCAGAAGCTGGCGGAGGTTCTTAGTTGGCTTAATCGTGTGGGGCTCAGGCTAAAACACTGAGAGTGCGTTTTCCCGGTGCCTAAAGTGGAGTTTCTGGGGAGAAGAATCGCGGCGGACGGCATCAGGCCATCGATTCGAAGATGGAGACAATCAAGAACCTCACAGAGACCACAGAACGTGACGGAGCTGCGGTAATTTCTAGGACTCCTGAACTATTTTGGTAACTTCTTACCAGGCCTTAGCACATTGTTAGAACCCCTGCACTTTTTACTGCGTAAAGGAGATGAATGGGTATGGGGTAAAAGCCAAGATAATGCCTTTGAGAAAGCTAGGAAGCTGTTATGTTCAAACAAATTGCTTGTGTTGTACGATCCATGTGAACGTTTGGTACTAGCATGTAATGTGTCATCATACGGGGTCGGGTGTGTATTGCAACAAGCTAATGAATTTGGGAAATTGCAACCGGTTGCTTATGCATCCAGAAGTCTGTCTAAGGTCGAGAGGGCCCAAAGTATGATCAAAAAAGAAGCGTTAGCATGTGTTTACGGGATAAAGGAAATGCATCAATATCTGTTCGGGCTCAAATTTGAATTGGAAACCGACCATAAGCCGCTTATATCCCTCTTTTCTGAAAGCAAGGAGATAAATACAAATACATCAGCCCGTATCCAGAGATGGGCGTACACATTATCTGCATACAAATATGCCATCCGCCACGGGCCAGGCACAGAAAACTGTGTCGATGCTCTCAGTAGGCTGCCATTGCCCACCACAGGGGTGGAGATGGCACAGCCCGCAGATTTAGTTATGGTAATGGAGCATTCGAGAGTGAGCAATCACCTGTTACCACCCAACAGATTAGACCCTGGACAAGCCTTACTGTCCTTAGTAAAAAACTGTGCTCCACGGGAGTTGGTCCAGTGTCCCGTTAGAGATGCAGGAAGAAATAAAGCCGTACCAGCGGTGCAGAGATGAAATGTCTATACAGGCAGACTGCCTCCTGTGGGGTAATCGGGTAGTGGTACCCAAAAAAGGGCAGGGACACTTTCATCAGTGATCTCCACAGCACCCATCCAGGCATCGTAATGATGAAAGCAATAGCCAAATCCCACGTGTGGTGGCCTGGTATCGATGCAGACTTAGAGTTCTGTGTGCACAAATGTAACACATGTTCACAGTTAAGCAATGCACCCAGGGAGGTGCCACTAAGTTTATGGTCCTGGCCCTCCAAACCGTGGTCCAGGGTCCATGTCGACTATGCTGGCCCATTCTTGGGAAAAATGTTCTTCGTGATTGTCGATGCATACTCCAAATGGATTCAATGTGAGATAATGTTGGCAAGCACGTCCGCTGCCACCATTGAAAGCCTGCGGGCCATGTTTGCCACGCATGGCCTGCCTGACATCCTTGTGAGTGACAATGGGCCGTGCTTCACCAGTGCCAAGTTCAAGGAGTTCATGACCCGCAATGGGATCAAACATGTCACATCTGCCCTGGTTAAACCAGCGTCCAACGGTCAGGCAGAACGAGCAGTTCAAACAATCAAGCAGAACTTGAAGAGGGTAACTGAAGGCTCACTGCAGACTCGCCTATCCCGAGTCCTGCTTAGTTACCGCACAAGACCCCACTCGCTCACTGGGGTCCCTCCCGCTGAACTGCTCATGAAAAGGGCACTTAAGACAAGGCTCTCGTTAGTATACCTCGATCTACACGAACAGATAGAGAGCAGGCGGCTTCAACAGAATACATATTATGATCGCGCAAATGTGTCACGCAAAATTGAGATAAATGATCCTGTATTTGTGTTGAACTATGGACAAGGTTCCAAGTGGCTTCCTGGCACTGTTTTGGCCAAAGAGGGGAGTAGGGTGTTTGTGGTCACCTGCAGGAAACACTTGGACCAAACCAAACTCAGATTTACGGACTATCCAGAACAATCCACAATAGACTTCCCCCTTTTTCGACCCTCCAGCTCACACACAAGTGGCAACTGACCCAGCGGTTGACCATGAAGCAGAACCCATCACCCACAGCAGCCCAGCAGGACTCACCACTCTCAGCAGCCCAGCAAGGCCAGCTGCGCAGCAGCCCAGCGAGGGCCCAACAAACGACTCACCAAAACCAGCATTTGCACCGAGGTGATCAATCAGGGAAAGGAAGGCCCCAGATCAACTCACCTTGTAAATGGCTTATCCCCTGGAGTCCCAAGGGATCCTACAATCCTTTGGGAGCACCTGTACATAAGGAGGCCTCACAAGCTGGAGAGGCACTCTGAGATCTGTAATAAAGGACTGCACCTTACTTTGAGCTTACAGTATCTAGTCTGACTCTTTATTCAAGACATAATACTAACTTTTTGCGTTTCATGCACAAGGACCCCCAGATCCCTCTGTACTGCAGCACTTTGCAATTTTTCTCCATTTAAATTATAATTTGCTTTTCTATTTTTTCTGCCAAAGTAGATAACCTCACATTTTCCCACATTATACTCCATCTGCCAAATTTTTTTCCCACTCACTTATCCTGTCTATATCCCTTTGCAGATTTTTGTGTCCTCCTCACAATTTGCTTTCCCACCCATCTTTGTATCATCAGCAAACTTGGCTACATTACACTCAGTTCCTTCATCTAAGTCATTAATATAGATTGTAAATAGTTGAGGCCCCAGCACTGATCCCTGCAGCACCCTACTAGTTATTGTTTCCCAGCGGAAAATGACCCATTTATCCCGACTCTGTTTTCTGTTAGTTCGCCAATCCTCTATCCATGGTAATATATTACCCCCAACCCGATGAACTTTTATCTTGTGCAGTAACCTTTTATGTGGCACCTTATCAAATGCCTTCTGGAAATCCAAATACACCACATCCACTGGTTCCCCCTTATCTACTCTGCTCATTACAACCTCAAAAAACTCGAGCAAATTTGTCAGACATGATTTCCCTTTCATAAATCCATGCTGACTCTGCTTGATTGAATTATGCTTTTCCCAAAATGGCCTGCTACTGCTTCCGTAATAATGGACTCTGCATTTTCCTAATGGCAGATGTTAG
Organism: Pristiophorus japonicus; assembly: GCF_044704955.1. Lineage (NCBI taxonomy): Eukaryota > Metazoa > Chordata > Chondrichthyes > Pristiophoridae > Pristiophorus > Pristiophorus japonicus. The sequence continues at coordinate 112,568,590 of NC_091994.1, forward strand.
GCTAACTATAGTTTCCTGTTTTTTGTCTGCCTCCTTTTTTAAATAGGGGCGTTACATTTGCGGTTTTCCAATCTGCTGGGACCTCCCCAAATCCAAGGAATTTTGGTAGTTTACAACCAATGCATCCACTATCTCTGCAGCCACTTCTTTTAAGACCCTAGAATGTAAGCCATCAGGTCCAGGGGACTTGTCCGCCTTTAGTCCTATTATTTTACCGAGTACTACTAGAGATAGTGATTGTATTAAGTTCCTCCCTCCCTATAGCCCCTTGATTATCCACTATTGGGATGTTTTTAGTGTCTTCTACTGTGAAAACCGATACAAAATATTTGTTCAACGTCTCTGCCATTTCCCTGTTCTCCATTATTAATTCCCCAGTCTCATCCTCCAGGGGACCAACATTTATTTTAGCCACTCTTTTCCTTTTTATGTACCTGTAGAAACTCTTACTATCTGTTTTTATATTTTGAGCTCGTTTACTTTCATAATCTATCTTCCCTCTTTTGTTTTTAGTCGTTCTTTGCCAGCTTTTAAAAGTTTCCCAATCCTCTGGCCTCCCACTGGTCTTGGCCACGTTGTATGCCCTTGTTTTCAATTTGATCCCATCCCTTATTTCCTTAGTTAGCCACAGATGGTTATCCCTTCTCTTACAGTCTTTCCTTCTCATTGGGATATATTTTTGTTGCGAGTTATGAAATATCTCAAGTGTCTGCCACTGCCATCTCAAGTGTCATCAACCGTCCCATTCTTTAGTCTATTTTCCCAGTTCACTTTAGCCAATACTACCTTCATACCTTTGTAGTCTCCTTTATTTAAGCTTAGGACTCTGGTTTGAGATCCAACTTTCTCACCCTCCAACTGAATTTGAAATTCAACGACGTTATAGTCACTCATTCCTAGAAGATCCTTTACGAGGAGATCGTTTATTAATTCTGTCTCATTACACAGATCTAAGATAGCCTGCTCCCTGGTTGGTTCTGCAACATACTGTTCAAGGAAACTATTCTGGATACACTGTATGATCTCTTCCTCAAGGCTACCCTGGCCAATTTGCTTTGTCCAATCAATATGAAGGTTAAAATCGCCCATGATTATTGCCGTTCCTTTTTTTTAACAAGCCTCCATTATTTCTTGATTTATACTCCGTCCAACAGTGTAGCGATTGTTATGGGGCCTATAGACTAAGCCCGCCAGCGACTTTTTCCCCATACTAACTGCTTTATAAGAATTCTGATCAATAATCAAATTGTGTAAGCAACTAATGGCTTTATATTTTAGGAACATGCTGCACCTTCCAGCTTGGTGGTGTTTGATGTCCAGTCCACAGCCCAGCCTCAGACGAGAAAGAAGAGGTATACGTTAACTCCACGGAGGCAGAAATGGGATCACTTCAACCTAACATACAAGTGAGCATGAAGGGACATTGAGCATAAAAGTGCTGGCTCCTTTATCCTGTGATGTTCTGAATCCAGAGATAGCCATAAAATGAATATTTAATCATTTTAAGATGCTTATCACATGCATGAGTGTGTGAATGAGTGTGTGTTGCATGAATGAGTATGTGTGTGTTGAATGAATGAGTGTGCAAGAGTGTGTGTGCGTGAATGAGTGTGTGTGTTGTGTGAATGAATGTGTGTGTGTTCTGTCCATGCGTGTGTGAATCTGAATGCATGTGTGAGTGTGCATACGTGCATGCATACAATCGGAGTGTGAGTGAAATTAAGAAAAATGTATAAAATTCTTAACGGGCTTGACAGGGTAAATGCAGGGAAGGTGTTTCCCCTGGGCTGGGGAGTCTAGAACCAGGGGTCACAGTCTCAGGATAAGTGGTCAGCCATTTAGGACTGAAATGAGGAGAAATTTCTTCACTGAGGGGGGTGAATCTTTGGAATTCTCTGCCCCAGAGGGCTGTGGAGGCTCAGTCTCTGAGTATATTTAAGACTGAGATTTGATAGGTTTTTGGATACTAAAGGAACCAAAGGATATGGGGATAGTGCAGGAATATCAGCCATGATCTTATTGAATGGAGATGCAGGCTTGAAGGGCTGAATGACCTAATCCTGCTATTTCTTATATTCTTAAGGTCCCAATTACTCTGTGGTGGGATGATTTGACATTATACACTATTGGACTACTTCCCATTGCTTATTTTTAACCCAAAAGTCATACTCATCCTGGTCTCCAGTATTTTTTAACTAAAACGGTATTCATTTATTCAATAATTATTTTCAGTAATTCAATAGATTATTTTCCGTTTGCCACCACTCTCTGACAGTAATTCTAAAACACTCTTTAATCCCATTTTTTTTTACTTTATCCCCCAAAACCTGCACCGTTCCCTGCTTGAGGAGAGATGACCAATTTACTAATTGGTCTCTTACTGGTGCCCTGTGATTGGTTGTTAGCAAGAAAAAAAGAAAGACTTGCATTTATATAGTGCCTGTCACGATCACCAGATGTCCCAAAGCGCTTTACAGCCAATGAAGTACTTTTGAAGTGTAGTCACTGTTGTAATGTGGGAAACGCGGCAGCCAATTTGTGCACAGCAAGCTCCCACACATAGCAATGTGATAATAACCCGATAATCTGTTTTTAGTGATGTTCTTGCGCTCTGTGGTTCAGTGATTACTCTCTGCCCCAGAGAGCTGTGGAGGCTGGGTCATTGAATATATTTAAGGCGGAGATAGACAAATTTTTGAGCAATAAGGGAATAAAGGGTTATGGGGAGCGGGCGGGGAAGTGGACCTGAGTCCATGATCAGCCATGATTTTATTGAATGGCGGAGCAGGTTCGAGGGGCCAGGTGGCCGACTACTGCTCCTATTTCTTATGTTTTTATGTTTACTTTAAGTAACATGCTTACATGCACATAATCCATGTCTCTTCCTACATAATGGACACATCCTCTCACAATAATGCGCACAACATTATTTGTGTCAGGGATACTCAGCCTCTTAAGACCCTGACAGTAAGTAAAGCAGTTGTTACTGCACTGGGGAAAAAACAAATGGGCAATGTGGGAGAACTGCTGGAAATACTCAGCAGGTCAGACAGCATCTGTGGAGAGAGAAACCGAGTTAATATTTCAGGTCCATGACCCATTGTCAGAGCAGCAATATGAAAAGTTTGTTTTTAAATCTGCGTTGAAGGCCAATTGCTGATTGATGGCCACAGTTGCAACTCAGTTTAACCACTTTTGCTAGATCAGATTTCCAGGAAAGGGCGTTCTACTTTAAATATTGGCTAGCAGCAATAACCACGAACAGTCTATCCCCTCTCTCGGCCGGAAATGGTGTGCTGTAATGTCAGCTTGCCTGAGATATGCTGACTCTGCAGAGAGAGGAGATTGTACTAAAGAACATCTTTGTCCGTGTTACCACACCATTACTTGCTGAACCATTGTAAATCTCACACTCATTCTTCTTCTCTCTATCTCTATTGCCCAAAGAATGGGTGATCGATCCTGTAAAGGTCGGATAGCCAATTAGTGAAGGAAAGAACACTCTTTAGTTGCTTTACAAGCCTTTATTTAAAGCGACACACATTATAAACTGTGAACCTCTCAGGATAAGCTTGCAACCCTCACCCGGTCAACTCCCAAATGTATGTGAGCAACAGAACCCCCAATTAATTTCCGCAGCCTGGATACAATTAATACCCAGTGCAGCCCACCACTTAAATACAGTTAACAGGTCCCACCCTCCTCCTCCAGCATGGCCGTACAAGTCACAGCAATGCTTTCGGGGGAAGGAGCAGGAGGAAGTATTGTATGTTACGCTGCTACAAGTATATGCCAAATAATTAGAAAATTAGCACTAGAATTGTGGATTGAAAAAGATGGGTAAATGCTTGAATAGAGGCAAAAGCTCTTGGAGAGAGAGAACTGAAGCGTTGCTGCACTCACTTTCAGTCCCAACAACTTAACGTCGAAAAGTTAAGGGCATTGCCGACTGTCCTGTCAATAATGTCTACCATTGCAGCTCACGAGCCACAAGCAGAAGATTCAGTCGGACTTGACTATGCTGAGGTTTATTCGAACACAACATTCCCCAGTGTCTAATTCTGGGCTGACTGGGTCCACCTTGAGCTGGCTAGAACGTGCACTTTTGTCCGACCATCACTTAGCAGCTGGTGGCAAACTCATTGGATGTGGTTCATGTGGATTTTCATGAGCCAAATGAACTAATGTTATTTCACCTGATCCTTGTTAACAGTGTCCGCAAATGGAATATTTTCTCTCAGGTTTTTTATTGAGTCTTGATTATTTTTAGGCTATGGTTTCCTGCCACTGGAATTCCATCACCACTGTCAGTGCACCACACACATGGTCAATCCCAAGCAGCACAACTCAACACTATCCATTCTCACCTCGTATGAACTAAATGATGATTGTCTGATCTACAAGCCATTGGCATAACTGTTCCCCGAAATTGCTTTCTTTCGAAGAGCATTCTTGGAGACTGAGGACAGAGTTTGGGACCTGCACCTGAGGTCAACACAGAATGATGGGATGTTAAGTCTCCGCTGCTTGTTGGTGGCATTGGTAATTCTCGATCTTTCAAATAGAATTGAGAATTCCTGCAAGTACCTGCCTCCATTTTTTCAAAGCTCCCCCTGTACTGTCGCTCCCCCTGTACTGTCGCTCCCCCTGTACTGTCGCTCCCCCTGTACTGTCGCTCCCCCTGCACTGTCGCTCCCACCCATCAGTTGCCATTAACTGTTGCTGGTGTCAGGATTCAGCACGGTCTTTCCCCACAAAAGCTCCCTATATTGGAAGGTTGACTGATTCCCGAGAGAGGGCTGTGTTTAAGCTATGTTTACCAGTAACAGTTAATGAATTAAGCTTTAGCACTTCGACAACACTTGGAGCACTGCGCACAGTTCTGGTCACCATAATATAAAAAGGATACAGAGGCACTGGAGAGGGTGCAGAAGGATGATACCAGAAATGCGAGGGTAAACATATCAGGAAAGGATGAACAGGCTGGGTCTCTTTTCTCTTGAAAAAAGGCGGCTGAGGGGTTATCTAATAGAGGTCTTTAAAATGATGAAAGGTTTTGTAGATACATAGAGAATGTTTCCACTTGTGGGGAGGAGCATAACTAGAGGCCATCAATATAAGATAGTCACCAAGAAATCCAATGGGGAATTCAGAAGGAACTTCTTTACCCAGGGAGTGGTGAGAATGTGGAACTCGCTGCCACAGGGAGGGGTTGAAACAAATAGTATCGATGTATTTAAGGGGAGGCTAGACAAGCCAATGGGGGAGAAGGGAATAGAGGGTTATGCTGATAGATTTAGATGAGGAAAGATGGGAGGAGGCTCGAGTGGAACATAAACGCCGGCATGGACTGGTTGGGCTGAATGGCCTGTTTCTGTGCCGTATATCCTGTGTAATCCTGTGTAATAGAGAAATAGCCTAGCCTCCTAAAGTCATTCCATTCCATGGCCATCTCCAGGCTGAGGAAGGAGGAGAAGGTTCAGTGCTGAATTCTGGCTCCAGCAAAGGCCGATATCCGAGTGAGAGGACAAGGGTCCAGGCTGCAGGATGGGAGGGAGAGTAATGAGGCAACATGCCTCAATAAAATCAGCCTCTGACCATTTCACCTAATCTCTGATGCTTAAACTTCATTGCAACATTCTTTTGTCAGAGGATAAAGTATCAAAAACAAACTTAATTTACTGCGATGCATTTTAAATAATTGAGGTTCGGAGCTAAACTCATCCATCATCATAGGCAGTCCCTCGGAATCGAGGAAGACTTGCTTCCACTCTAAAAGTGAGTTCTCCGGTGACTGAACCGTTCAATACGGGAATTACAGTCTCTGTCACAGGTGGGACAGACCGTGGTTGAGGAAAGGGTGGGTGGGGAGTCTGGTTTTCCGCACGCTCCTTCCACTGCCTGCGCTTGTTTTCTGCATGCTCTCGGCGACGAGACTCGAGGTGCTCAGCGCCCTCCCGGATGCACTTCCTCCACTTAGGCTAGGGATTCCCAGGTGTCAGTGGGGATGTTGTACTTTATCAGGGAGGCTTTGAGGATGACCTTTAAATGTTTCCTCTGCCCACCTGGGGCTCGTTTGCCGTGTCGGAGTTCCGAGTAGAGCGCTTGCTTTGGGAGTCTCGTGTCGGGCATGCGGACAATGTAGCCCACCCAACGGAGCTGGTCGAGTGTGGTCAATGCTTCGATGCTGGGGATGTTGGCCTGATCGAGAATGCTGATGTTGGTGCATCTGTCCTCCCTGGGGATTTGCAGGATCTTGCGGAGACAGTGTAGGTGGTTCTTCTCCAGCGCTTTGGGCTTGTATTCACTGGAGTTCAGAAGAATGAGAGGGGAACTCATAGAAACGTTTAAAATTCTGACAGGTTTAGACAGGTTAGATGCAGGAAGAATGTTCCCAATGTTGGGGAAGTCCAGAACCAGGGGTCACAGTCTAAGGATAAGGGGTAAGCCATTTAGGACTGAGATGAGGAGAAACTTCTTCACCCAGAGAGTGGTGAACCTGTGGAATTCTCTACCACAGAAAGTTGTTGAGGCCAATACACTAAATATATTCAAAAAGGAGTTAGATGTAGTCCTTACTACTCGGGGGATCAAGGGGTATGGCGAGAAAGCAGGAAGGGGGTACTGAAGTTGCATGTTCAACCATGAACTAATTGAATGGCGGTGCAGGCTAGAAGGGCCGAATGGCCTACTCCTGCACCTATTTTCTATGTTTCTATGTTTCTATGTGTCTGCTGTATATGGTCCATGTCTCTGAGCCATATAGGAGGGCGGGTATCACTACAGCCCTGTAGACCATAAGCTTGGTGCCAGATTTGAGGTCCTGGTCTTCAAACACCCTCTTCCTCTGGTGACCGGAGGCTGCACTGGTGCACTGGAGGCGGTGTTGGACCTCGTCATCGATGTCTGCCCTTGCTCACAGTAGGCTCTCGAGGTATGTCTAGTGACTAAAGTCACTGTATGGTGTGGTACTGGGCCAAGGAAAGCAGGGTGGTGCCCGGGGCAGTTGGGGTAGCAGTGGAGTCACTGCACTGGGCTACAGCAGGCTATAGAAGGAAGAAATCTGATTGCCATCTGGCAGTTCTTGCCAAAAGCTCTGTGGATTTGGGATTGAACAGATTGGGCATGGCTGCGGTGGCTTGATGATAGAAGAACTTTGCCAACACTCACATGGAGAACACCAGCCTGGGTGAGGTAGTGGCTGCCGCCAAGCCCCAGGGAACCACGTCCCAGTGTGAATGAATCCCTTCAGGAAAGGAGCAGAGGAAATTAGAAGTGAGACTGTTTTAGATTCGTTTTTAAGGAGATTGAAATGCTGCCCAGTGAACCAGTTCAGACTGTGCATATACTTCAGCACTTTGTTATTTAATCTAGGAGTCTGCATGTTACTGTGACTGAGTTGTCTGATTCAGAACTTCCTTTGATGTGAAGCTAATTCTCTGCTATTTCTTTTAGAAATATTTCATGCAACATGCAAGCAGTTAAGGTTTAATCATATCTTGTGTAACAAATTACTTTGCATTCTTTTTTCAGAGTTGCTGTAAATATCTGCTGGTGAAGGAGCGCTGTGGTTTACCACACTGAGGCCCCAAGTTTCCACATGATTTGCTCCTGATTTTTAGGAGCAACTGGTGTAGAACGGAGTATCTTAGAAATCGGAATTCTCCTCATTTAGTTTGCTCCAGTTCTAGTCAGTTAGAACAGTTTCACTTTGGAACAGAATTTTTTTTTCAAAAGGGGGCGTGTCCGGCCACTTACGCCTGTTTTCAAAGTTTCGTCAGTGAAAACTTACTCCAAACTAACTTAGAATGGAGTAAGTGAAGATTTTTGTACGCTCGAAAAAACCTTGTCTACACTTTAGAAAATCAGGCGTAGGTTACAAATCAGGCGTAGGGAATGGTGGGGGGGGAGGTGTTTAAAGGGAAGTTTACAAACATTAAACACTTCAGTTTTACAAATAAAGAGCCATCATCAATAATAAATGATAAATACATCAATAAATCAACCAATAAATCAATCAAAAAAAATTAATAAGAAATATATATATTTTTTAAAAATCAATAAATAAAACATTTTCTACTTACCGACTGCAGCACCGGGAGCCCTCCAACAGCGTGCTGGGATACCCCCCCACCCCAGTGTGTCTCTGTCAGTGTCTCTATCTCTCTGTCTGTCTGTGTGTCTCTCACTCTCTGTCTGTCAGTGTCTGTGTTTCTGACAGCGAGGGGAGGGGGGGGTAGAGGGGGGGAGCAGAGGGAGGGAAGAGAAGGGGGAGGGATGGGGGAGAAGGAGAGAAGAGGGGAGGGGGGGCAAGGGGATAAAGGGGAGATATGGGGGGGGGAAAGGAGACGGGGGGGGGGGGGGGGGGGAGGCTGAACGGGCCGGGCCCGAGACTTTGGGCAGGGCCTGTCCCCAGCACCAGATTTACAGGTAAGTGACGTTGGGTCGGGTCGGGTGGGAGGTGGGAGGGAGGTCGGTTCGGGTCGGGGAGAGGGAGGTCAGGTCGGGGGGAGGGAGGGAGGGAGAGGGGAGGTCAGGTCGGATCCAGTCCGGGGGCGGGGTGGGGGGAGCGGGAGTCGGGTCGGTGTTGGGTCCGGTCCGGAGGCGGGGGTGGAGAGGGAGGTCAGGTCGGATCCAGTCCGGGGGCGGGAAGCGGGAGTCGAGTCGGGTCGGGAGGAAGCAGGAGCTGGCCGTGGGAGGAGCCTTATTCACGCAGCCCCAGTGAGGCCATTCGGCCAGGGCTAGGGGCTGGGTGCTTCGGGCCCCTCCCACACAGTTTCGGGCGCCTGGAGCTACTGAACATGCGTGCCCACTGTAGCGCGCATGTGCAGAGGTCCCGGCACTGTTTTCAGCGCAGGGACCTGGCTCCGCCCCCTACAGCTCCTGCTGCGCTGCGCCGAGGGCCAGAGGACCTGCAGGGAGGTGGAGAATACGGAGGGTTTTTTTAGGCGCACTTTGTGGCACGAAAAATGGGTGTCCAGGTCGGGACTGCGCCGTTCTAGGCGCGGCTCGAAACTTGGGCCCATTGTTACTCCGTTTTTTCAAGTGTGGTTTAGAAAGCTCTTGTGTTTGGCAAAAGTCCCCCTCAGCAATGCAGCACTATGGATGCTGTAAAACCCAGTGATCCACTTCCTCAGCCGATTTGTAAAAATATATATAAAGATGGTGGGAGTTGATTCCATCAATAATTTTCAGAGAGAGTTGGACAGGTACTTGAACTGACAGAGTCACGGACAGAAAGCGTGGACTGAGCACGATTGCTCTTTCACAGAGCCGGCACAGGCACGATGGGCCGAATGGCCTCCTTCTGTGCTGTAAGTTTCTCTCATCATGATCATAGGCAGTCCCTCGGAATGGAGGAAGACTTGCTTCCACTCCCAAGGTGAGTTCTCTGGTGGCTGAACAGTCCAATACGAGAGCCGCAGACCCTGTTACAGGTGGGACAGACATTCATCGGGGGATGGGGTGGGTGGGGCTGGTTTGCCGCGCGCTCCTTCCGCTGCCTGCGCCAGGCCTCTTCACGCTCTTTGTGTTGAGACTCGAAGAACTCAACACCCCCCCCGGATGTACTTTCTCCACCTCGGGGGGGGCGGATCTTCAGCCAGGTGTCAGTGGTGATGTCACACTTTACCAGGGAGGCTTTGAGGGTGTCCTTATAACACTTCCGCTGTCCACCTTTGGCTCGTTTACCATGAGGAAGCTCCGCATAAAGCATTTGCTTAGGGATAAAGCCGATTAAACAATACATGAACCTTAGGTGGGACGCAGATAAATGTGTGTTCTATTTTCTCATTTCGACACCCCATGAAGCAGTCCACAGTCATTGTCCAGTAACGTTACTTACTCAAAGACGTTTGATAGTGACCTCCTAGTCACACAGTTAGATTCTTACACTCAACCAGGAAACCCAGGTTCAGAACCCTGTCTCCATTGGCAGATGTCCACAGGGTTTTCCCGCAGTGAGTTTACCAGTTTGGTCCGGGTCGTTCAGCAAACAATTGTCCAAAGGGTCTGAAAGTATGAAAGAGAAGCAGAAAAAGAAATCTAACAATGAATGTGTCAGAAGACTGTCCGTTAACAGAAACAGAAACAGCAAAGCCTTACAAGAAGTAAGATTATAGTCAAAGAACGTTTGGAGCATTGAGAACCGACGGAGCACAAGGAGGTGTTTTGCCTCGGTTTATGTGAGGGAGGGGAAGTATCTATGCATTAATGCCGGATCTGAGAGGAGAACTAGTGGAGTTTTAAAATGTTTTTTATTTTAAACTTATTTTCTTTTGTTCTATTCTAATTTCCTCTTCCTTCACGGCCTCGAGCATCTGAGAGGAAGAGAAACCAGATTGAGGCCTCCCTGCTGCCTGCCAAGGGCAGTCTTGTGCCTCGCAGACAGGCCAGGAACTGAGAGACGTGGCAGCAATAGCTGTTTCCCCCAAGGCAGATCATTCTCTGCCTCTGCAGGAACCTGACTGATCACACAGGGTTAACGCACAACGCGGCTGCCACTAAAATATAAAGCTGACACTTGAGAAGTGAGGATCTTAAATTCTCTACCGACTTGCTACGCTTCATTCTTCCTTTTAATCTTAATACTTTGACACATCGTACTCCCCCGAATCACATGTTGTGAAATGTGTACATTATTCATGATACCCTCATTAATTGAGAAGCCGGTCTCTGTCTCACTGTCTCACGCACACCATAACATTTTATCTACTCTTTTTTTTGAAAAGTGCAAATGTGATCTTTTTTCAGAATGTATAACAGTATAAATTCAAATTACTTTAACTGTTTGCAAACACAAAGCATTAATAAATTCTCCATCGATTTATTTTTACTGATTCTGTGTTTAGTTAAAGATAACCAATTCTGTTGCATTAAAGATCTGATTCTGATAAGTCGATTACATAAGAACATAAGAATTAGGATACTCCTGAGTTGGCCATTCAATAAGATCACCTTCTCGCCCGTTCCCCATATCCCTTGATTTCCTTAATATCCAAAAATCTATCGATCTCCGCCTTGAATATACTCAACGACTGAGCCTCCACAGCCCTCTGGGGCAGAGAATTCCAAAGATTCACCACCCTCTGAGTGAAGAAATTCCTCTTCATCTCAGTCCTAAATGGCCGAGCCCTTATCCTGAGACTGTGACCCCTGGTTCTAGACTCTCCAGCCCGGGGGAAACATCCTCCCTGCATCTACCCTGTCAATCCCTGTAAGAATGTTGTATGTTTCAACAGCGTTCTTACAAAGTTTTGTATCTGAATATCATGCAAAGAAATTGAATTCAGTTAAACGGTGCGGTTATACTGCAATGTGTCAATGAACATGGCCTTCACACTGTGTTGATGCAAATATCGCAGCATAAATGTGGACCGAAGACTGCCATATCGTTCATCAAAGTCTGCAAGTAATACAAAGCTAGCCCCTCGAGGTTTGCACGGGCTACAGTATAACTGCAACTCCTGCAAAACACACCTTTTAAAATTTAATCTCAACACTTCCCTCTCTGCAGAGCGTTCACTTTTAAATAGGACGAGCCATTAGTTTGAAGATGCCACTCTGAAAATATAATTGGCTACACTGTTCGTGTTTTTGATCTTGTATGAACGATTACCAGTATCTGGTAGCTGGTGTCTGAATCTGCTTGTCAGGATTATAGACTAATCACTTGTCTACTGGGCTGTTAGAAGTGGTTCCTTGTAGAAGGGAGCGTCGTAAGAACATAAAAATTAGGAGCAGGAGTCAGCCATTCGGCCCTTCGAGCCTGCTCCGCCATTCATTAAGATCAGGGCTGATCATCGACCTCAATTCCACTTTCCCTCCTGATCCCCTTATCCTTCGGTTCCCTAGTGTCCAAAAATCTATCGCTTTTAGCCTTGATTATACTCAACGACTGAGCCTCCACAGCCCTCTTGTGTAGAGAATTCTGTGTCTACACACAGGTAAAACGGGCTCCAATTATACCTTGTTCGTTGAACTTAGAGTGATGTTGCCATCAAAGTCAGAGGTCTAAAGCCAATCCAAACGTTGGCTTATGTACACGGCAATAGTGGAGAGACCATTGAGATGGTAAAGTACAAAAACTCAAAAAACGGGGCAAAGCAGTAAATTGACCACTGAATATTTCACTTCCAACCACCAGCTTATGTTAAAATGTTGCTGCTTTTGAACCACTAGAACACACATTATAGAGACACATTCCGACTCCAAGGGGAGCAGAGTTCAGCGTCCAATTCACCAACTGAAATCACGTCATCCCATCATCAAAGGCAATCCCTCGAATCAAGGATGACTTGTTTCCATGTCAAAAAGTTCACAGGTGTTTCAATGAGGATTTAATATTTCAGATCCTGAACTACATCCTGAAGGGTGGAAGATTCCTGTGCGTGGATTTTTTTAACGTGGGGTGACCGTTGCACACCAGCCACCACACGGGCTTGACAGAGCGAGGTCTTGGTCCAGTGGTAAGGGTTAACCAGGACGACTGGAGACCAGCTCTGCTGCACGGACCTAATGCGCACACATATCGCAGTGTGGGCTGGTCCGTGCTGCCTCTGGGCCCCGAACTCACGCCTCTCCTGGGCTCCGATCACGTCCCTCTACAAACCCTCGCCCCGACCTCCCCGCTCCTGCTTTACAATCATCAATCTGGATCATGGTGACACCAAGTCCACTTGCCCTCTTCACAGCCGTCGCTCTCCTGTTCCAGCATGCGCTGCTCCCTGGAGTGGTACACCACCGTGCTGCTCCGCGGCTCGCTCCGATGGCGCTGATCTACCAGGCTGATCAAGGCACAGAATTGGAAGTCACGGAAAAGTCAATCCAATAAAGTATCATGCCCACCTTGCCAGAGGAGATGTGGTGAATGACTAGCACATGAATAACTAGAATATGTAGTAAATAACTTTTGTGTGCATTTTATTTGTAATATCACCCATGATTGAAGTCGCTTCCATTCACAGAATTCTATCCTTTCCAAAGACCCTGAATGAAAATGATACGGGGAAAGGAATCGCCGATGCTTTTCAAATGTGGAGTGCAATTTCGCCTTTCAATTTCACCCAGGTTCCTGCCGATGTCCATGCTGATATCAAAATCGGTGAGTTGGAGACGGTGGCTTTATTGGTGCCAAGACAGATATAAAAACATTTCAGATAGAAAGGGAGGAGGTAATTCATAAAGTAATCAAACTAGCCACAGTTCAACACCCTTCTGAAGTCGCTCTACCCGATCTCCCTCTCGTCCTTCAAAGGCCTTCAGAAAACTTACCTCTCTGACAATGTCCCATCACCTTCCATAACTTGACTGCACTCTGTCAGTTTTAACCTCTGTACCTTAAGACGTTTTATTTTGTTAAAGGTGTAAAGCCAATGTTACATTGTTCAAAAGTGACTGTCTGGTCCCGGGGCGTCACAGTCTAAGGATAAGGGGTAAGCCATTTAGGACCGAGATGAGAAGAAACTTCTTCACTCGGAGAGAGTTGTTAACCTGTGGAATTCTCTACCACAGAAAGTTGTTGAGGCCAGTTCATTAGATATATTCAAAAGGGAGTTAGATATGGCCCTTGCGGCTAAAGGGATCAAGGGGTATGGAGAGAAAGCAGGAATGGGGTACTGAAGTTGCATGATCATATTGAATGGTAGTGCAGGCTCGAAGGGCCAAATGGCCTGCTCCTGCACCTATTTTCTATGTTTCTATTGCAATTCAGTTCACTCAGACTGGAGCGGGAAAATGAAAAGATCCCATTTAAAAATCGAAACATTCATCCCAAGTTGCAAATTGGATTTCTCCAGGACACAACCAGAGATGGTTCAGAGAATTTGATGGATGCATTTGATCATGAGTTCCCTAGGAAATCTTTTTGATGGGAGACCAAAGCTATGAATCCATTAATATTTGATTTTTCATCCTCTTTCCTAGGATTTTATTCCATAAATCACACCGACTGCTGGCAAACGCTTTCTCATCCCTGTTTTGATGGGATAACTGGAGAACTTGCCCACGCTTTCTTTCCATCCCATGGAGAAATCCATTTTGATGATTATGAACATTGGATATTGGGTAAAACCCGCTTCAGCTGGAAGAAAGGTACAGTTTGCAAAATTATTGTGTAAAGAAAAGTGAAAAATACTGAAATATTGCCCTGTTCTGACTAAATATTTGATTCAATTACAACTTTTACTGTCTTTTACGTCAAATTATACACAGTAACTATTTGTTCCTATATCAGAGCTTCTGTTATTTCTTTACCAAAGTACAGGTACAGCAAATTCAACCTAATAACACACTTCATGCTGAAAGATCTGCCACCAGAATTAAAAATCAACATGAAATTTGCACCAAACACTCTTGCTCAGAATTTCACTCAGTTTCCAAAAGTGACCGTTCTTGAGCACCCGCTGGTCTCTGGCTGAGAGGCTGTTTAATTCACTGTATTCAACGGAATACCAATCCGCAATCAGCTGTTAATAGCTCAGCTGAAATTTTTGGTAGTTGTGCGTAAATTGCAAATCTGGAAAACTTGGCTGACCCAATGGATAAATGCGGTGCCCGGCACAGTACTGAGCCAACACAGACCAGAATAGTTCCAGGGTCAATCCTTGGTCCGTGTGGAGGGAGCTGATCTCAGCTAGAGGTGTTAAAAATAAAAATGACACTCGACACCCCTGAGCTGGGTGAGGGGAAGTGTTAGCCAGAGTTCCTGCTCTTGATCGCTTGTTAATAATCCCGGACCCTCCTGCAGCACTGCAAGAGGGTGACTGGATTTGATGACACTCAAATCCAGGTCGGTGATTGGAGCGTGGGCAGGTACAGCAGGAGCGGCGAGGTCGGGGCGAAGGAGCGGCGAGAGATTGTAGAGGGATGTGATCGGAGCCCAGAAGAGGCGAGGGCCCAGGGGCAGCACGGACCAGCCCACACTGCGATATGTGAGCGCACTAGGTCAGTGCAGCAGAGCTGGTCTCCAGTCGTCCTGGTTAACCCTTGCCACTGGACCAAGACCTCGCTCTGTCAAGCCCGTGTGGTGGCTGGTGTGCAACGGTCACCCCACGTTAAAAAAATCCACGCACAGGCATCTTCCACCCTTCAGGATGTAGTTCGGGATCTGGAATATTAGGTCCTTCATTGAAACACCTGTGAACTCATCCCTTTTTGGCGTGGAAGCAAGTCATCCTCGCCTCGAGGGACCGTCTATGACGATGATGAATAATCCCAGTTGCAAACAGCATTTCTGTCGACATAAATCGCACTGTAAGAGTGGGATTGGTCTGGGAGCAAGTCTACTATTTACTCTTGGCACAGCAATATTGTATGGCATGTGAAACTTATCTGTTAAATTTTCATGATTTCAAACTAAACGTTTTTTTAAATGTGATTCTGAATATGACATCTCTATTGCAGTGGTGTGGCTCACTGACCTCGTACACATTTCAGCCCATGAGATTGGACACAGCCTGGGACTAATGCACTCACTGAACCCTGATGCAATTATGAACAAAAACGCTACTTTAACAGGAAAAACTAAAATCACTCAGGACGATATATGGGGGATTTGGAGGCTGTATGGTAAGACTTAAAGCTGCAGTACTTCCCTCACCAAGAGTGGACTATTCTGGTCTGTTTTGGCTCAGTACAATGAATTGTACCATCGATTGGTCTGACACGGATTTACAATCCTGGTTCCCACAGTGTGGGTTCAGCATCTTGGCCACACTGTCGGAGAAAGAGAAGTGGAGCCACACATGTCACTGAGGGAAAGAGTCAAACTCTGCACGTAAATCACATCAAACATCCTTTCACATCTCCTACTGAACATAAGAATTAGGAGCAGGAGTCGGCCATTCGGCCCTTCGAGCCTGCTCCGCCATTCAATACGATCATGGCTGATCTTCGACCTCAACTCCACTTTCCCGCCCGAGCCCAATATCCCTTGATTTCCTCCAAAAATCTATCGATCTCAGCCTTGAATATACTCAACGACTGAGCAGTCACAATCCTCTCGGGCAGAGAATTTCAAAGATTCACCACCCTCTGAGTGAAGAAATTCCTCTTCATCTCAGTCTTAAATGGCCGACCCCTTATCCTGAGATTGTGCCCCCTAGTCCTAGACACTCCAGCCCGGGGGAAACAACCTCTCAGCCCCCTGTCAATCCCCCTCAGAATCTCTTCAGGTGAGACCCCCTTGCTGCTAAGAGACCTCCCACCTAGCGGTGTGATCGACAACGTCACAAGTGTAGCTGGAGGATCGGAGAGTCGAAGGCTGGCGAGGAACTAACATGAGAACTAATCGAGGCTTAGAATACAAGAGTAGGGAGGTTGGTAATGCTTGAACTGTATAAAACAATGGTTACGCCACAGCTGGAGTACTGCGTGCAGTTCTGGTCATCACATTACAGGAAAGGTGTGATTGCACTAGAGAGGGTACAGAGGAGATTTACGAGGATGTTGCCTGGACTGGAGAATTTTAGCTATGAGGAAAGATTGGATAGGCTGGGTCTGTTTTCTTTGGAAGGGAGGCTGAGGGTGACCTTATTGAGGTGTATAAAATTATGAGGGGACTGGAGAGAGTGGATAGGAAGGACCTATTTCCCTTGGCAGAGGGGTCAACAACCAGGGGGTATAGATTTAAAGTAATTGGTAGAAAGTTTAGAGGGGATTTGAGGAGAATATTTTTCACCCAGAGAGTGGTGGGGGTCTGGAACTCACTGCCTGAAAGGGTGGTAGAGGCAGAAACCCTCACCACATTTAAAAAGTGCTTGGATCTGCTGAAGTGCTGCAACCTACAGGGCTACGGACCCAGAGCTGGGAAGTGGGATTAGGCTGGATAGCTCTTTGTCGGCCAGCACGGACACGATGGGCTGAATGCCTTCCGTGCTGTAAATTTCTCTGATTCTATTCTATAAACTGCCTTTAGTTAGTGTGGAACAACCTAAACACCAAGGAGTTTGAAAGACATTAATGTACTATGAGGCTGGAAATATTTAACATCACTTTTCCAATGTTGGAGATCACAGACATACATTCTGTGCTTACAATGTTCTTATTTTTGGCAATGGCAGGTATTTACATTAATGTCCTTGTTTTATTTTGCTAAAAATAAACTCAAACTCTGCATTATTTAAAAAAAAAAGGAGAGAGAAAATGTGAGGTGAATTCAGCAGCTGGGGCACCTTCCAGCGATCAAACTGATCCCATCTGCTGCATTTTCGACTTCTTAAGTCAGGGAAATTAATCCTTAGAGGATGGAATCTAGCTCTGTGGATTTATTGGTGCCCACGGTGCAGCTCCGTGCAGTGTTACATTGTGAGGTGGGAGCACTGAGCCTCCCACAGCTCCGTCCACACACACAGCCTCAGTGGGCCTTTGTTGGGCGGTGGGACCTCACAGCACAGACCTCTCCCTAGTACAGGCTGGAGCCCCTGACTTATAAAACAAATCTTACACCATCTGTGTAACAAAGTGCTAATGGGCGTCGTCAATTCTCTCAAAGGTTGATAACATTTCAAGCACAAAATATAAGATAGTCACTAATCAATCCCAACATCGCCAACCCTTGAACCTGCTCCGCCATTCAATAAGATCATGGCTGATCTTCGACCTCAACTCTACCTTCTCCATATCCCTCGATTCCCTTAGCATCCAGAAAGAGTAGTTGAGGTGATTAGCATAGATATATTTAAGGGGAAGCTGGATAAACACATGAGGGAGAAAAGAATAGAAGGATATGGTAGAGGGGTGGGAGGGGGCTGGTGTGGAGCATAAACCCCGGCACGGACCCGTTGGGCCGAATGGCCTGTCTGTGCCGTGGACTCGATGCCATTCTGTGTAAGTGATTTACAGATGGGATTTGTGTTGTAAGATTATCTGACTTTTTTTCTACAGGAAGTTTTTAATAACTGGCAACTAAACTATTTTGTTTGAGACAATCTGTAGAAAAAGCATCGCCCCTGTTCATTTGTTATGCATCAAAATTATCCCCTGGCCTGGTTTGATGTCCATCAGTCGGTTCATAATAAATTGAATACATGGCCCATCTATTCTATTTTATGTCTTGTGTTTTTGTAAAATGTTAGCTGGGGCACAGTTTGCTGCCCTATATGCTGTGGCCAGTACTGGCACCTGCTATTTGCCACTTGCCGAATTCCCAATTTTGGGTAAAGCTCTAAGGGGAGTTGCTGGGAAGACTCCAGGAATTTCTTCATGGAAGGGAAGAAAATAAACAAGCGAGTTAATCCTGGCATAGTCGATTGCGGCATTTGCAGAGGTATTGCAGTGGCTTACCGAGAATGGTGTGGGAGAGAGGGCAAAGTATGAGTGATGGATCAGGGGGAGTGGCAAAGAAAAGGCATGCTGTAATATAACTACTGACCCAACTCAATTCTTTTTAAGGTTGCCTGGACAGACTCGATGAATGTCCCTCCTGGGCACAGAGGAATTTCTGTGAAGAGCATCATACTTTAATGCAGAAGCATTGTCCTTCTAGCTGTGACTTCTGCACAGGTACAGTAGCATCCTCTGCCATTCACGCAACAACTCTTCCCTCTTTCTGTCGTCATCCATGTCCAGCGTAGTCACAGTTTGAACCTTGGGTTATGGCAGTAAAATCATCATTGTTTACGGCACACAATTTGCCGGCATGGACTGGTTGGGCCGAACGGCCTGTTGTAGTACCGTGTATTCTATGTAACTCATTTCTGATTGTGAACTCATGAATTGCACAGTATCTCCTGATTGCTGCAGGGACAGAGGTCCAACACTTGGAAATAATGGGAGCAATCTTTCAGTCCAGGCCGTTATTCATTGTGTCCAACTAGTTGTCCCCACAGCTGTCGGCCGGTCCATGTGTCCAGGCGGAGGGCTTTCAACACCTTTTCACCGCTCTCTCAAGATAGAAAATCTCAGTTTATCTCTGTCTTGCTTTGGAATTCAGGGCAGAATTCTGGGACTATTATGCTATTAAATGTTCACCCGTATTGGAAAGAGACAACCCATTGAGCAGTTTCTGCATTAAAACGGGCCTTAGTGATTGTACCGTCTCTTTAAATTGGCCCTTAAATTCTAAAGTATTATGGCCACATTCTTAGAAAACTGTCTGAACTCGGGGTACCAAGCCCAGTAAACAGGCGTCATATGGTCCTATTATTGAAAACAGAGCTCCTAAATGTCAGATCTGTACAGCCTGTTTCTCTTTTGCTGTTCAAGGCCACTCAGTGACTTGGCTAAGGAATTACAAAACTCATCCCAACCCCTATCAATCTAGATTTGAGGCAACAGTGGGACTTGGCATCTAAATGTTTTTCATTTTGCAATAATCCACCTAGCCTGAAATACGAATGTGTTGTTCTGCAGATCCGCCCATTGCCACCAATGCACCGACACCTGTACCTCCCAGGACTAAGGTCAAGCGAGTGCCCAAAGGCCGGAATGTTACAGTTCGATGTGGACAAAAGATTGCCCATAAGAAAGGGATAGTGCAGTAAGTAATGTGTTCTTCAAACGGTCCATACGTCTGACTGTGTTACTTCAGTGACTCATCATCATCATAGTCAGCCCCTCGGAATCAAGGAGGACTTGCTTCCACTCCCAAAGTGAGTTCTGTCATATATATAACCTTCATGTAACAACACTGCATACTGTATACACCTAAGAAATGCACACCTTGACCACAGGGGGTGAACTTGTGGGAGACACTCCTCACCTGGTCATCCAGGTATATAAAGGGAGGTCCCACGCAGGGTCATCACTTCTTGGTCCTGTGAATAAAGGTTCGGGTCACAGAGTGACCTTGTCTGCAGAATGTGCCTCATGTAAATTTATAGTAATATGTAAGGACATTACAAGTTCTTTGATGGCTGAACAGTCTGATACGAGAGCCACAGACCCTGTTACAGGTGGGACAGACATTCGTCGGGGGAAGGGGTCGGTGAGGCTGGTTTGCCGCGCACTCCTTCCGCTGCCTGCGCTTGGCCTCTTCACGCTCTTTGTGTCGAGACTCGAAGAGTTCAACGCCCTCCCGGATGTACTTTCTCCACCTCGGGCGGTCTGCGGTCAGGGTCTCCCAGGTGTCAGTGGTGATGTCGCACTTTATCAGGGAGGCTTTGAGGGTGTCCTTATAACGTTTCCACTGTCCTCCTTTGGCTTGTTTACCATGAAGGAGCTCCGCATAAAGCACTTGCTTTGGGAGTCTCGTGTCTGGCATGCGAACAATGTGGCCTGCCCAGCGGAGCTGATCGAGTGTGGTCAGTGCTTCAATGCTGGGGCTGTTGGCCTGGTTGAGGACACTGATGTTGGTGAGTCTGTCCTCCCAGGGGATTTGCAGGATCTTGCGGAGACATCGTTGGTGATATTTCTCCAGCGACTTGAAGTGCCTTCTGTACATCGTCCATGCCTCAGATCCATACAGGAGGGCGGGTATTACTACAGCCCTTTAGACCATGAGCTCGGTGGTAGATTTGAGGGCCTGGTCTTCGAACACTCTTTTCCTCAGATGGCCGAAGGCTGCACTTGAAGCGATGCTGAATCTCTGCATCAATGTCTGCCTTTGTTGATAAGAGGCTCCTGAGGTATGGGAAATGGTCCACGGTGTTCAGGGCCGCACCGTGAATCTTGATGACTGGGGGGCAGTGCTGTGCGGCGAGGACAGGCTGGTGGAGGACCTTTGTCTTACGGATGTTAAGCATAAGGCCCATGCTTTCATATGCCTCAGTAAATACATTGACTATATCCTGGAGTTCAACCTCTGAATGTGCGCAGACGCAGGCGTCGTCCGCATACTGTAGCTCAACGACAGAGGTTGGGGTGGTCTTGGACCTGACCTGGAGGCGGCGTAGGTTAAACAGCTTCCCACTGGTTCTGTAGTTCATTCCGCTCCAGCGGGGAGCTTGTTGACTGTGACGTTGCACGAGGCAGGCAAAGCCATAAAACAGCTTAAGAATAACCAGGCTACGGGTGCGGATGGAATCCCTGCTGAGGCGCTAAAATATGGCGGAGAGGTGTTGTTGTCGTGGATACAAGACCTCATCTCTCTCATCTGGAGGGAGGAGAGCAGGCCGGGAGATCTTCGAGATGCAGTGATTGTGACCATTTTTAAAAAGGGGGACAAGTCCGACTGTGGTAACTACAGGAGAATTTCCCTGCTTTTAGCCACTGGGAAAGTTGTCGCTCGAGTTCTCCTCAATCGTCTTCTCCCTGTGGCTGAGGAGCTTCTCCCGGAATCACAATGCGGATTTCGTCCCCTATGGGGCACAACAGACATTATCTTTGCAGCGCGCCAGTTGTAGGAAAATGCAGGGAGCAGCGCCAGCCCTTATACATGGCCGCCTTCGATCTTACAAAGGCCTTTGACACTGTCAACCGCGAGGGTCTATGGAGCGTCCTCCTCCATTTCGGATGCCCTCAAAAGTTTGTCAACATCCTTCGCCTCCTTCACGTAGGCCGTGATCCTTACCGACTGATCCATCACAGACCCAATTCACGTCCGGACTGGGGTCAAACAGGGCTGCGTTATCGCTCCAACCCTCTTCTTAATCTTCCTCGCCACCATGCTCCACCTCACAATCAGTGACTCAATACTGTATATGGTTTATATCCATCGTGGCAGCCAGTGCCAACGTCAAGAATCATAAAAATTTACAGCATGCAAGGAGGCCATTTCGGCCCATCATGTCAACCGATGCAACTGACAGACTGACCAGGCTAGTTAGATGCTGAGTATCCCTTTACTTTGCCCTAGCAATGTATTTCCACCCCAACCTGAGGAGAGCACCAGCAAATACACCAATGTTACATTGTTCCAGCAACCATCTTTATGATCTCTCCATGAGATTTTTAAAAATTAATTCCTTGGGATGTGGGCGTCGCTGGCAGGGCCGGCATTTATTGCCCATCCCTAATTGCCCCTTGAGAAGGTGGTGGTGAGCCGCCTTCTTGAACCGCTGCAGTCCATGTGGTGAAGGTGCTCCCACAGTGCTATTAGGGAGGGAGTTCCAGGATTGTGACCCAGCGACGATGAAGGAACGGCCGATATATTTCCAAGTCAAGATGGTGTGTGACTGGGAGGGGAACGTGGAGGTGGTGGTGTTCCTATGCGCCTGCTGCTCTTGTCCTTCTAGGTGTTAGAGGTCGCGGGTTTGGGAGGTGCTGCCGAAGAAGCCTTGGTGAGTTGCTGCAGTGCATCTTGTAGATGGTACACACTGCAGCCACGGTGCGCCGGTGGTGGAGGGAGTGAGTGTTGAAGGTGGTGGATGGGGTGCCAATCAAGCGGGCTTCTTTGTCCTGGATGGTGTCGAGCTTCTCGAGTGTTGTTGGAGCTGCACTCATCCAGGCAAGTGGAGAGTGTTCCATCACACTCCTGACTTGTGCCTTGTAGATGGTGGAAAGGCTTTGGGGAGTCAGGAGGTGAGACACTGGCCGCAGAATACCCAGCCTCTGAATTACAAATTTAATGCCATTTATTAGGTGCAGTTTTCCCCTGTAGGCCCATGCCCAGTTGGATTGATTGAGCTTCATTCGGCAGAGGATTTATAGCCAGCAGATGTGGATTTGAACCTTGCTCAGTGTCTAACCCAATGCAGCCAATCCAGCACTAATTAAAAGCAGTTAATCAGCATGGCATGACGTACTTGTACACATGCCCACCACTCTGGGGAAATATTACTGATCTTGGATTGGGCCTGTTGAATCTCTGCCCATGTGCTTTGATTTGCTGCTCATAGTTGAGTCTAATTTAAGTACCTGCTTATTATCAGAATTATTTGTGCTCCCTATGGATCTCAATAACGTTGTCTCTGGAACCAGGCCCGATTGATTGATGTGGAAACGAGTCAGCATACGCGAGCTTTGATTTAGATGATGATTAAATTGCACATGGTCAAGGCATTAACCCGTCCTCAGAAACCAGATGTGTTGCTCATCAGAATTCTCTGCATTAGTTTGCACCATCATATCTTTAATCATAAAGAGCAGAGGCTCCTGTAAATGCTGGAGAATTAACCCATGGTCTTCAGTTAGAGATCTGACCATGAATGAGCGGAGGGTTTGCAGTGTCCACATGAACATTGCATCACAAAAGTGGGACCTGCTTTCTGCTTCTCTTGCAGTGGTTAAAGGAGCTGGGCTCCTGTCTAAAGCTCCCTCAAGTGTAGGCACCGGAGGCGGCCTGAAGGAAGCAGGCTTAATGCCCCCCTCTGGAGAGACAGCCACCTGCCGTGCACTGGTGTTGGGCACAGGCTCAGAGATATTGCTGGTTGGCTGAATGGTCCCCACTCGGTCTTGGAGGTTTTGTGTGTGTGTGGGTTTCAGACTGACCCCGTAAGCCACTAATGTCCTTACTGCCCTCTCTCGATGCTTTCTTGCTGCAGACACCTCCTGGATTCTCAGTCTGCAGGGTGTTTTGCAGGTCTTAAGAAACTGCCTGCAATGTGTTGCAGATTCAATTGTGGATGCATCTGCTCTCAGGTGGGTGTTAAAGATCCCATGGCACTATTTTAAAGAGCAGGGGAGTTCTCCCCGGTGTCTTGGCCAATATTTATCCCTCAATCAGCATCACTAAAAACAGATGATCTGGTCATTATCACATTGCTGTTTGTGGGAGCTTGCTGTGCGCCCTGCATTACAAGAGTGACTATACTTCAAAAAGTACTTAATTGGCTGTAAACGCTTTAGGATGATGAAAGGCGCTATACAAATGTAAGTTTGTTCGTTCTTAAAATTTTGTTTTACTTTTGAAAGTTGTATAATTTGAACCCTAACAAGATCAAGCAGTTCTTCTGCAATCCAAAGTCTTTGTTTGGAGACAGATCTTGCAGTTTTCTTTTTATCACTGACATGAGATGGACTGAGAAAAGATTACAGGCAGCATCGACCGATCCAGAGACCCAGAAATGAAAGGGATCATGAATACGCCTCATTGCCAGTCTGACGTGTAACTTTTTTCAGATTCAGGCCAGGACAAATAAAATTTGTGGTTTCTAAAGAATCTAATGTTTGCTGGCTAGACATGCAATGGCTTAATTACATAAACTGTTGGTTCGTATGTGCCAATTCATCACTCTGCAAACTGCAAAATGCAGTGCAGATCAAAAATAAATCAGGGAGACACAATTCCTGGATGTACAGCAATGACAGGCGTGCCAGCAGCTGGACTGGCCCGAGTGACCTTGGGCTACAGGGGGACAAGTGAGCCAGGTTTCCTGTTCCTGATCACTCTCTAGTGACACCTAACATTGCTGACACGTAGACCTCAGGGCGGGGCAGGGCGGGGCCGGATCCTCCGCGTTCAGGTAATCCGGATTGAGTCGGCTGATGTGTAGAGTGATGCTTTGGTAAAGCAGCAGAGGGTAATGGTCGATGGGTGTTCTTGTGACTGGATGCCTCCAGTGGGGTTCCGCAGGGCTCAGTACTGGGGCCCTTGCTTTCTGTGATATACATCAATGATCTAGACTTAAATGTAGGTGGTATGATTATAAAATTAGCTTTGCGTTTGGTAATGAAGACGAAAGCTGTAGACTGCAGGAAGATATCAATGAACTGGTCAGGTGGGCAGAACAGTGGCAAATGGAATTCAATCTGGAGAAGTATGAGGTAATGCCTTTGGGGAGGGCTAACAAGGAAAGAGAATACACATTAAATGGTAGGGCACTGAGAAGTGTAGAGGAACAAAGGGACCTGGGAGTGCAGGCCCACAGATCCCTGAAGGTAGCAGGACAGGTAGATAAGGTGGTTAAAAAGGCATACGGGATACTTGCCTTTATTGGCCGAGGCATAGAATACAAGAGCAGGGAGGTTATGCTTGAACTGTATAAAACACTGGTTAGGCCACAGCTGGAGTACTGCGTGCAGTTCTGGTCACCATATTACAGGAAAGATGTGATTGCACTGGAGAGGGTACAGAGGAGATTAAGATGATGTTGCCTGGACTGGAGAATTTTAGTTATGTGAAAAGATTGGATAGACTGGAGTTGTTTTCTTTGGATCAGAGGAGGCTGAGGGGAGATTTAGCTAAGGTGTATAAAATTATGAGGGGCCTGGATAGAGTGGATTGGAAGGACTGGTTTCCTTTGGCAGAGGGGTCAATAACCAGGGGGCATAGATTTAAAGTAATTGGTAGGAGGTTTAGAGGGGGTTTGAGGGGAGATTTCTTCACCCAGAGGGTGGTGGGGGTCTGGAACTCACTGCCTGAAAGGATGGTAGAGGCAGAAACCCTCACCACATTTAAAAAGTACTTGGATGTGCACCTGAAGTGCCGTAACCTACAGGGCTACGGACCAAGAGGTGGAAAGTGGGATTAGGCTGGGTAACTCTTGGGCGGCCGGCACAGACATGATGGGCCAAATGGCCTCCTTCTGTGCTGTATTATGATTCGATGATAAAGCAGCAGATTGTGGGTGTGTGGGGAGCTCAGTGAATCGCTCTGACAGTAGAGGTGCGGGTGGGGACATATTTTGAGTAACAGCTAATTGCAAGCTGTAAAGTCAGTCGGAGATTACAGTTTCTGCATTTTTATCACTGTTGACGTCCCAGAACAACACCACAAAAGCAAAATACGGCGGTGCTGGAATCTGAAATAAAACAGAAAATGCTGGAAATCTCCGCGGGTCAGGCAGTATCTGTGAAGAGAAAAACAGAGTTAACGTTTCAAGTCTTCGTCTGTTTTTATGCCAGTGGTTATTAGATTAAAGCAGCTCTGAGTCTGGAAATGCGAACTGATTGCTGTACATCCATTACACCCCCTGTGCTCGCTGCCCCGTGTCCTAACTCGCACCCAGTCCCACTCACCCATCACCCACTGTGCTCGCTGCCCCGTGTCCTAACTCGCACCCAGTCCCGCTCACCCATCACCCCCTGTGCTCGCTGCCCCGTGTCCTAACTCGCACCGAGTCCCGCTCACCCATCACCCCCTGTGCTCGCTGCCCCGTGTCCTAACTCGCACCGAGTCCCGCTCACCCATCACCCCCTGTGCTCACTGACCCATGTCCTAACTCGTACTGAGTCCCGCTCACCTATCACCCACTGTGTTCACTGACCTACATTGGCTCCCGATTAAGCAATGCCTCAATTTCAAAATTCTCACCCTTGTTTTCAAATCCCTCCATGGCCTCGCCCCTCCCTATCTCTGGAATCTCCTCCAGCCCCACAACCCTCGAGATGTCTGCGCTCCTCTAATTCTGCCCTCCTGATCATCCCTGATTATAATCACTCCACCATCGGTGGCCATGCCTTCTGTTGCCTGGGCCCCAAGCTCTGGAACTCCCTCCCTAAACCTCTCCACCTCTCTCTCCTCCTTTACAACGCTCCTTAAAACCCACCTCTTGCACCAAGCTTTTGGTCGTCTGCCGTAATTTCTTCTTTTGCGGCTCGGTGTCAAATTTATTTGTATTGTCTTATAACACCGCTGTGTAGCGCCTCGGGACGTTTCACTACGTTAAAGGCGCTATATAAATACAAGCTGTTGTTGTATAATTTCACACACAGTCGCCATCGTTCTGTCCACTTTATTTAGATTCCGTTACAACTATTCAGTCTGATGTTGACAGCACATGAACTCTTGCTGCTGCGACAATGCTGTTTGTGTTTGTCTGAGCTCGCTGGTCTAGCCAACGATATTCTATCCCCACTTCAGAGCCTCGTTGAACATTGTTACAGTCTATAGTCTCTCCTCATCTCAGTCCTAAATGGCTTACCCCTTATCCTTCGACTGTAACCCCTGGTTCTGGACTTCCCCAACATTGGCAACCACCTTCCTGCTTCTAACCTGTCCAGTCCCGTCAGAATTTTATACGTTTTTATGAGATCCCCTCTCATCCTTCTAAACTCCAGTGTATAAAGGCCCAGTCGATCCAGTCTCTCCTCGTATGTCAGTCCTGCCATCCCGGGAATCAGTCTGGTGAACCTTCGCTGCACTCCCTCAATAGCAAGAACGTCCTTCCTCAGATTAGCAGACCAAAACTGTACACAATATTCCAGGTGTACTGAGGGAGTGCTGCACTGTCGGATGAGACATTAAACCAAGGCCCCGTCTGCTCTCTCAGGTGGACGTAAAAGATCCCATGGCACTATTTCGGAGAAGAGCAGGGGAGTTATCCCCGGTATCCTGGGGTCAATATTTATCCCTCAATCAACATCACTAAAAACAGATTATCTGGTCATTATCACATTGCTGTTTGTGGGAGCTTGCTGTGTGCAAATTGGCTGCCGTGTTTCCCACATTACAACAGTGACTACACTCCAAAGAACTTCATTGGCTGTAAAGCACTTTGGGACGTCCAATGGTCGTGAACGGCGCTATATAAATCAAGATTTTCTTTTCTTTTTTGTAAGTCAAAGCTATTTAATTACCTTAAGTTTATTAATGCCCATTTAGCTGCTAAGATTTCTATACAGTTTGCTTTTTGGGCCGAATGGCCTGTTTCGATGCAGTATATTCTGTGTAATTATCAGTAATACATTAATGGATCCTAAATAAGTACATATGCCATCACCACATGGAAGTAGCGCCACCTGCTGATTAGGTTTGGAGCTGCCTGTAAAACTCCATGTGTCCTTTCCTGTGGGTTTCATTAATCCCCATTGCCCTGCTGCCCTCCAGTTACCCCGGACTCACCTCTCCCTGTCCCTGACCGCCTCCATCAAAATATTGTTTTCATAGCTTCACAGCGGGAAGGATTTGCGGGCTGATTAACAGTCTTGGCCAAATTCCCTCTCATTTTATTTTTGGGTGCACGGCCCACTCAGATTTCTGCCTGTGGTTTTCCCATTGTAGAGGTGGCTGCACAGGATCTCCAGACCGTAACTATTTTTATAGCAGTGGATTGGCTGGTTAGTGTCAGCTGTGGCTCAGTGGGCAGCACACTCGCCTCGGAAGGTTGTGGGTTCAAGTCCCACTCCAGAGACTTGAGCACAAAAATCTAGGCTGACACGCCCAGTGCAGTGCTGCACTGTCAGAGGTGCCGTCTTTCGGATGAGACGTTAAACCAAAGTCCTGTCTGCTCTCTCAAATAGACCTAAAAGATCCCACGGCACTATTTCGAAGAGCAGGGGAGTTAGGGTTAGGGTTAGGGTTAATATTTATCCCTCAATCAACATAACCAAAAAAACAGATTATCTGGTCATTATCACATTGCTGTTTGTGGGAGCTTGCTGTGCACAAATTGGCTGCTGCGTTTCCCACATTACAACAGTGACTGCACACCAAAAGTACTTCATTGGCTGTAAAGCATTTTGGGACGTCCAGTAGTCGTGAACGGTGCTATACAAATGCAAGACTGTCTTTTAGTCCTAGATGGTGGGAGGGTGATTTAGGATCCCACAACCCATACAATGGGGAGGGGGGGGGGGTGCAAGGGGAACCACACCCAACAGAAGCGAGTGATCCCGCCGCTGGGTATAATCCCAGGATTCAGAGCCAGTGCTCTGGTCTCCATTCGCCGGGAGTGTCTGCCCCAGAGGTGGCAATGCTGCCACTCAGCCAAAGGCTCACTCGTTCTCCATCAAAACAATAATGATTTAATAAACTAGCGCATGTTCCTGGGCATTGCATGTAATGCCCAGGGTTTCCTGCTGCTACATTCGATTGTCCATCTGTTGGTGAATGATCGTGGGCGGGCACTACAACCCGAGCTGAGAGCTCCCCTGCTCTTCTTCGAAATAGTGCCGGGGAACTTCGCCACCCACCTGTGAGCATATGGGGGTCTGGGCTGAACGTCTCATCCGAGAGAAGGTTTTCGAGCAGTGGACGGAGGAGTGTGCGTGTCGGTCTGTGTGAGCTGCTGATTGGCTGACAGATTCATGAGTACCAATTCCTTTTCAGGTGGTACAAAGATGGGGAACCTTTAGAGTTTTCGTATCCTGGTTACATCTTCATGAAAGGCAATAAGCTCAGCATCATTGCCAACGCAATCAATGAAGGAACCTACACTTGCATGGTGAAGAAAAAGGGCAAAATCCTCACCAAATACTCCTGGCAGGTAGTCGTTAAAAAATAAGCAGCTGTTTAAACTAATTAAAGGAAGTCTGTAATAACTTGCTAATGATGATATTGTGAGTGGAGTATGTAATGATTTACTGCACTGTATAAAAGATACTGAACCAGCATCTGTAAGGTTGTGTGTATTCCGAGCCAGGTTTGTAGACGTGGAATTATATAAACGGGATTGAATATATTGTACAGTTATCTTTAAGGATACATTAAATTCTCACTAATCAATGTGACAAAATGTTCAGCTGATGGCTATATTTTTAAAGTGTATCTATTTTTTCTCACAAGGTCATGAATTGAAGCAGGTGTTTGTTGGTTTGTCCACAGGCAGGGTGTTACTCCCAATAGATGTCGATCCAAAAAAGGGATGCGTAAATGTTTTTAAAGTATTTTAGAGTGAGGGGAGCTTCTCATGATCTAGTTGTAAGGCTATCAGGACCAAACCCTCCCACCTTACACACGATCCATCTCTGGAAAGTGCAGGAACCCCATTTTTGATTTTTCTCAGCCTAACCTAGGCATACTCCTCGCCATCTTCCAGCTGAGAATAGTGAATGCAACACAGGGCAGGAATGACAATTGTAACAAGTGAGATGGTTCACCACTATATCAACTTCATGTAATGCAGTTACCTCCTGAGCCATTGAGATGTGATCACTACCATATTGGGGTCAATGAGATTTGGGTGTCCTTGTGCAAGAAACAGCAAGCAAATGACTCATTGTTCTTTTATACTGCAACCCCTTTGCAATAGAGTAAGGAAGTTGTGCTACAATTGTACAGGGCCTTGGTGAGACCACACCTGGAGTACTGTGTGCAGTTTTGTTCGTCTTAATGCAGCCCGTTAAATATTTTTGCGCATGTACAAAGTCTCCCAATCACAAGCCGGGAAGTTACCCCCATGGGACCTCCAGACACCTGCACAACTCAGTGGGAATGTTGCTTCAAATATAGTCAGGAGGTTTGTCAGAGCAATCAGCAAGCCATGTCATTGAGGGCTACTACCTCAACTGATTCTAGTTCAGCAGGGGAAGTTACAGTGCTTGAAAGCTGTCAGTATACCCAGATTTTATTTGTAAGTTGAGTTTTAATGTGTGCCCTGGTGCAGGGTGGCTATGCACGAGCAGCTGTAAATGTGTGTGGGCTGGACGATGAACCCACAGTGAGTTTGGATTAGGTTCACAGGAATCATTTTTGTTATGACATGCACTTAATGAAACATATTTATAAAGGCCAGGATCCCATAAGAGTACCAAAGCCAGGAAGTTATGCTAAACCCAAATAAAACACCAGCTGGGGTTAGGCGTGTCCAATTTCTGGGCACCACACTTTGGGACAGATGTGAAGACTTGTAAGGGTACTGAACAGATTTACTAGAATAGTTCCAGGGATGAGGAAAATAGACTGGAGAAACTGGGGGTGTTGTTCTTGGAGCAGAGAAGGCTAAGAGGAGATTTGATAGATGTTTAAAATCATGAAGGGTTTATCCAGAGTAAATGAAGAGAAGGTGACCTGAGGAAATTTTTTACACACACAATAATTAGGAAGGCACAGGGTGCTGGAAACAGATTCAGTCGTAGCCTTCAA
The DNA here is from genome assembly GCF_044704955.1 of Pristiophorus japonicus. Taxonomy (NCBI): domain Eukaryota; kingdom Metazoa; phylum Chordata; class Chondrichthyes; family Pristiophoridae; genus Pristiophorus; species Pristiophorus japonicus. The sequence continues at coordinate 112,599,152 of NC_091994.1, forward strand.
AATTCAAAAAGGGAATTGGATACTTGCGAGAGAAAAAATTATAGGGATATAGGGCGAGCGAGATTGCTCTTTGAAAGAGCTGGCACAGACTTGATGGGCCTCCTTTTCTGTGCTGTACTATTCTATGAGGCGATGTAATCTTGTAGCATAGAAAATAGGTGCAGGAGTAGGCCATTCGGCCCTTCGAGCCTGCACCACCATTCAATAAGATCATGGCTGATCATTCACCTCAGTACCCCTTTCCTGCTTTCTCTCCATACCCCTTGATCCCTTTAAGCCGTAAGGGCCATATCTAACTCCGTGAATATATCCAATGAACTGGCATCAACAACTCTCTGCGGTAGGGAATTCCACAGGTTAACAATTCTGAGTGAAGAAGTTTCTCCTCATCGCAGTCCTAAATGGCCTACCCCTTATCCTAAGACTATGTCCCCTGGTTCTGGACTTCCCCAACATCGGGAACATGCTCCCCGCATCTAACCTGTCCAGTCCCGTCAGAATCTTATACGTTTCTATGAGATCCCCTCTCATTCTTCTAAACTCCAGTGTATAAAGGCCCAGTTGATCCAGTCTCTCCTCATATGTCAGTCCCGCCATCCCAGGAATCAGTCTGGTGAACCTTTGCTGCACTCCCTCAATAGCAAGAATGTCCTTCCTCAGATTAGGAGACCAAAACTGAACACAATATTCAAGGTGTGGCCTCACCTGTACAACTGCAGTAAGATCTCTCTGCTCCTATACTCAAATCCCCTATTTGCCTTCTTCACCACCTGCTGTACCTGCATGCCAACTTTCAATGACTGATGTACCATGACACCCAGGTCTCGTTGCACCTCCCCTTTTCCTAATCTGCCGCCATTGAGAATATTCTGCCTTCATGTTTTTGCCCCAAGTGAATAACCTCACATTTATCCACATTATACTGCATCTGCCCACTCACCTAACCTGTCCAAGTCACCCTGCAGCCTTTTAGCGTCCTCCTCACAGCTCACACCGCCACCCAGTTTAGTGTCATCTGCAAACTTGGAGATATTACACTCAATTCCTTCATCTAAATCATTAATGTATATTGTAAAAAGCTGGGGTCCCGGCCCTCCACAATTCACTGCCTGCCATTCTGAAAAGGACCCGTTTATCCCGACTCTCTCTGCTTCCTGTCTGCCAACCAGTTCTCTATCCACGTCAGTACATTACCCCCAATACCATCTGCTTTAATTTTGCAAACCAATCTCTTGTGTGGGACCTTGTCAAAAGCCTTTTGAAAGTCCAAATACACCACATCCACTGGTTCTCCCTTGTCCATTCTACTTGTTACATCCTCAAAACATTCCAGAAGATTTGTCAAGCATGATTTCCCCTTCATAAATCCATGCTGACTTGGACCGATCCTGTCACTGCTTTCCAAAAGCACTATTTCATCTTTAATAATTGATTCCAATATTTTCCCCACTACCGCTGTCAGGCTAAACGGTCTATAATTACCTGCCTTCTCTCTCCCTTTTTTAAAAAAAAAAGTGGTGTTATATTAACTACCCTCCAGTCCATAGGAACTGATCCAGAGTCGATAGACTGTTGGAAATGGTATCTTCACTTGCCAGCTCCCTTGCCACTACCACATTGAGTCTCCAGGGACTGTATAATAGATTAAGCCCAGCCTTGTGCCAACCACAGTGCTGTATTGTAGGGTGTCCTGGAATGTCAGACAGTACAACCCACCTTGCCCCAAATAATGCAGCATATCCACTTTGATAACGATGAAATCAGATGAGATGTTCGATTGTGCCAACTCTGATGTTTCCACCTTCGATTTCCTTACATTTAACCCCTCCAGTATGCTGTACTCACTCCAAGCCAATATACTGCGATGAGGTGTCCAAAACGGAACCGCAGTACACCAGATGGCATCTGTATGGCTCAGTACAACTGAAGCATAACCCCCTTTGAGATAAAAGCCAACATCATCAGCCTTGTTAACGCCACACCTGGTGTATGGTCTCCACCTAGCTTTGTAATTCAGGTACACGGTAACCATTCAAATCGCTTTGCTGCTCCAGTGTCCACCTTAGCTTTTAATTCAACGATCATGTTGCAAGTTCCAACGAGACTTGCTTCACCACCAACCCACCAATCTTTGTAGTCTGCGTATACTATGATGGCACTAACCTATTTTAAAATAGAAGAGTTTTAAAATATATATATATTTATGCCAAAAAGCCACTATAAGATACAGAGGCCATCAGACAATTTCACTTGTCCTCCCCCCTCAAACCAAAAGAAATCAGTTCATCATAACCAGAGAATAATGAGACATTGCACATGAAATCTTCTCAAAATGCCATACTGTTTATTGAGATTATTTTAAGACAACTACCCTGTCAGGGTACGGGGCCAGCCACCCAGAAATCAAATATTCGTACAATTGTCCCACAACATCATCACGGGGAAGATTCCAGGACCAAAATCATGGACATCCAAGGATCAGGCCAAGCAACAGAAGCCTAATGTGGCTGCAAGATTTGTAGTTCCTTACCGAAGATTCATCAGATGTCAACGGCTTCAGGTCCTGGATGAGTGAGTGGTCTTCCTTGCATCCATTAGTGAGACGTGACTTCACAGTGGCTCGTCAGTCATAAATAATCAGCTGCAGTGATGGATGGTATTCGGCTTCTTAGTTCCACGTTCAGATATAAAGAGATTGAAAGTCAGAGAGTAGTTGACGACTGTCTTTGGACAGACAAAGCCCCACCATGGTCTATTATATCTTCAAGCCATGAGATGTGCATTCCAGAATTACATACTTAAATCTGTCTTCATCCTAGAAATGTATGTTGTCCAAGGCAGGAGATCAGTGCATAATAGTTTACTCAGCAAGGAATCCAGAAGTCAGACTAATTATTTTTCTTATAGCTTAGAAGTTAGAACCTCATTAGGTAACAATGTATATGAAATTGCTATGTCATATCATTGGGCTTTCATTAATTAAATGGTCGTCAGTGGAATAGATGAAACAGTTTATATCCACCTACTGTATGACATTACTGCAACAAGGTGAAGTAGATGAGAAACCAGATTTGTTATTTTTGTGTTAATCGCTATAGTGATAACCAGACATGATGCTCGCGAAGGGGCCTAGGAGGTAGGGCCCCCTTAAGCCTGTTTCAGGTGATTGCCAGGATGCCTAAAAAAATGGCCTGACATGATCAGTCTCTGAAATTAGCGCCCATTTTATGGCTGGAGAATGAGCATAATATCCAATTTCTACCCCTTAACTTTAAACCATGAAGCCTGTGCCCAGCAGAACAATGCTTTCCTGAATACAAATTTTCACATACCCTCGGTCAAGTCCTCCGAGTGTGCAGTCCCAGGGTAAGCATTTTCTTGCTCAATTCTGAGCTCTCCAGCCTTGTGGCCATCCTAGGGTTTCCTTCCAATAATTCTACAGCTTTACTGTAAATATGGAGACCAGATACAGCTTCAACATCACCCCCTTCACATAAATCACAGTAGTTAATCCTCTCATTTTATTTGCTTCCTTCATCGACTGCAAACACAAAACAGTTTTAACAATCTGTCCACCAAAACCTCCAGATCCCTTTTGTGCTGTTACCTCAAGCATGTTTCCATTTAATAATTGCTTCTTCTACTTCATGACTTTACATACACCCATGTTGAACTCTAACCTTGTCTGCCAGGATTATCTCACACTGTTATCTGTAATGTTACACACCATAAACAATAATCTGTACTCGAGTCATTTACAAAAATGATAAACAGCTGCCCCCACATTGAACTGCACTGGCAACTGCCTTCGCCACCAGAACACCCCCTGGTTAAGCCACACAATAATCCAGGCGCATACTTTGTCATTTCACACCACATGAATCAGTCTGTTATGTGGGACAATGTCAGATGCCTCCATCAATCCACTGCTTTATCCTGATGCCCCACATCTGTAACCCCCTCAAAGAAATCTAGCAAACGGAGAGGACATGTTAACCCTTTCCGAAATCACCCTGGCATTCTCGGTGGTCCCTCGTACTTTCCCTCATCGAAGTCCCAACCATTTTTACCGCACTCGAGGCGAGGCTCAGGTCCATCACTTGCTCCTTTTTAAAAAAAAACGTTGGATAATACTGTTGTAATGTCCCAAAAGTTAGAAAATAACAACCATCAATGGGTGATCTGCAATCTCCTCAGTGGGCACATTGTTAACAGCCTTGAAGCCTTCAGCTTCCTGATCCTTACTATATTTAAGGTTTCTCATTTGCTGTCTCCCTTATACTCTCGAGTATTCCCCCCATCAGTCACTGGTAACAGTCCCATTGTCCTTCTCTTGCTCCTGATAAACAACATGTTTTATTCTTTGCAGCTCATCCCTTTTTTGGTCTTCCTCTGGTTGACTCAAGAGTTCCCCCTATTCTGTACATGTCAGTCTAATCTGCATACATAGGTCAAAGGCAATGAGCTTCTTGTATTATCTTTATAAATAGCCTAATGATTGGATTCCCAAGTTAAATTATGTAACAGTAGGTTTTGCACTTTGAATTATTCAGGAAAATGATCGTAGTCTAAATTTCTGTTGTAAAATAGACAATAGCCCATAAGCAAGTACAGACATTTCACACGAATAAGGCCACTTTACCTGCGCATAACTCAACAAACCTTTTACAGTCAGTTTATTTAAAAAACTTTCCTGCTACCTTTGAGATTTGTGGAACTTGCTCCCCACTGCAATATGCCAGACAAGGTACGACTGTACACCTTTACAACGAAAATGTTTGGGTTCAGACTGACCGTGACAATCGCTGTCTCACCAATCTCTCTGTATCTTTCACACAAGGCTCAGCGTGGACAGTGACCCAAGAGAAATCACTGCGTGACATTAATATACTCTCCATGTAGCAGCGATTAATACATTGAAAAAATAACCCTCTGTACTCTCTAGCTCAAACCTATACTCAGTTTGGTTACTCTAACACACCAGGAAATAACATGTACTTTTATTAGACTTTATTTTTAAGTTTACCAAAACTCTACATGTACACAAAATATTCCACTTTGACCAGTCAAGTTTAACAATTATTTCCACATTGCAAATGACTCGATTGTATTATTTTACATTTTACAAATGGATAGTTTAAAAGCTTAAAAAATCCTGAAAGGTGAAGCTTGCTGACCTGTGTCGCTGTACCAGAAATACAGCACAATGTCCGCCAGAAAGCGGCGGTTTCAGATACCAAACATAAAGGGCAGCCATTAGCCACCGAATTGTCCTTCACCCTGTAGCTCAGATAAAGTCAGTGCATTAGAACTTCAGGCTGAAGCCAGGACCAGCAGCAGAGGCTCCCTGGTTTGTGGTGGTTAAATGGAAGCCAGTGTCTTTCAAATCATCATCGCCCTGTAAAAGGAAAGTTTGCAAATAAACCAAAAAGTAAACCGATATACAAACCACCTCGTTCACCTCTCCTCCTTCCCGCCTCGTGTCTTTATTAGATGCACTGCAGCAACTCGCCAAGGCTTCCTCTGCAGCACCTCCCAAACCCACGACCTCTACCACCTAGAAGGACAAGGGCAGCAGGTGCATGGGAACACCACCACCTCCACGTTCCCCTCCCAGTCACACACCATCCTGACTTGGGAATATATCGGCTGTTCCTTCATTGTCACTGGGTCACAGTCCTGGGACTCCCTCCTTAACAGCACTGTGGGAGCACCTTCACCACACGGACTGCAGTGGTTCAAGATGGCGGCTCACCACCACCTTCTCAAGGGGCAATTAGGGATGGGCAATAAATGCTATTTTGAAGAGTAGGGAGGCCTGGGGCCAATATCTATCCCTCAATCAACATAACAAAAACAGATTATCTGGTCATTATCACACTGCTGTGTGTGTGGGAGCTTGCTGTGCGCAAATTGGCTGTCATGTTTCCCACATTACAAGTGACGACACTCCAAAAAATACTTCATTGACTGTAAAACGCTTTGAGACATCTGGTGGTCGTGAAAGGCGCTATATAAATGCAAGTCTTTCTTTCAGGGGGACAAGGACTGGTTGGTCAGTCTTCGCAGGGGCAGTTTGGAGAACGTGGTCCCTGATTCAGGCATCCCGTACAAACCCTTCTCTCTTCTTCGCATCTCTCTCCCTAAACCGTTCTCGATCTTGTCTTTAAAAATCTTTTTGATTATGCTTTCAGTCGCCTCTCCTCCTACAGGCTGCAGTAATTGTCCCCCCTGCGCAGCGCCTCGCGAGATTCCCTCTGTTAAAGGCCTTGTACAAATGCAAGTCATGTGTAAACAATAAACTTACCAGTTGACTATAACCAAGTCCGCCTTCGGGGGGGCGAGGACTAGTCCCACGTTTAACTCTCTGTTGCTCACTCTTTGCCGGCCAGGTGGGGAACATGGCTGATTCGATCGGCAGTGGAGTCTCCCGGAAATATTCGTGCTTCAGTGCTTCTTCAGCTGTAATTCTCTTGGCAGGGCAGTAAGTCAAAAATCTGATTTTTTTTTTTAAGAAAAGAAAAAGAGAAAAGTAAACATCTGGCAGTAGCACTGCTGCCTCACTACACTTGAGGCATTGCGAACTTTGTAAGACATCTGCTCTCGTCAAAACTAATCCTTTAAGAAGCAACACCGGACACCCTCATTTCAAAGCTGCATTATGATGTTACGCAGTCATCTCCGAGCACAGTTTGTTGGTCACCTGTGATTTGTTTGAAGTGAAATTAAAAAGCTGCAAAGTTTAAATACAGCAACAGCAATAAATGAGCTATAAAACTTGCTCAAACTTTAGCAGCAATTCTGGAGGATTTAACTCACAAGACCTCTTGCAATTATCAGCCTATTAAAGCCCAAGATTGTGGTCACCTAACCATTACAGGTACTTTACAATTTACAGCATCGCTTGTTCAGTCCTTTTACTTTTTGCAGTTTCCTGCTCCTGGTGTGTTTTGGTGCCACGCTGGAGCATGGGCCAAGTTTGCCATCTAGAGTCAGCAGACAGTACTCCTAGCTCAGTTATTGAGAAACCGGTGTAAAGGGCCATGATTACAGTGCAAGGCAAGATGGAAAGGAATTCAAACAAAATGATAAAGTAGCGATTAGGTGACCCAGAATGGTTACAAGAGTGAGACAAAGAAATAGTTATTTTATAAAAGGACGTGTTTTGGTAACCATCCCAGGGCGATGGAATAACCGTGGGGAACTTGGTGCTTGTGAGCTGGCAATGGCATTGCTCCACGGAACTCGACATTCTTCCCCAGTGGTGTCTAAACTCAGAGGCACAATCCCTGCCAGCACCTGCCATTTTCTCTGCCGCCTGCACGAGCTATCTTTATGGCTCTCCAAGAATGGAATTCTAGTGCAAATGATGGGTTGTTAACGGCACCCATTATTCATTGGGCTCAACAAGCCCAAAGCCATTTTATTGGGGACCCTCACTATCAAGAGGCAGACGACACGTTCACCCCATCAATCTGGGCTCGATTTGAAGCTGGGGATGAAAAAGCACTGTGTACCAACGTTCCCGGCTCCAAGGCATTCTCACATCAAAAACCGCGCTTGTGTCGCACAGCCCCTAAAAATAAAATTACGGGGAACATTACTGTGCACCCAGGATTCAGTTATCACTTAATCTTCCCCTGCAAAGGTTTCCAATAAATCCTTTCTGGTCTCTATTACTATGAACTGGAGTTAAGTAAATTAGCACCAAGACTATTTAATCCACATGGTAACTCCCATACTTACTTGTTCATGAGGTCAAAGCCTTGATCAGATAATAGAGCTCCAAATCTCTTGCGCAGGTTGTTGAATGGATATTCGGTAAAGGTCATTTTCTTCACCGCGGGAAGCTCATTGTAGCCCGGCCAGATCTTCTCACTCGGCGTGCCCAACTCCTGCAGGAAGAAAATAATCGCAGCTTCACAATGTCATTGTAAGCTTCACTTTCAATGATTCTACCCGTATAGAGGCAGCAGTGTGACTGCAACGGACATCTTAAACCAATCTAGTTTAGATTACCCAAATAATTTCAAGCATTCTACCAGTGCATTTATCAACTGGAATCTAGCTAGGGGATTGGTAATTTTATAGATTTGATCGAGTTTTGAGGGTTTGAAGATCCACCCGGTAGAAAAGGGGCAGTGGATGGGAGCGGAAAGGTCAGCACTCAATGCAGCAATGTGGGGGGGTGGGGGGGGCAGGTAGTCAGACATCTCGAGGGGCAAAAGCAGCAACAAAAAAAACTGCCACGGAATAAACCTCCACATGGGTTCCATTGGCTGTGAAGTTATTAAAGTCTTGTACAGGTTATTGCACAGGACACTATCCTTCATATTTTGCCCCAAATACTCTCCCCTCTGGGGTAGGCACTGGATACCATTTTGAATGTAGCAAGTAGCAAATAGCAAGTAGACGTTACAGTATATCAGCTAGAATTGCTGTCAGGGGGGACGATAAGACAGCTGAGAGCTCCTGGTGATGACCGGATCTGGCCCGTGCGTTATGCAATCTAAGAAGCAGACTTTCAGTGATTTCCTGAACAGAAAGATAGGAATACAATGACATTTCACTTTGGAGACGGTTCCTGTGCTTTTGGCAGAGGTGGGGGGGGGGGGAATTGAAGTGGGAACGATGGAGACAGTGGGGCCAACATTCGGTCCGGCCAGTTGGTGCCCATTTCAGAGTGCAGACTGGGAGCACCAAATCTCAACATTAGCTAGAAATTAATCTGCCATTTTCCTTCTAATTACGGGTTTGGGGTGGAGGATATATGTTGAGATACGCAAGGTATTGCAATTGTCCGTATTTCCGGTGGGACCTGGGCTGTGTGTTGGAAGCTCCCATTTGAAGCAGCCGGGAAATTTCAGTTTGATGTTAAAAAGGGACCTTTTGCAGCCAGTAAGGTGGGTGACAATTCCACTGCACTCCCAGAAAACGTGCCCTACAGGGATGTCAGAAGCTGATCCTGAGGCAGGGGGCTGTGAATTGAACAAGGAAGTGGCTAGCTTTTTATTTCCTGAGCCTTTCTGCTAAATGTTCCTAATTATTTAATTTTGGATCCAGCGTCCTTTACCAGCGGAAGCTTCTGAGCTGATGTGTTTGGACGAGGCAGGCAATCTACGAAGGGTGCCAGACTGCCTGAAAGATGCTCTGCGCCCTCATACCAGCACAGGATGCTGGCAGACAAGTCAAATAACCTCTCCCACCCCCCACCATCTCACTCTCTCTCCCCCTCCACCACTCCCCCCCCCCCCCCAACCCCACCAGTCTCTCTCTCTCCCCCCCTCCCCCCAGTCTCTATCTCTCCCCCCCCCCCCACCCCACCAGTCTCTATCTCTCCCTCCCTCCCCCCCCAGTCTCTATCTCTCCCCCCTCCCCCCCCCGCCAGTCTCTATCTCTCCCCCCCTCCACAGTCTCTATCTCTCCCCCCTCCCACAGTCTCCACCACTCCCCTCCCCCCCCCGCCAGTCTCTCTATCTCCCCCCCCCCCAGTCTCTATCTCTCCCCCCTCCCCCCCAGTCTCTATCTCTCCCCTCCCCCCCCAGTCTCTATCGCTCCCCCCTCCCCCCCCCAGTCTCTATCTCTCCCCCCTCTCCCCCCACAGTCTCTATCTCTCCCGTCTCTATCTCTCCTCCCCCCCCCAGTCTCTATCTCTCCCCCCCCACAGTCTCTATCTCTCCCCGTCTCTATCTCTCCTCCTCCCCCCCCAGTCTCTATCTCCCCCCCCTCCCCCCCAGTCTCTATC